>NW_026000211.1:23135235-23223698 GCF_001458135.2 Marmota marmota marmota | reverse complement strand
TATATATATCTTGGACTTAACTTTAAATCCTGTGGAATTTTCTGATAAAAAATAACCACCTCTGCCCACATCTAGAAAAATATTTATAATGATGTAGGGAAAGACAGACTCAACAAACTTATTGGAAATTAGAGGTAAAAATCTAGTAACTAAATGGGAGTCACTGGGAACAAAAATACATAAATGAAAAAAATATTTCAATGTATTTTTGAACATAGTTCCTCAGCAATAGAAAAACTTAAAACTATCTTATAGTTAATGTAGTTCTGAGCAATGTAATTTTATTTTAATGGAATTTATGTATGTGTTTGAGAGGTATGGGGATTGATATTTGAAAATCAATCTTACAGTCCTTCTTTGATGAGTATATGTAACCTCTATTGCAATGAGAAAACGTCCTCTCAATCTCACTACATCTTCACAAGAATAAGAAAAGTTGATTGTTTTGATATTTGCCCAGTGTGGTCTTATTCACCTTTTAAATCTTTGAGAATCATAACTTTAAATTGAAAGTTCCAATTGAAAAGTACCTTAAACTTTACTTAGAAATATAAATCATTCATTCTTAAATTGAGTTGAAAAGTTATCTGTATGGATATCATGCCTATTTTACAACACTTTCTGACAAATAGATCATAGACAAATTTTAGTGATGATTTTGTCATCTAAGCAAAATGGGTAGAAAATGAATATTTTCTTTCCTTATATCCCTGGGATTTTTTTGCCTTTTATCTGCCTCCTGATACCTTAGTTCCCCTATTCACCATTTTATATTCCACTTTATTAGTAGGAATTCTTCCCTGATATTTAATGTAAGACTTTAAATATTCAAATAATAAAAATTCAATTATCTAATTTTAAGAATAAATACCCAATCTAGATAAAGAATATTCTATTTTTGAGTGGGGGGGCCTTGTGACTTCAAAATAACCTTCAGTTGATATTTGTGGTGTTTCATTATAAAGCTAAAACTAATATTTATGATTATATAGAGAAATAAAAATATAAAGAAATCAAAGAAAATTAAATAACTTATTACCTTCACCTAGAGGAAACTGTTAATAATTTGTCACGTATGTAGACTTCTTATGTTTTCCTACACATAGAAATACATTCTCAGATACATATTACTTTTGGTAAAGTTGTCATCAAAGTTGTTACTTATAAATTTAAACACCGTATATTTAACATGATAATGTAAACTCATTTTAGGCTAATAAATACTTAGAAACCATATTTTTATTAAATTAGTATATTTTGTTAGTTGTATAAATTTATCTAGCCAAGCCCTTTTTTCTGGACTTATTATGTGTATAAAATATTGTCATTTTATACAATGATGTTGCCCAAATTCTTTATAGCTTATTCTTGATCTGCTCCTTTCGAATACATACTTCAGAAAAATTTCCAAATTTTAAAATACAATTGTAAATAAATACTTATATCTATTTTTTCATCTCTCTGTAAATCATTTTTTAATTATTTGAAGACAATTATTTATTTTTATTAAAAATTTATGATTTTTTCCTTTTGAAGAATTTGTTTTCATCTTTAAGTTTTGGTCATTCAGCACATAGTTATCTCAGAGAAGAGGTTATTCAAGGCATTGATGAATTTCAACAAAAGCCATATGTCATGCCCCATTCAAGGTCCCAGCCTTGAGTGAGATTTATTGCTATCAGTATGTACTTTCCTACCCCAAGATATTTGTTGAACAGTAGGTTAGATAGCACTTACTGCTCCTTTTTTAGCAATAGGAACAGAAATAGTCACACATTGAAAAGAATTTCTTAGTTTGATATTTCCTTTTGTGGATTCATTCTTATGGTTGACATCAATGATAAAGAAGTAATTTCCAAAACACAGTACTTTCCTGTAATGTCTGTACCCAAGTGTGAAATTAAGAATTTTTATTTTATTTCAAGAAATATCTTTTCCCCCCTATCTACTAGTTTGCAGGTTGCACAGTAATATACAAAAGAGAATGCCTCTCTCCACCACAATCAATTTGGTGAAGATAATGAGAAAGGCCTAGGAATACAGGTAAGTTAGAAGAAAGCAAATCTGAGGTGGGGAAGGAATGAGAATCCAATGCTTTTTATACAGCTGCGGGGAATGAGAGTAGCTTTCTGCACGGGGGCAGTGAGGAGACAAGACCTCAAAAAGAAGATAAGTGTGCTGCTTCTATTCTAAAAGGGCCTGGAAATAAAGTAGCTAAGTGAAAGAATACACAGAAACCATGGGATGAAAGGTGTCATGCTGAAAAACAAAATCAGCATCTCAGCAAATTCCTGTTCACACTGGTGGTCCAAAGATCAGTTCCTAGCTCAATCACCAAATACCTTTTCAATGATTCAATTCACAACTCTGAGAAAATTTATTAAAAGCAATGGGGGTCAGGCTGAAAATAAAAATTAAATTATAGGAAAAAATCATTCTTGTACACATGAGTTGGCAGAATAAATTTCATATACAGTACATAATATGTAGCCTTCTTTCAGGCTGACTACAATTCTGAACTACTGGAAAGTTTAAGAAATATTTCTCTGGATGCATTTAGCATCTCACAGAAATAGTTTTGGTGCGGTGTTATCTTGAGGCAAGAGATGGATTAAATGTTCTTTTGAAATTCTTTTCAGATTAATGATTCAATGGTATTTGCTTTTATGTTCACTATAAAAATTGGTATTTATACTTCAAAAGCAGTGCCCTTTATGATTTTTTAAATTCTGTGACAGTTTTTATTATTTGTGTAGGAGAAACTTAAATGTCCTTAAGCACTGCATAATAAGAATTATGTAGTATAGAAGAAGTGAATTTTCTTTTTCAGTTTTGGTCATTATTGTTTTGAACAGTAGGTATGGTTGGCTGTAGTGCACACAAAGATAAATTGTGAAATCATTAGCTGTAAACATCATGGCCTTTTCAATGCTGTCTTTTTGTTTATTTAACAACAAGTTACCTAGTCACCATCATATTTTGGGCTGTTTCTATCCCAACACAGAGGCTGTGTTGGTATATCAAACTCAAGATCAAAAAAATAGCATCACAGCTCATTCCTCTAGTTATTTGTTGTAAAATTAAGACAAATTATCAGCTGTGAAATTTCATTTCTTCATGTGTAAATGGACATAAGGATTTTTTTAAGTAAAATGAAAATATTCAAAGTAAACATAAATGTTGGAACCCTTTTTTATTCAGATTCCTCTTACCCAAAGCTGTTAAAACTAAATTGATAATATTCAGTGTTTGATTAAAATAAATTCTTAGACTAAATTTTTGTTATATTTGTCCTTCAAATATCTTTGTCAAAATATTCCAGAATGATAACATAATGTAAGATTTGGGGATGTAGCTCAGAGCTCAGAGGTAGAGTGCCTGCTTATCATGTATTAGGCCTTGGATTTGATTGCACAGCAGTGAAAAAAAAAACAAATGTGTGTGTGTGTGTGTGTGTGTGTATAACACATATATTTTTAATATATATGTTAAAATATATTGCACTTATATTTTATATATGCATATATATTTATTATATGTTATAAATACAGATATTATATATATATATATATATATATATATATATATATATATATATATTATATACACAGATGATATATATTATGTGAAATGCTTTTAAATCACATTTAATTCTCAAAACATACTTTACAGGTTAGTATGATTATTTTCTTTTTATGCATTGGAAAACTGAAGAACACTAAATTTAAATAAGTGGAAGTGGCCAAAATAGGAATGAATCAAACACAAGTTTAAACCTATATCCTCAACTAAATTCTTTGCTATATTCCTGGTTCTACTTCTTAATCACTATGGTATTATGATGAACCATTTATAACTTCCCTCCTTTGAAATTCTTGTCTGTATTATGAGAGATAAGGTGATGTATAGAGTACCTTCTTGTTCAAATATTTTGTTCTAAAAGACACTGACTCAGTATATGAATTATTTCTTAGATATTGCTTTTCTTCTCTCTCAAACACACACGCGTGCACGCATACACACACACACACACACAGTTTTGGATGTAAAAGATAAACTCTACTTCACTAACTCAGGTCTGTCTTCTCTCTTTCAAGGGTACCCATACTCTATATTATATGGAAGAAAAGGTGACTTAACTCTGTTGCTGAATTGCTCCTCTAATAGCTTCTCAGCCAGTTACTTCTTTCTCTACACTACTCTCTTTTCCACATTTGTCCTTTTATTTCTTCTCCTGCTGGCAGCCACATGAACTTGGCCATTAACATCCACCTTCTCTGCACAGTGCTTCTTGCCATAGCAACCCAGTGAAGGACGATACAGGAGAGAAGATGCCTCTCTTTAACATACCAGCTTTTCACTTTTCACAATATCAGGATCTGGTGTGCTCAAGAAAATTTCTGATGTTTAGAATATTGAAAGGGAACACTGTGAATTGACTTAAGTCAGTTTGTCTGATCTCAGGAAAATTGCTCACTGGTTTTATGAATAGAATTTCTTAGACTAATAATTAGGTGGATCTTCTAACTTTTATCCCTCATAATCTGATTATCAAATGGTATATTATGAAAGCAGGTTTCTGAATTGATTATGCTGCCATAAATAATATTTTTGTCAAACAAACTCCAGGTTGTCATATAGTCATATTTTCTCTATCAGATAGCCTCACTGAAATTTTAACTTCCTGTTCCTCTATCATGAGACAAATATCTTGCATGAAAAGTGAACTTAAAAAATGGTAATGATATTTTGGTCCGTATATAGCAGCTAAATTCATACAATATTAGAATATACACGCTCCCAAGGGTCCTCTCCAATCCTGAACTACCATTATAGTGGTGTATGCTATAAAATTCCCTAAACTCAGACACTTCTCTCCATTCCAGTATGAAAATACTAGTTTATTTATAAGAAGTCCAAATATCTGTGGAATTTGTTGATTCTTCCATGAAAATGAATTTCTAACATTTTTTAAAAATTTATTGCTCCTTTGTGCATATTAGGTAATGTAAATTTAGTAATTTTTGTTGGAAGGGAGAAAACTATCCAGGGTCCTTAAAATGACAACTGGAAAATACAGTCCTGATTAGGGCACAGCATATTTTGTTCTTTTCCCTTAACCTTCACATAATTTGCTTATTACATAATAAAGAACATAAATACATGAACATAAACTATCAAAAAACAATTCATGTAATATATAATTATTATAGTGGGGTTTTAGTGGTGATTACACATACTATGCAAAATCAAGTCTGAAGAGTCACAGATGCTGAGACACCAAAGTGTTTATGACCTTAAAATAATAAGTTAAACATTGAAAATTGAGAACTATACTTATAAATAGTATTTAATATATTTCCTCATATACTCTGTGTAATTTAAAAATCTACAATTATTAGAGATTAAAATTGCAGTTTAAAAAATACAATTTAGACTTACAAAAAAATTCTATTTTTATTTTTTAATAAAAAATACATATTTTCATCCTAGTAAACATTCTAAGCCCATCAACCAAAGCACCTTTGAAACATGTCCATAGTAAAGTAAATGATGTTTGCCTAGCCTGTTGCAATAAGGGAAAATACCTTGTAGAGGGTGTCTTGGAAATGGCTTAATTAGAATGGGGTAAAGTTTTTTAAGTATTTGGCTTTTGAAGAATGATTCTAAAGAAGGAAAAGTGAAGAACAACTCTGTACTAGGTACAGACAGACAAGTAGCAAGTACACTGCGTGAATAACTCAGTCAATTTGTTCAGGAGAAAAGAGAAATAAATTGGGGCTGAGACATCACTGGTAATAAAAGAAATAGTAAATTAATAGGAGGATTATTACTAATTTTACAACCATAATGTGACCACTGAAGAAGTATTGTTTATATAGCCTTCTTGATATCCCATTGTAAATATTATTTTATATTCTATTAGGAATCATCAAAGTCTGATGACTTTTACTTTTTCTTTTAACCAACAGGGATGACTTTTACTTTTGAATATTTATGTTCCTATCTGAATGACTCAAGATTTCTACCCATTTATTCTTTATAAAATTGTTTACTTGAGGCCTTGTACAGTTGAGTGTGGTAGCATAAGCCTATAAGTCCAGTGACTTGTGAAGCTGAGGCAAGAGGATCACAAGTTCAAGAATAACCTCTGTAATTTAGTGAGAACAAGTCTCACAATAAAATTAAAATAGATGGGGGTATAACTCAGTGAAAGAGAGCCCCTCCATTCAATCCCAACAGAAATGATTCCTAAAAGAAAAAAAAAAGTGGGGACAAAAGTGGGGGAATAAGCCTATATTATACATTAGAATGTGAATAAAAAATAAATCCTACTTTCTTAGGATGCATACTTCTTTGGGCAAAAGAATGATATTGATGGTAATGATTATAGTTTGTTGGCAAAGAAAACATTCAATGAAAACCTGATTGCTATGAACTTACCTAGGCCAATATGGTGATTCAATATGTAAAAGGTGTTTCTTGTAAATATTGTTAGCTGATAAAGATAGATATTTTGGGGGCTAAATATCCAGGTGAAAATACACTATAAAGGTAAAACTAAGGTCAAATTTCTCTAAGAATTCAAACATTAAGAACAGGAAAAACAGGCATATTCCTGTTTTGAAACCTCTGAGAATTTCCATTTGTTGACCAAGGCATTATAATTAACACTTTGCATCAGGACAACTTATAGACAGATGAGAGACTATGGAGACAGAAGGATTAGCCAGTGCTGTAACTGGGAGAAGTAGCAGATCCTTCCTGCAAAGGTGGGATGCAGGAAAGACATGACTATGTACTTGAGTAGTGCTCTAGTAACCTTGGTTTGGTGAGATTGTATGTCTTTTCTATATTCAGTTTGAGATACCATTGCAATTCCTACCAGTTCAAGCCCAGAACATTCATTCCACAATTAAAAACAAAAAAAAAAAAACAAACAAAAACAACCAACTTTTGCATGCTTTCTGCTAAGAAACAAACTAAATTTTAAACAACAGTTTGCACTGATTCCATTGATGCCTATTCCATGGATTCCTATTCCATGGATTCCTGATTGGAGTAAAACACTCTCGAGAGCATGGATTCCTAATTCAGTTATCCCACTTCTACTTAACTATCCTTCAGTTCTATATTAAAGCAAATATATGCATGCATATAATATATTATGTCCTGGAATATTTTAATGCAAATCTCTAGTAGTTCCCCAAACTGGATATTTAATGGCAAGTCTTTGGACTTTGGTTGCTCTTGTAATACCTACACTGATGTCAAACTTGGTTTGGAATAAAATACTAGTCATCCAAAGAAAAATGGATAGATTATACTTCCACAACAAGTAGAGTAGCAAAAATAAATAAATAAATAAGAAAACAAAATGTTATAGTTTAGCTCTCTCTTCATTTACCTCTGATATGTTTTCTAAGATTTTTAAATATATTATGGACCTCAGTTTACAAATCTATTTGTATGGTTAATTTTAGGTGTCACCTTGAGTGGATTAATGAATGCCTAGAAAATTGGTAAAGCATTATTTTTGAACGTGTCTGTGAGGTCATTTCAAGAAGAGATTTTTATATGTGTCTGTAGACTGAGTAGGAAAGATTCACCCTCGATTTTAGGGAAGTGTCATCCATGAGCTTGGGTCCCAGAGAGACCAAAATGCAGAAGAAAGGCACTTTCTATCCTTCTATCATTTCAAGTTTCTGTCAACAAAGTTTGAGAGGACAAATCATATCACAGAAAATATATTAACATATATGGAAAACGATACAATGAGCCCAAATAACTCACAATCCTTTTTGAGTAGAACACCTAGTATGGCAAGTTCTCATACAAAGACACAGTGTGGTGGAATTATGAAATGCAATACCTCTACTGGCAAATTGTTTTCTTGTTGTGATTGCTTTATTCTAACACTTTTTTTGGTTAAAAGAATGATTTATAGTGATGTATATTCATTAAAATTTTATTAAATAAAGGAAACCTACCAGTTTCTTAAAATTTTTTCTTTTTTGAGTTGAGAAATTCTAATCCATTACAATTAAAATGAGATCTCCAAATGTATAATATGTTTGAAACCATTCTTATCTGATGTCAATTCAGACATTGTTAATACATCACATCTCTCTCTCTCTCTCTCTCTCTCTCTCTCTATCTCTCTCTCATCTTAAATGTAGCATCAAAATCATCAACACAGTAGCAGGAAGTTGATACTAATTAATCATAGATAGAAATTAAGACGAAAAACATTTGTGAGCATTGATAGAGCTAATATGACCTATAAGTTTGTAATATTTTAAAAATATTTGTACAGCGCTTTTTTAAAAATATATTAACCTGTATCTTCTTGCATAACCTAGAGTGAGATTTTACTGTTCCATTAGAGAGCTTTAGAAAACATACCCTGTGGTTCTTTTGTAAAAGCAAATCAAATGTGTTCCTAAATGAGAAACAAGTTCTGAGCAATCTAAAACTTATCCCACAAAACCTTTTGAATAAAAACCTTTAAAGACTGTTTTCCACAAGCTTCTTTTGCTTTTTATGAGTTTCTACTAGCCCTTTATGCTTGACACAGTTTCACTGTGTTCCTTGAGTTATTCTTTGACGTGTTGTAGATTTGTCCCATTCAGTCTCTAGTTTGGGTTGCCTTTTAGAACAGCTGTGCTTCATCATCCTTTCATTTGTCCAGAGAATACTAAGTGGCGACCTGCTGTCATGCTGCTGCCAAAGAAAATTAGGTGCTGTGCTTCCTGTGCACTGCCCTAATTACAGGTAAGAAGGGCACTTTCCAAGCAGCACTTGCCCTGACATGTAGGAATCATAGATTTCAAAAGAAAATAGTTGTCTCAAGGAAAGGTATTCATGACTCACTGCATACGCTGGATATCACTGCAGAATTAAAAACAAATTCTCTTTAAATGCCTTCATTTTTGTATTTGTGTATTTCTGAGATTAAAATATCAATTTTAGGCAAGATAGTTATATAACATTTTAGATTAATCCATCCAAATTGGACCTATATTTTCACAGTTAGATCTTTACATATGTCAGGTCACCTTCTTACAAAATGGAATAACATGGTTAATTCTACTTAAGGAAAAAATTAAAAATGGACATTCACTTGTATGTCACATATTGAAATGTTTATAGGCATAAATACTTGATAAATATATATATATATATATATATATATATAGATATAGATATAGATATATATGTGTGTATATATATATATGTAGATATATATGTGTGTGTGTATATATATATATATATATATATATATATATATATATATATATTTCAGTATGTATGCATGTATGTATTTAAAATATTATACAGATGCTCTTGTCTTCTGGGATCCTGAAGTAATTTGTTTTTGCTTTTGTAAAAGTGACTAATCAATTAAAAGGTGACTTTCCCTTCTGACTGACTGTTGATTTTGTTTCTTGTTTTTGCTTTTTCCTTGCATGACAAGAAGAAAATAGTTAATTGTATAGTATTTCCCAGGATCTATGCCAGGGAAATCTGCATGCTTGCTTTCGTTTTATTCTCCAGGTAAAACTGGGAGTTTGTGGTTATTTCTATTTTACATATTAAAAAAAAAGAAAGAAAACAAGAATTGAAAGTTCAGGTCACTGTTGCACAAGACAGTGAAATAGCCAAGCCAGAAACTGGAGACATGGTAGGTAAAACTGGCTTTCAGATTGTTGGTGACCTCTCCCTCTACAACACCTGAAGAAATGGTAGCCCAGGCCTGTTTTCTGATTCACCTTCAACCTGACACTAGCTAGTAGGAAAAGAAAATGGGTCCCCCTTTGCCTACTCTATGCTGAATCCTATTTCTATCTTTTTGATTATGTTGTTTCCATTTCCTATCCTCCACCCCAACCTCTTCATGTAATGTTTACCCTATATTCCCAAACCTCTCATCTGAGTCAAAAAACCATATGATACTTCCAAAGGACTTGAATCCCAAACTTTTCCAGAACATATGCTGTTACTCTCTGAACTACTCATCCAACAATTTATAAAATACCACCTGTCCTTAAAAATTTGTCACTTACTGTAGGACTACACATTTTTCTTAGCTATACAGAATAGATTTCTGACTTCTTATTCAGTACTCTTTATATGTGGATTATTTTGGCCTCTTATCTAGACTGATGATTTTTGTCAGTAAAGACTATATCCCCAACTTCTTTTTGATTCCCACTGAGTTTAGTCCAACATTAGCATCATGAAATG
This sequence comes from Marmota marmota marmota, assembly GCF_001458135.2. Taxonomy (NCBI): domain Eukaryota; kingdom Metazoa; phylum Chordata; class Mammalia; order Rodentia; family Sciuridae; genus Marmota; species Marmota marmota. Next base: position 23,213,450 of record NW_026000211.1, on the reverse strand, counting down.
TGTCCAAAAGTACTTGATTGATTGAACTGAATATAGTACTCAGTCATTAGAGCTCATCTGGTGCTCTAGACACTAGATTGCCCTACTTGTTATGCCACTAGGATTGACATTAAACTTTGCAGGCATGTACATGAGTGGTTCAAAATAATTCCCAGTATAACTCGAGTCTGATGACATTTGGTACTACTGCACTTTCTAGAAATTGATGGAAAATATCAATTTTTCCCTGTGGCAGTTTTGCCAATTTCAACTAAAGTGAAAAGTAGATGTTGCTGGGCAAAGAAAATAATTTCTTCCAGAAAAACAAATCTATTAATGAGCAAGGTAGTTTGCTTCCAAAAATATGTACCTTGAAAATAATATAATACTGAAATTAGATTGAGCATGTGAACTTTCAAACATTTTTTATTAATTAATTACAGTTACTTTGACCAATTTATAATTTCGATTCCATTTCTGCGTATGAGGTAAAAATGGTTTTGTTTATTTTAGGAAAAAAATAACAATTTAATTAATTTATCACGTGAATCCCTATAGTATGAAATTCTAGGCACAAGATATTGAAATTGGATGATGTACTAGTCACTGAGCTTAAAGTACTCATAGTCTTATAGAGAGAAATAAATACACGCAATCAATTATGATTGTTGGTGAAAATAAGAGCATTTACTAATCACTGATGCCATGAATCTAGAAGTTTCAAAAATGTGACACAGACAAAGGTAGGGTAATAGTTAATGTGAACTGTCAACTTGATTGGATTAAGAAATGCTTAAGATAAAGAACCTTCTGGGTGTGTCAATGGGGTGTGTTTAGGAATGATTGACATGTGAGGCAGTGAATTGAAGTGGAGACCCTCCTACTTATAGGCATCCAAAAGAATGGAGACTTGGAAAGAATAAAAAGTTGGAAGAACAAAGAAGCAGCTGAAGATACAAGCTAGATTCTTCTTGAATGGGTTCTTGATTGTTGCTGGGATCACCTTAAGACCTCAGACTTTCATTCCTTCCCTCTCCAAAGCAAACTCTGATTCTCCAGGGAGTTTCCTATTAAAATTTTAATAGGAAAATTTTGGACTGGAATAGAATCATTGATTCCACTTGTTCTGAGGTGTTAGCATCTTGGACTGTGAAGCTACTTGTTCCTCCAGCTTTCCAGCCTACAGACAGCCATTGTGAACTATCCAGCTTCTGATGGTATAAACCAATCTAATAAATCCCTTTTTAATAATCATAATCATATTTCCTATTGAGTCTGTTCCTCTAGAGAATCCAGACAAGTATAGGTGGGTAAAGAATCTTGAGTTGAGGTTTGAAGGATGATCAGATGCAGAAGAAGACAATTTCATCTAGTTTTAAAACCACAGTCTAACCAACATTATATAATATGGAAATATATATTATGTAAAGTAGAGGTAGGAAGGGAGTACAATTTATATAAGACATTGTTCTGAGGTGCATAGTTTGGATAGCTTCCATAACGGTTGAATAGATTTTTACAGAAAAGTAAGACATCCCCTTTCTACTTAACCCCCTTGAAGAATAACAGAGCAGAAGTGATAGATGAAGATTGGGGCAGTAAAACCAGGACGAATATTGAGAAGCTATTTCTATCAGTGAGTTATAACTGGGTACAGATAATGAATGTCAGATGAGGTTCATCAAGATCGAAAGACCTCAAAGAATTCAACATTGCCCTCTCAGTTAAAAAACTTCAATATTTTTGCTATATCCAAGACAGTAGAGATTAAGTTGGTAACAAAATATCATCTTAAAACATTCCAGTAAGAAATAGTTTTAGGGGAAGTTAAATGATGAGCAAATGTGAAGTCTTTTTGATTATTTTTTTATTTACTCAAAGCACAGAGGCTACAAAAAAATATGCAGCACTTAACACAACATAAAATAAGACTTTCCCACATCTCCACTCAAATCCATTTTCCAGTGGAAAGATCCAGTCAAGGATAGGGACAACTTAGAAGGCCTCTCTATGCAGAGAGAATGAGAGAAAGATAATGAATTTAAAAGTTCAGGGCAATCTACTTTATAGGCAATTCCTCTGTCTTTTTTTTTTTTTTTTAGGAAAAAAAAAAAAACTTCATTTGACTTGCATGATGGTTCTGGTGACCTAAGAGTGACTCAATTCCTCACTCTCTTTTTCTCACTTATAGTTCTTAAGAATAACTGTAGAATATGTTTGAACTGCAATATTCCTAGATAAATAAGGACTCTGTTGCAGCACCTGCCTAAAGCAGGATGTACTTCAACATGTTAGACCAGCACACCAAGTGACAGTGGGGAGAAAACCCAGGGCAGCCTGCTTTGGGGTGTTGCTCAACTTCAGTACAGGTGGGGCCTGTGTACATGCACGAGGCTCTGTCCACCCCAGAAGCTATGCCACGGCCTGGGGGATGGTGCACAGTCAATCCATAAAACCGTATTTCCAAAGTCCCTTTCACAAAGCAAGGTAAGAGATAAGTTTCCATAAACTAGGCCTTGGTATCATTGGGCAGCAGGCATTTTCCTTTCTACTACATTATCTTTTAGAATTGGGAAAATCATATACCTTTTCACTTATTTCCATGGTTGGCCATTAAGCTCAAATGAGATAATTTATAGGACACTTTTATGCAATCACTAAAGGTATCATTTACTATAGGAAAACCCATTCTGTTGTTCTACTTTGTTTATTTCGCTTTATTATAGGAAATATTTTTATGTTTGAGTCATTATGTCAATTGATTTCAAGACTGAGATTCATATGTATTTGATAGCACAGCATCTCAGCCTGGGCTGGGCTTTTTTATTCCCCCAAAATTATATTCAGAACATATTGAGAAAGGACATTTGTAGGTCACAAAACAAAATACAATATTGTTGCAGACTATTTTTAATACAGAAAATAAAGCAGTGATGGATACCAGGAAAGGAGAAAATGAAAAGATTTTCGGGTTTTGCTGGAAATACTAGCTATCAACTGGCTTTACAATATTATTTTCTTTACTTTTTATAACTACATCAGCAACATATACAATAAAATATATGGGTAATTTTAAAGTAACATAAATTCTGATTTTAAGAACAGGGATGCTTGTCTGTTTGATATACATGAACACATATCTAAATGCCTGACAGAGAATCAAGCCCATCTGTTTAGATGGCAGTGTGCCTGTATCCACTTGTTTCTGTTTCAGTTCAAAGAAACATATATTTGAGGTTGTACTTTAAAACACTGATTCTTGGTTTTTATATAATAATAAAATATATTGCATTTTTCTACGTAATGCCACAACAAAGAAGTAACAATGCAAATGGAAACAAAACATTATTAAAACAAGTCTTGGTTTTGTTTTTCACTTGGTTTTTTTTTTTCAATTCCTACCCCCATAATCAGTTAGTTTTGCTTTAATTTTTTTATGTCACCATACAGTAAAGTTGATTATTTTATTACACACAATTCATTGATTTTTTTGCCTAGGTATATTTATATAGTGTACCATAATCAGAATGAAAAACAGGTCATCACCCCAAACTACCACCAAAGTGGTGCCTTTTACATTTATAATTTCTGAATCACTGACCATGATTGATATATTCTTTTTCACTACAGTTTTCAGATGTTGCTTGTAGAAATTAAAAATATGCTGCAGTTTGGTAATTCCTCAGAAATTTAAACATTAAGTATAATAGAATTACAACAATTCTGCTCCTACAAGTTTAACATAGAGAAAATAAAAAATTATGTTTACACATATGTTTATAGCAGCAATACACATACTTTTTCAAAACTCTAAAAAAAAAAATCTAAGTATCACTGGAGGATAAATGAACAAGCTGTGGTATATCCATGCCATGCAATACTGCTCAGCAATAAAAAGGAATAATATGCAATTTAATGTGGCCACATATTTCTTTATCTTGATATAACACAACAGTTCTCATAATCTCTAGAGTAAGGAACAAAGAGGAGACAACTTACAAGATTTTTCTGGGGGTTCTCAAGATAAAGCTTTTTTCATCATAATGTTAAGACATTATTCGCCATTTTCATTGTGTTGATATTTGTACTTAGGAGGTAAAACAATGCCTTGGCAGAACAATGTGTTGGTTTTGGTTACAATAAGTGTACTGTTAGACATGGTACTCATGACTATTAAACACTTGCATGAAAGACAAAAATAATTCCAGTTTTCCCTAAAAATGTTCTTGATGTTTGCAGCCATGAGACTGTGTGTCTCAGAACTCTGACTGTAGGCCCCAGTTGTTAAACTATGAAATTCCTTATGGAGTCTTAGCCAGTGACAAAGGATGAAGGCAGGAGCAGGATTTAAATGAGCTCATTCCTGGGAGGGTGGGTCTTCTCTGAACAAGGTGGAACATTCCCTGGTGACCTTGGCAAACATTCTATATAATTGAGTATAATATTATTTATTTTAATAAAATGGCAACTCTTATGTCTACATAGGTTTAATATTCTTTATGAGGAGAATTAAAGCATATATAAAACTCTTCAGCTACCATAGTTATACAATGGTTGCTTCAATGAAAAAATGTTCTAATACTATCCATGGTAAAATTAATCCATGAGTTTTAGAATTACATAACAAAATATGGCAATGTATACATTTGAAAAACTCGGCGAAAAAAAGCTTAATTATTAGTATATAATGTTAACTATTATGCCTGGATAAAAAACCAAGTGCAAAACAAACTAATGAACTTAGTTGTGTATACATGCTAATAAAATTTATTTGTGAATCTTAACATTTTAAATTCATGTAATATTTAGGTGTCTTAGATATTACTTTTCTTTACATCATATTAGATTTTGTAAGTAACCTAGAGGAAATTAACATATATAGAAGAATATGTATAGATTCCATGTATAAACTATATACCATTTTATATAAAGGACATGTGTACCCATGGACTTTGTTATACAGGAGGATTCTATAATCCATAGCTCAGGGTCACCCAGGAATAATGGCATTGTATACCACTATTAAGTAGAAGGAAAATTTTATCCAAACTGCTGTGGTCTTTATTTACTGTCACTTTCTGTTCCAGGACCCCTCCAGGATGCCACAGTGTATTTAATTTGTGGTGTGTGTTTAGGCTCTTTTAGACTGTGACAGTTTCTCAAAAATTCTCAATAGTTTTGTGCTGAGAGCCACGGCCGAGTCTGTATGGCCCCTGGCATTTTGCCAACAGTATTGATTGACAGGCGAGGCATTACTATCCGCCTCTGCCGCAACTTTTGAGTTCTCGCACTGTTTTAGAGTTCTCGTGGGGATTTCCGGGGATTCCCCGAGAGTTCCCATTGGTTGGGGAAGTGCAGGAGGAGGGATTTCCGGGGGATATATTTCCGGCTGGGGGTTCCTGGACAAGCCTCGTGGCGTTTGGGAGGATTCCCCGGGAGCTGTGTGAAGTGTTTTCCTGCAGTTTAAAAATAAAGTTTGTTCCTGCTTCAGTGGCTCGTGATTTGTGCCCAGCCAGACTGCGGCAGTTTTGAAGAATTCTACCAGGCACTTTATAGATTGTTCTGTAATTTGGGTGTGTATGTGATGTTTTTTCTCGGGGTTAGACATCAATTATGGTGAAGGGAACTTTGTGGGAGGACAGGAAATGGATAAACCTCAAAGGTCAAGCACCATTTTCATTAAGTCATTTCAAGGATACAGACCTGACTGGGATGTTTATAGATTTCTTCACTGTAAAGTTACCCTTTCTTCTTCCTTTCCAAACATAGTATCATAAAAGAAATATTATTTACACCCTTAATCTTAGGGTTAATATCTACATAAATTATTTGAAATCCCTCTACATAAAAATTTTGTCCTTTGTTGGAATTTACTTACTCAATTATTGATATTAGTGTGGACTCATGAATTTTTGTTTCATAATTTAGATTAGGAAATGACCCTCCCTCATTGATTTTATTCTTCAAATTATTCCAATTTTGGCCATTGGGACCTTTTTGAAATAGGTTTCTGGGGTAGGAGTTTTAGTTCACTAGCAACATTGCTAAGTACATGATAATCCAGGGTTCAATCTCTATCATCATCACCATCATCATCATCATCATCACAACAACAACAACAAAAACTGAACTGGTTCCTAGATCACTGTAGCATACACATGTCATTGTGTCAGTGTGTGTACATACCTATGTGTAATTACTGACACTGTAAGAAGGTCCAGGCCATCATGGGTAGCCCCCAGGCATCCCCAGAAACAATGATTTCCTCAAGGATTCCCATTTCCTTTTACAAAAGAGTAGCATTGGAAATCAAAATTTTGATGCTGGATAGCCAACAAAATTCATTTTCCTAGAGCTTATTGTTTGTTGGCATGAGGTTAGTTTAGACATAGCGAATCACATTTAAGAAACTACTAGGTGGGCTGGGGATGTGGCTCAAGCGTTAGCGTGCTCGCCTGGCATGCGTGCGGCCTGGGTTCGATCCTCAGCACCACATACAAACAAAGATGTTGTGTCCGCCGAGAACTAAAAAATAAATATTAAAAATTCTCTCTCTCTCTCTCTCTCTCCCTCCCTCTCTCACTCTATCTTTAAAAAAAAAAAAGAAACTACTAGGTGATAACAGTGATATGACTGGATCTAGAAACTCTAAAATTCTTCATCCAACCCAACTCCCTACCAAAACAAGCAATGAAAAACAAATTGCCAGAAGCTAGAAGAAGCAACTTTTAGAGAAAGACAAACAACAACAGCAGCAATGAAACAAAGCAACGGTACCAAAAAAATTTCCAACGAAGAGAAGTCCAAGACAAGATGGTTTCACTGGTAAATATCACCAAGCATTTACACAGTTAACACAAATCTCTTCAAACCACTCCAAATATAAAAGAGGAGGGAAGACAAAGTCACGTTAATTCTATTGTTTTAGTCCACTGTTGCATTGCTCTGACCGAAATATCTGACAAGAAAAACTTAAAGGATGAAAAGTTTTATTTGTGACTCAAAAGTTTCAGAGGCCTAGTCCATACAAGGTCAACTCCATTGCTCTGGGCTCCAAGTGAAGGAGCACATCATGGGGGAAAGGCCCAACGAAGGAAATCTGCTCAGCTCATGTCAGTAAGAGCAGAGGAGGTGTGGAGGGAGGGGCCACAAGAAGAACAAACTTTCCAGGGTACACCCCCAGTGACCTTCTCCATCCTCACCCCACCTGCATACAGTCATCTCCCAGTTTATTCAAACTAGGACAGACTAATTAGGTCTCAGCTCTCACAATCCAATCATTTCACCTCTGAATATCCCTGCATTAACAGGAGCTTTGGGGACACACCTCATATTCAAACCATAACAATTACTAAACCCAGATTAAGACATCAAAAGGAAAGAAAATTACAGGTAAAATTTTGTTCGTAAATAATGATTATGGTGTTTAGTACCCTAGGAAGTAAATTTTTCAAAATAATAAAGAACATTTTTAAACAAAAAACTCACAGATAACATTCTCCCTGGTAAAAGATTGAATATTTTCCCCTTAAGATAGAGTACAAAATAAAGATCCTGCTTCCACTACTACTGTTTAACATTTTTATTGAGTACATTTTCAGAGCAATGAGGAGAAAGGGAAGGAATAAAATGTGTCCAAATTAGAAAGGAAGAATGAAATTATTTGTTTCAAGAAGCCATGAACCTATATAGATAAAATCATAAAGAACCCATTAAAAAAAGAAGAAGAAAAAAACTACTAGAGTTACTAAATTCCACAAGGCTCAAGACACAAGATCTATACATAAAAATCAGTTACTTTTCTTTAAAGTAGCAATAAATGCCCCAAAAGAAAATTAAGAAAGCTATTCAATTTACAGGTACATCCAAAAAAATAATATGCCTAGGAATGCATTTAATCAAGGGGGTATAAAACCTGAACACTAAAAAAGTATACAACATTGCCTAAAGGAGACCTAAGTAAATGAGAAGACGTTTAGTGTTCACGGATAGGAAGACTCAGAAGGTTGATACTAGCAAAGCAACCTAACGATTAATATAAATCCCTATTAAAATTCCAATGGCCTTTTTCTTTTGACAAAGAGTAAACCCATCCTCAAATTTGTAGGTAATTGGAAGTGTCCCAGATACCCAAATAATCTTGAAAAATGATAAATTTGAAAGACTCATATTTCCTGATTTCGAAACTTACTTCAAAGATATGGTGATCAAAAGATTTTGGTATTAGCATAAGGATAAACATATGGTACAATGGAATGGAACTGAGTATCTAAAAGTAAACATACACATCTACGGCCAGTTATTTTTGACAAGGGCTTCAAGACTATTCACTGAGGAAAAAATTAGTGTTTTCAACAAATGGTGCTCGGCCAACTAGTGAATCGCATATAAAAGAATAATTTTGACCCTAATTTCATGCCACATAAAATACTTACCCAAAATCATTCAACAACTTAAATATAAAAGCTGAAACCATAAAACTCTTAAAAGAAACACAAGGACAAGTATCCAGACCCCAGGTTTGGCAATGGATTCTTAGATATAACAGTAGAGCACTAGAAGAAAAAGAAAAAAATGGGTAAGTAGGACTTCATCAAAATTAAATACTTCTGTGCAGAAAAGGACATTATGAAAAGTAAATATACAAAAATAAAAAAAAAATGAATGGGAGAAAATATTGGCAAATCATGTATCTGGCAGAAAGATAGTATCCAGGATACATAAATAACTTAAAATTTAGCAATGAAAGGACAAATAGCCCTATTTAAAAAAAAAATGGCAAAAACTTGACTAGATGATACATAGATAACCAAAAACAGAAGAGAAGAAGCTCAAAATATTAGTCTTATTATGGAAATGTCAATCTAAATCATAATGAAGTACCATAGATTACTGATAGGAATGATGAGAAATCCAGTTTCTCCAATGCCTACACTAAGTATTGCCATTTTTTAAGCCATTCTAGTAAGTGCATGGCAACCTCCTGCTGTGGCTTCAATATACATTTATCTGAAACTAACAAAATTGAGCACATTCTCCAGTACATATGAAGGCACATAAGTAACCAGTTAATTTCAATGTACAGTAGGTAGTAAAACTGATGTTTGATTTATGACAATGTACCATGATTTTTTTTAAGTGACATGAAACACTCAATCCATATTTGGTGTGTCAAGAAAGGTGAGCCTTTAAATATTAAAGAATATTAACTTCGGACTGCTAGCATAGATATGCTGTTGTCAATAATCCCTAGGTCTAAATTAAAGATACTAATATGAGTCTCCTGCAAATGGAAAATGCAAGTTGTATGTGTGCTTCCTGATCTGCAACCTTTTTTTCAGATAACTCCCTTTACCAACTCAACTAGGTGACTTGTCTTCTCCATGTTCTTTCTGCAAGCATTTGGTAATCTGCCAATTTCCTTTTATTAATATAAGCACTTTTGAGATAAGCATATCCCTTTGATAAAAAATGTACATTATTCATTCATGTACAAAGAAATATTCACTAATGTGAACCCCTGGGTATTCCCATCTTGATAATCATCATCACACACTTCTATCAGAATGAGTTGATCTGATTTGGGGAATGATTATTATCAAATGATGCTTTGAACATTTTTACTTCCATATCATTTTCTCAACTTCATTTATACAATATTTTGTAGTCTAGTTTATAGAAATATCTCAATTTATTTTCCTAGCCATCATTGTTCTGTGTTCTGAACCATGGTGACAAGTAACACAGACTTCTCATCTTTGCCTCTGACCATGAGGTAATTAGATTTATCATTTAATTCCCTGAATAAATAACGAAGTTATTAACCAAATCAGGCACTGGAGGAAAAGAAGATTAAAAAAAACTACTCTGAAGTTTGGTGTAAAGATTATTAGTTATAAATTTTGTGTTATATTTGAAGAGAGTTATTCTGTATAAAGCTAAATTTATGGATCTCTATTCAGGTCAGAGTTTGAGAGTATATATATGAACTTGTGTGAATTATAACCATCACTGAGATCATGGGGTGGATTGATAGTACAGAGATAATCTATAGAGTAGAAAAAGAAGAAAACAAGATTCAGGGAAATAAAATACAGTATTGGTAAAGGAAGCAGAGCCAGAAAGAGGCAAAAGCAGAAGTTGTAATAGAAAATCTGAATCCGAACAAGGTCAATAATAAAGGTCAAGTAAGCAAAGATCAAGTGAACGGGTCTTCAAGGTTATGGAGAATTACAAATACCATGAAGAGGAAAACGTAACAAGAATTTTAAAGGTGCCATGAGCATTGGCAACTAGGCTGTTGCCATTAGCAGGAAGAATTTCAATAGGGGGGCTGCATCCAGCTGCTGGAATGGAAGAAGCGTGAGTGCATCACCCCAAGACACTGCTGTCAAAGATACATACTTTACAAACATTCATAATTATGTAAGGGACTACACCAAGATATAATTACTTGATTTAACAAGGCAGATATGAAAGCATGGTGAAAGGAGAGCCCAGATATTTGTTCATATTTGGTGCCATTTCAAAAGCTTCTCTCCTTCTTCATGAAGGTAGACAGCCTGAAAATTTAATTTCCCCAACTCCCCTGCTAGGAGAGCTCTTGTCAGTATCCATTAATGAATGGCAAAATGCAGAGTGGAAAGATGTGGAAGACAGACCAATATCTCTGTGTGGAGACTTTGGGAAGTCATGTGGAGATCCTCAGATGTTAGACATTGTGATTGATCTGCCATTTTTGGATGGTGTCTTAACTATTCATGTTGATACTGTTGGTAGCGGATGCTATCATTTCTGACTTCCAACAGTTCTGCATACTCTGGAAAAGTCTCAAAAGGGTGAGGCTGACCTCCAAGTCCATCCCTGCTACTCCTGCAATTCCAGGGTCTCTGATCTGCATTCCAGCTCGCTAGCCCTTCAGCTTTAAGTTTCCTATTTTAAGCCTCTTCCTCTGCAAAACACTTGGAGGAACTTTTAGTCATTTACTAATTATTTCTATACTTTTCTTTCCCAAGAAGTTTTTTTCTGTAGCAATAAATTGATTGTAGTTGAAATTCAATAACTATTACTAAATGTTACCTAGGATAAAAATAATCATTAGTGAATTAAAATCTGCTGCACTTCCACTTCTCAGAGGCAAGTAAGTCATTGTCTGTTACCCCCAAATCTTAAAAGACCATTTCTGGCAGTGAGTACTATTCCATCAGTCTTTCATGATTTGGGGAATGATTTACTAGAGAACCTTTTTTAATTTTTTTCTTCCAGTATGAATTTCTTTTTAATAATCATATATTATGATGGTCATGACTCCATAAATCTTCAGATATTTGCTTCACTGCCATTGAAACCTATTAGAATATCAATATCAAATGTGATAGAATTTTATTTCCTTCAGTAAATAGATTAAAGGGATGCCCAAGTCTATTATATTCTCCAAGGAAAGGAGTGTATTTTGTTGTTCCATGTATGCTTAATGACGACAACAATAACAACAATGAATTCTAAAACAGATACTTATTGAATATTCTCATATGAATGAGGAGTTGATTTTTGAACATTTGACATTACAGAAGTAATAAGAATGTTTTGTTCTCTTTAAATTTACAAATCTATGTGTTAGATCATGTGATATAAATTAATGAATTGTATACTGTTCCCTCTTGATGTTCTATTTCTGATACTGAGCAATCCACTTTGATTTCTGAATATATTAAGTTTCTGTCCCTCATAAAAATGGGAATGTGATGCACTTAACCAGGAGCTATATAGACTTGGCTGTGTATTTATGGTAAAGCCCCAAACTATCACTCAGTCATACAAGAGAGCTGCACAATAATGTATTTAATTTAAATGGCCACTAGGGATGATCACTTGAAGTTACACTTAATTTGATAGCTTCATATCTTTAATTGCATAGTTATAGACCATAAAATTAATTACTGTGCAATCCTTATTTTATGATACACACAAATGTGTTCATGGTGACCTTTCTCCAAACTATAGTTAAACCACTCTAAGTTACCTCATTAACAAAAATGCTTAGTGATGAAGCCTCAACATGATATAAAATGTTCCACCACATCATAAATTGTCTCTGTAATGATTGCCTATTTGTTTATTTCAACATTTTATGAAAGTGCACAATCCCAGATAAATAGAGTCAAGAGCCTACTGTTTTCTCATTAGTGAACATTGAATTTGACTGTGATTATGAGATATTAGAGGTTTACCTTTCTACAGCTCATTGATGACTCAGTTCTACCACTATTTAAGTGCTTATAATGATCCAAATATCATAAAGGAAGCTAAAAACACAGTGATTCTCTTTTATGAGTTCACAGATTTGGTATGATACTTATTGAAGGCCCAATTCATTTGTTCATAACTTTAAAAATTATTAGTAATGGTGGTAGACTGGACATACATTTTTTAAATATTTTGTGTCAAATAAAACCAGCATTAGACACTAACTAAAGCAGTAAAAACAGACTTTATTAAGGAATAATCATAATAAGGAAAAAAAATACCTCAAAATAGAAATGAACTCAATTCCCCCAAATAGCTTCTGAGTAAAAGCTATTTTTACTTCCTTAAGTTCAGTCAATCTCTGGTTTTCTTTAGCAGTTTATGGTGTTGTCACTGACAGGATCAACTTCAAGGGTCTCGTGCTGAACCCCAGGACCCAAGTTGGCACCTTCAAAGTGTTTTTCTTTGCTCTGAACAATTGATGAGAGATCCATTGGTGGTTCTGACTCCTGAGCCCATGCTCTGGAAGATAGAGAGTCCATTGAAGCATAACAAGGATGGATTGTGATTCTTAAGATTCTGACTAAATCCTGGAAACTCAGTTGGAGTCCCAGACAGAAAGACTAGTTTAAGGTTCAGGGTTTCTGTGTTTAAGAGACTGGTAATAAGGATCAGAGGCTGAGTTAGGGTCCTGGGTTTTCTTGTTCATAGCTTAAAGTTACCACTTGTAAAACAAGTGGGAACTTCTGAGTCAACTCAAACTACCATCTCTGGATGTCTCCTCTAAGACCTTCTCTTCTTCTCATCTCCACTTTTCTTTCTTTTTTTTTTTCTATATTCAGTGTTCCCTTCATTTTCCTATAATCCTTCAGTATGTCTCTTCTTAAACCTGTACCTCCTCCAATCCTCTGTCCACCCTGCCAGACTTTTCCCTTCTTACATCAGCTCCTCATCTCCTTGTGGTCACTTGATCTGCGGGCCCTTGCCCCACCAGAGCTCCTAAGAGAGCTCAAGAACGCCCAAAAGTAACCACCTGAGGCCAAAAAAGAAAAAAAAATTAAAAATTATTGGAAATTGATCTGATGTTTTGTCCACTTAGGTGTTAGGTGAACTTTGCAGAAGTCAAGAAAGTTGCTTGATGTGCCCTTACCCTCTCAGTTAAATGTGGTCCACTGCCTCTGTGAGAGTACACATTAGGGCAAAGAAAATCCTAAAAGTCTCCTCTATAAATATTGGTGGTAAGAATTAGACCTCATATTGGGTAGGTAAACTGAATTTGTTCTATCTTCAAGAAACATAATTCAGATAAGAAATACAGAGTGCAGAAAGGATGAGTCAACTATTTCATATAAACTAGTGAGCGATACTAGTTTGTTTATGTGATTCATGGCTAAAATTTTTGAATAGGAGCTACGTGGAATCTATATGTATCTGACTCTATGTATGTGTGATTTATATGTATATTTGCAATTCATATATGTGGATTTTTCTGCCTCTGGACTGTATTGAAAAATTAATTTATAAATTGCCTTCATTAGGTCTATTGAAGTTGGTTTACAAATTAGTGTTTATGTAAGTTAAATATTTCTAAAACCTCCAGAAAGTAATCCAAATCATTTTAGATTTCATAGAATTTGGGTAAATCTTCGATGATAAGATTAATAATGTTCATTTCATAGAAACAACTCTGCATTTTGTTATAAATATTTTGTTTAATATGAGCATACGTTTTTATTCTACTTAGTTTTATTAGCCAAAAGCGATAATATTATAACTGCTACATGTTAATTTTATAAAATTGTAAGTTCAACCTAAGAATAAATATGCAAGTAAAGATTCATCAAAATGGATTACTTTGTGTATTAAGCATAGTATCAAAACTAAAAATGTACTTAACATATTCAGTTTTTGTTCTTTTGAGATCTTGTGATATTTGTCTAACATGCATTTGTTATAAAAAATCAACAGCTAAATATTTTGAGATGATGATTACCTTTGTTTAATGTTATAATATGCCTGACAATAATTTCCTGATAATGTCTGAGATGAACTACAGAAACCTTAATTATTAAGGACAAGTTTTAGTTTCTCTAATTTTGTCTTTCTATTTTTATATGTCATAAAATTCTTAAAGATATTAAGTTTCATTAATAATTGTTCTTTTTAACATACTGAAAAACTGTACTGTAAAGAAGCACAAAATTATGAGATAGCATATTTGTAAATTTGCTCTGCTGCTATAGAATGCTGAGATACAACATATATTCATAATTATTTATTTCCTGTAAGAGAAAAAAATACTAATGATTTAAAATTATACCAATAAACCAAGTGTGGTGACATATGTTTATAATCTCAGCTACTCAGGAGGCTGAGGCAGTAGGATTGCAAGTTCAAGGAGAGCAACTTGGGCTGGGATGTAGCTCAGTGGCAAAGCGTCTGCCTTGCATTCGCAAAGCCCTGGGTTCGACCCCCAGTTCCAAAAAAGACAAAAAAAAGAACCCCACCAAAAAAAAAATAAGATTAAAAAAAAAAAAAGGAGAGCAACTCGCTGTAGCTCAGTGGTAGCATGACCTTGGGTTCACTTCCCACTACCACACACAAAAAAAACATAAATAAAATAAAATTATAACCAATATATGAAGTAAAGTTCTGAAATATAGTAAGAAAAACAACATTCTATAAAAAATATAAAGTAAAGCAGGATATATTATCAACAAAGAAAAATACATAATGTATAATAAAAGACTTATTTGTTAAGAGAAAAGAGTAAAATTTTGTGTTACAGGAAGCAGAAAAAGAGAAGGAGATCCAGAAAGAGGAGGAGGAAATAGATAGGACAAAAACTAAATGGCTAGAGAAAACTCTAGAAGGTTTGTGGAGAAGGAATATTTTCTGTAGTCAAATTGGCTGATATTCAATGTATTTGTTTATAAGTTTTTTTTTTTTAATGAACTTTGATTTGGTTTTCCTAATAGACCTTCTAAAATTCAGAAACTCATATTATTTACATATGATACCAATAAGTTAAGAAAGTTACTTCCTGGCAAAACTATAAATCTTGGTATATTTTAGGACCTCAGGAAAAGAAGAATTCCAAGCATGTGTAGGGGCTGCTGGTGAAATCTAATGGTCAGTTCTTGGCTTTGCTTCCCAGCATCAAGATGTTAAACGTCCAGTCTGAGATTACTTGTGAAAGTTTCAGTTAAGCAAATTTTAGAAGGTCTACATGGTCAATAACTATTCTGTACTCACATCAATAGTTAGTCCAAACCTAATAAGACCTTTCATTTTTTTTTTGTAAGCAAGAATTAAACAACGTGATAGTAGATAGAAATTTTATGTTTCAATAGAAACTGTAGTGCAACACTGTGGGTTATTACATTATGGTCCTCTCTTCATATTCTTTGACCTATTTTTACTTCTTAGAATTGCTATTTTATCTTTTACTTTGTTATCTCTTTGTAAGCTGGATCCTCTGTCTTTGAATATTTTGACAGTCCTTACCAGTTCCTCAGTTCTAGTTTTCTTCAATAGCTAGCTATAACTCTCCAAATTAATGTTTTCAATTTTCACCTACTCTTCTGACTTGACCCTGCTGAAAACTAAAACCTGGCTGCCCCGATCCTTACTGGAATAATCTAATAAGGCTCTGCTAGCTGAAGCTGGACACTGCTGGGCTCTGCTATGAGCAATAACCTGACTTTGATGCTGATGTCTATGACATCAACAAAGACATTCAAATTGAAAACCAGGAAATCTGTAAGGTTGCTGCTTCTGTCTTCATGCTACCATGTGAAGGTGCTGCAAGCCAGTATCCAGATATCCATATCCTCTGATTGGGGATCCTCTGGACCAGAAACTGGATCCATTAAATTTTGCTTTTATTTGTTATTATAGAAATTGACCGTTATTTATGTGCCTGATGGCTTGCACTATTCTAGAAATACTGTTTATGACCAAGTCTCAACAGATAATTCAGCTTAATCTTTAGTTTAAAAAGTTACCGGATGAAAAAGAGGAGAGTGATAAGATTTTCTCCCTAAACAGGCTTTGGTTTGGATCCTCTAAGCCCTTTTATGTCCTTAATTTCCATTTTGGGGTTCTGTGTCCATCTTTATATCACTCTATTTTAGCAAGACTCCTGCTAAATCCATTTAGAGAGAATTATGCATCCTTAATATCTGATCCCTTTCAGTAACTCATCAGATTATTTATTCCCCATCAGTGATATTTGACAACCCTGAGTGATTTTTAATCTGTTGATACCTCCTTGCTCGCTTCTTGGCTATAATCCTTCACTTGTTCTTGTGTTGAACCTGACTATTCTCCCTTGTTGAGAGAGTCCTGCCACCTGCCGTGATAATCCCTTAACACTTAAACAGTATCAGAATATAGTTTTTCTTTTGCACTTGTCAACTTCACATAGATGTCTCAGTCATCATTTTCATTTGTTGTATTTTGTATCAGATAATTATTTGTTACAGACTAAATACATATCCTTAGACAACCAAGCTTCACGGAATTGTGAGAGTTAGTTTAGTTTGTTTATAGAAGATCCTGTGAACTGGCCTAGATTTCAAACTTGAATTTCAGCTTGGAATGTCATCAGTCACCCAGTCAGGGATTGCTGAGCTGGAAATATAATAATGTGAATATTCAATTTCAGAATAGTGATGTGATAAGCATTTGCCCGAAAGATTTTAAAAGTTATGTTTCATCATAATCTTTATTCCCTTTTCATATTTTCTTTCCATAAAACTTGATTAAGGAAACACTACAGTGCCATTTAAAGTCTCTAATTGTATAAGAAATTTATAGAGATTCTCAGTTTGTCATTGTTGCAGAGAGATATATCATAAGCTTTTAAACGCCCAATTAATGCCATGAACTCTGATTTTTTATATAGTTTTCAGTTCCCAAAAGGCATTGACTTACTCTACAAAGAGCTTGCTTAGTAGAATAGTTATTAACAGAAATTAATACTTATTTATATCTACTTATAAAAACTAGAAAGGGTGAAACTAGCTAAAATTTTCTTATGAATTTTAATCTCATAATATGGTTGCTATATATTGTCAATGTGATCACAGTTCATTAACTTGGTATTCATTTTTTCAAATTTTATACTTCTGAAATCTGCACATAGTGATGGGATATAAAAATAAAACTGGAAGCCTTATTTATTTTTAGTGGTACATAAAATAATAGTACATTTAAAAATCAATGGCATTTTAGGTTCATTGAAATACTCTGTTATTTGAATCTGTTCAGAAATAAAAGCTGTAATAACAATAACAATCACAACAAACCTTATTGGTTTGGGCAATAAGACTTCTGCTTTCAACCTTGATGGAGTCATCCCTCTGCTATATAAAATGAAAGCACAGACAAAATACATGAAAGGGAGTTTTTAGAAATTGGACAGTAAACAGCACAGGACAGTTATTTGTTAGACCTAAGAACATGATTCAAGTCTGAAAATTGTTCCATTTTACCTCCTGGAGAAAGTTTATAGGACACAAACTAAGGGTAGGTCCTTAGCATGATTAATTGAATCATTGGCCCCTGCTGATAGAATTCAATTTCTAGCTCTTCTTCCCTCCCTGGAGGTCAGGGGATGGAAATAAACCTTCCAACCTGCTAATCACCTGCCATCCTCCAAGAGTGATCTAATTAGCATAAAACCAGATATGGTTGGAAAAGGCTTGTTATGAATAATAAAAGACATTCTTTTTACTCCTGTCACTTGAGAAGTTGCAAAGGTCTTGGAAGTTTTGTTCTAGGAGCTAGAGACAAAGACTAAACATAGACTCCTTAAATACTAATATCAAAGACTGTGATGCTTTCAGTAGTTACATACATATAAATTAAATTACCATATACATTAAAAAATAAAATAGAGCATTAGAATCATGTGAGTATCTCCTATGGGATAAAAGTTGTCCATGCAAAGTAAAGATAACTTCATCTGTGCCTAATATTCAATATGATTTCTAAGAGTATAGTATTTTAATAGATTTTAAAGGCTACTAAAGAATTTGGGGAAAAATTAGTTTTGAGTAAAACATTTTAATCAGTTGTTAGTTGATCCCTATTAAGTCTTAACTGTATTCAGTAGTGTCTACTTAATTTAAATTTACATTATATAATTTAAATGACACTCCCTTTTTGAAAGTATAAGAAAAATATTATCTAACTAGTTTTGAAGTATATTCTATTAGGACAATGATGAAATTTTAAAGTACTCTATTGCTATGATATCCAAAGGAAGATTTGGTCTTTTTCATTCAAGAGGTAAAACTATTAATTTAACTATGAAACTTCTTGAAATAAACATATTACAATATTACACTTAAATTTAATCTGAATATTTTATACAAGTTTTAAATTAATATAATTTCAAATGTATTTCTCTATGTTTGCATCAATTTTCTAAGAATGAAAAAATAAATTGACACCAACTTGTATCAATAATGTTAGTTAAATATTTCTTACTTCTGGCTTTATCTTATATGAAACGTTGTTTGAAATTCAATGATTATTTCACTTATTGAAATATACTATGAGGATATGTTATATTTCACAGGAAATTTTGTAGATTAATTCCAATAAAAGTTGCAACATGCTGGGTTCCTTTACATGTTTGACTATTAACATTGTTCTTGTTTAATGGAATCACCTGCTGATATTCCAAAACAAATATGAAGAAAAAGCCTATTCTCACTGATAGCTGCAGAGCTGTATCATTTTAATATTTGAGAACAAAACTAGAAGTGAGTGTAACTCAGTTGTAGAACACTTGCCTATACTGAAAAAAGAAAGAACGGGAGGGAAGGAAAGAGAGAGGGGAGGAAAATTAAGGATGAGGTCTGACAAGTCACTAAATGCTTCCTACTAATCTGGTGGAAATATATATATTTATTTATTTATATCACAGTTTGAACTCAGGGACACCTGACCACTGAACCACATCCCCAGCCCTATTTTGTATTTTTTATTTAAAGACAGGGTCTTATTGAGTTGCTTCATACATCGCTCTTGCTCAGGCTGGCTTTGAACTGGTGATTCTCCTGCCTCAGCCTCCCGAGTGCATGGGATTACAGGCATGTGCCGCTGCATCTAGCATAAATACATATTTTAATAGGTTTTCTATAATCACAATCCAACTTTTAAAACAAGATTTTCATTGAGTACATTAAGCAAGATTTCCATTTGGTATAATTCTAGTTTGGGTATAAGGTATAAATTCATCAGTTCTGTCAGATTTTAGGATAGAGGTCTGCAGTTGCATTTTATTCCTATTATAAGCAAAGCACATGTGAAACAACACCCCGACTAGTGTTCATTTACTGAGAAAGTTATTCATTTTAAAAATGGGTTATTCACTTTTTAGTCATCATTTGGTAAAAGAACTGTAAAGTTTCATTTTGACTGAGGTTCCATGGTCACCCATTTTTTTTCCCTCTGCTTTAATTAGACCTCTCCCTTCCCTACATTCCTGAACTCAGTTTGCTCCCAAACTGAGGAAGAGCAAAACCGAATGGAATGGACTCCACTCTCAGGAATCAGCTGCCCATCTAGGGACATTTTTCCCATTCTACCTCAATGGTCATTTCTCCTTGCTTGCTCAGCTTCCCTTTAAGACATACTGCTTATCTCTACTTTCCCCCCCTTTAAAAATGACCATTTAATTCACCCCTAGTTTTTAATGATTCACATTCAAACAATTTTAATAAATCTGTGTAGAAATACAGCCATCCCCACATTTCCAATTTGCAAACATGCTTTGAGTAAACTGAGGATTATCTTTGAGTAAACTGGGGATCCTCCTCCCTGGACCAATGGTTTGGAATAGCATGTATTTTATTTTTATCATGACTATAGAAGCCAAAGAGAACAAGCATAAATATATAAATACTTTCTACTTTCATTGAGGTGAACACTCATATTGAAAAACAACTTATATATCCAAGTGCTGTGACAAAAGATATGATGTACTCCTATTACTGCAGAAAGAGTGAAGAGTTAGAATAATGATGCACTTTACAAATCAAAGACTTAATCAGTAATTTTTAATAATTAAAATGTCACAAGAATATCATTTACATGTTTCTTTCTATACAATGCTTCTTTTCTTTAAGAAACAGGGAAATGTCAGCATAACTAGTTTCAAAATATATCAGCTGAGTATGATTTTTTTCTCATCATACTCACCCCTGAGAATTAAAAAAAAAGGAGCTAGAACATCAAGCTACACATATCTGAATTGAGTGATTATCATGTTTTATTCAAGAAGTAAAAATTCCTTCCATAAGATGTTAGAACTGACTCTTCATTTTTACTTTGAGCCGTATATTCAAATACGTACCCCTGATGATATTTCCCTTGTGCCTGATGTTATGATGATGAGACTAAGAACCCTTTTTTCAAGAAATATTGTCTGAAAGATAGTATCTTGATTAAGATGAACTTTAATTAAGATAAATGAGGCTGCTTAGTCATCTGTTTGGCATGATGAGTTCTGAATCTTCAGGATAAGGTTGAAAGTAATGAAAAAAATTTCCATTTTCTTATTGAAAACGCAAATTAGATATAGAATGGGTAGAATGCCCACCTGTGCTGTAAGCATGCACCTATTAGAACACATGGATGCTACAATTTTATTACAGTGATCTCTCAAAGACTGGAACTGGATTGTATTGAGTACAAAACATCGCATAGGATGCCGTTCAGCAGAATTTGTTCCAGGAAAAAAAATAGTTTTAAACAAGATTAAGCGTAATTGGAACTTATATGCTTTTCATATAGTTGATGGTGTTATCATCTTTTGGGGGGATGAGGTAAGTGACTAATCCACTCAGATTCTTTAAAGAAATTACACAATACATTAAACTTTGACATTCTAAATGTGTACTTGATTGAAACAACTTTTCTTAATATCTGTGTTTGTTTTCTACTGCTATGTAGCAAATAACCACAAATATATGATCTTAATATAACAAAAATTATTATTTCAGAATTTTCATGGGTCAGGATTCCTGGCATTAGGTAACTGGGTCATCTGCTCAGTCTCTCCACGCTGAATCCATGCCACATTTAGGGCCGTTATCTAATTGAAGGTTTAGGGTCCTTTCCCAGTTCACTCAGGTTATTGGCAAAATTGAGTTCCTCACAAATATAGAGTTGATGGATCCATTTTCTTGCCAGTTATAAGCCAGGGATTGCTCTAAGCTCCTTGAGTATCATTCTCCAAATTCATTTTTGTCTGTTAAAGAAACCAGGAATAGTCATAATTTCAATTCATAAAATGCCCAGAACAAATTTAAAAGGTTTAAATTTCATTTTAGAGAACTTAATCCTTAATAACATATAATTTATAATATAATTTGCTATTTCAATGTTAGATAATTCGGGCATTCTGTTTACTATATTGTGAGTGACACCTTTTCTTAAATGTTTTTAAAGCACAGACCCATTGATATGGTTTTCATAGTTGTCTTATAGAGGCAGGCAAACGGATGACAGTAACGACCTCATAATGAATGAGATCTTGCAATTCTGCTAGGGCAATGGGCCTAAATTCTGCTACCCAGCAAGAAATTGTGGAAGAGGCTGAATTTGTGTGTGGAAAAGTACTTAGGTAAGATTCAAAAAAAACACAGGGCTGTAGGGTGCATGATCCAGGGATTTCACACAGATTTCTATACTTGAAGATCCAATAGTAATCCTATTAATGAATAAGTTAAGTACAAAGTGGCTTAATCCTCATTTTGTGGTTCCAAGTGAGTTGTGAGAGTCTGCAAATAGACCTCAAAAACACATTGAATGTGAATATTTCTCAATGTTATTTTCTTTACACTTTAAAAATGTATATGCTTTGGGCACACTTACCTTCCTTGAATATTCTTCATAATGATTTCACATGTACATTTTTTCTTAATTTATTTCTTAATTTTCCAGTCAAGGTCTCTGTCCTGAGACCACGATATTTAACAGCACATATTACAATGTCTAAAAGCAACTCAAATTCGACATGTCAAACTTAATTCTCCAATGAGTGTCTTCTGAATAAATGATACCACCAACTCACAGGTGCTCTTAAGGCAAATCTATGACTCTTTCCTCTTCCTTTTCCCAGAACTAGATAGTTAGCAAGGTATATACAATCTACCTTTAAATCATTTCTAGCATATGTCTGCTTTACTGGATGGCACCCAAATCTAGGTCACCAGAATCTTTTATGGCATATAATAGACTCCTGGTTGGGTTTTACTTTTCTTATTTTTTCCCCTGTTCCCACTGAACCCAATGGTGTTTTACCACTAAGCTACATCCCCGGCCTTGTTTATTTCCTTTTTAAAAAAATTTTCATCCATGTCACACTAAGTTGCCCAGCTGGCCTCATATTTGTGATACGCAAGCCTCACCTGCTGGAGTGACTATGATTACAAATGTGCACAATGAGGCCAGGTATCTGAGATGCATTTCTAATTTGTATAGGAATGCTGCATAATCAATCCATTTGTCATGCTACTTTTCTAAGCTACATAGGTGAGATTATGAGTAGGTGAGAACATAGTCATTTATTTAAAATCCTTTATTTATTCCTAACATTTTTGCCAACATTACATAACAAAATACTTGAAATGATGTACATATAAAGAGAAAAAAAAATTATTTTGTCTCACAGGTTAGAGGCTCCTGTCCATGATTGATCAGTCCTTTTGCTTTGGGCCTGAAGTGAGATAGCATATAATGGTGGAAATATATGGTGGAGTAAAAACATTCAAATCAGGAGCCAGGAAACAAAAAAGAAGTGACTGGGGTCCCACAATCCCCTTCAGAGACATGTCTCCAGTGACCTAAAGACCCCAACCAGGCCTCACCTTTTAAAAGTTCTACCTCCTCCCATTAGCACCACCCTGGACACCCAGTCTTTAGTACATGAACTTTAAAGGATACTCAAGATCCAAACTGTATCATCCAATTTCCCTTAAAAAGTAAAACTCAAAACTCTAGATATGGCTTAACAGGTCTTTTATTGTCTTTTCTCTGCACAATTTTTAATCTTTATTCCTTACATCTCCCCCTGCACAATTTTTAATCTTTATTCCTTATGTCTTCCTCCCTTCCCTTCAATATCTAATCACAGAAGTATCTCTCAAATAATAAGATACTGTATGTTTTCTTTTCCTTTTGTCCCGTTGCTTATGAACCATATGCTCTCCTTCTAGAATTTTCTTCATGTTTGTTTTTTATCATTATGTGGTTCTATAGTAAGCATTCTTTATTTAAAAAAATTAATGTTGTTGATGGACATTTGTTTCATTTATTTATATATGGTACTGAGAATGGAACACAGGGCCTAACACATGGTAGTCAAGTGTTCTACCACTGAGCAACAACTCCAACCCCCTATATTAAGCATTCTTAAGCTCTAATTCTAAATAAATTTATTAGGGACATCTACAAAAATCTTGCTGTCATTAGTCAAAATACTCCTTTGACATCTGTGCTTTGACTGCCTCAGCATTCATCATGCATTGCTTTAAGTCCTAATATAATCTGCTTCCTTCTCTACTGTACAAGAGGACAGGACTGGACCATGTCTCTATTATCAGATATATTTCCCACAATATACTGTATTAGACAGGCACAAAAGCAAAAAGTAAAGTTCTTGAAGAAGAAAGCAAGAAAGAAAAGAAGAAAGGAAGAAACTATGTAAAAAAGAAAGGATTAGAAAAATAAAACCTCCTTTTTGAAAGCAGTATGTTATGCAATAATTATTTAATAATTGAGCAAAGGAGCTATTAAAGGTTTTGAAAAGGAATGACAATATTGGATATGACCTTTGCAAGTTTAGCTTAATAGTGTGCGGTGAAATAGACAGGGGATCAGGAAAGGAGGGCAACAGCTTTCTGGAGCCTGGAGGGGAAAACTGAATCTGAACTAAGGTAATGATATTAAAATGGCAAGGGAGGAGCTGTGTGTGAGATACTCTCAGGTGTAAATTACAAGATTTTGAAAACCATTAAAAGGAGAGGTTGACATTCAGATAAGAGTGAGGTAAAGTCAAAACTGAAGTTCAGCTGCTGATACAAAAATAAAAATCAGATCAAATAAAAAAAAAAAAAACGTAAGAAAATAATTTTGTATTGACCAAGCTAAAGAAATACAGAGAAGAAATTGAACTCAGTTCTATCATAAACTTGGAAAAATGATAGAAAATTTAAAAATGAAGCTTTTTGTTTAGGAAAGGAATTTTGGTTAAGAATGAAGATAAAGAGTTTGGAATCTTCAGTAATCTGAGAAAATAATTAAATATATTTCTTTGAAAAAAAAATCAGATATAAAGCATATGTGCAATACAGTTGCTGCCCAAGGTGGACTCCAAAGTTTCTCTCAGCCTGACCAAAGTGTAAAGGGACTTCCCGACAACTGCAGTCTTCTGACCTTCTTATCTTAGAGCATCTGCTTTAGAAAACATGTAATTGTAAATCCTATCCTGCTCCTTTAAGAAGTAAATCTTCTCTCACCTTTTGACAGGAATGTCTTCTCAAGGACTTGGGAGTCATCCCTCTGAAATGTAATCAAGAAAAATAGGGCCCCTCTGTCCAAGTCTCTGCAGAGAACAGTAATCGGACAGGCTGACTTCTAAGTGTCAATTAGCAAAAACAGATGATTTCATCACATTGACTAACCTCCCCTTAACATTTTCCTGTACTTTTCAACTACTCTACATGCTAATATTTGCTGGGGAGCAGATTCCTGCTTGGAGGTGTGAACTGCCTGGGAAAATAAAAAGTTTGAAAATAATCAGTAAGGAATAAAAGATAGACAGAAGTTTGAGTTAAAAAGTCTTCCAGCCCTGATAGGAACTGGAATTGAACAACTGAAAAAAGACCCCAGTCTTTTATTTATAAGGGAAATACTTCAAAGGTTTCAGTGTGGCAGGCTCCTTGAGGAAAACAAGTTATTTGGTGGTTGGAAGGTTATGCCCATCTCTGTGTTTCTGTGTTTGATCCTGGAACTGTGAGCTAAGACAGGGCACCAGCGTGATCTGGGCTTTCTCAAGCCAGGGAAGTTCACCCATGAGTTCCCAGAAAAGTAGCTTCTCTGCCTTAATGGCTCAAACAGAATTCATAGTCCATACACAGCTTCCAACACTAGTGCTTAAAATCTCTCCTGGTGTTCAGTCTTTGTTCGCTATTGCAATAATCTTGACCTCTATTTCAGGAGTTTGAATAACCTGTTTAACCTTCATCCAGAGCAATTGTTTTCTTTGATGATACAGAAATGTAAGCTTATCCTGTAGCTTCATGTGCTAGGACATGATAACCAACTACATACAGCACTTACTATGAGTCAGGCAAGAAGCAATGCTCTTAGTTTTTTTACATTTTATTTATAGATTTAATCATTCAAATTGCTTTATGAAGTAGATTACTTTATTCCACATTTACGGATGAGAAATTTGGAACATAGGTAAGATTAGAGCCTGTGTAAGTTTTTAAACTATTATTTTTATTAAATATTTTATTTTAAAGCAGATGTAAGTTCAAAGTAAAGCTAAGAAGAAAATATAGAGATTTGCCTCACTTTAGTCTCTCTATACCATCGCCTCCTCCATCATCAAACTCTCTTCTCACCAGGAGGCTACATTTGTTATAATTGATGAGCCTCTTTTGACACATAACAATCATCCAAAGTCTCCAGTTTTACATTACAGTCTACTCTTGGTGTTGTGTAAAGAATTTAGATGAATATATGGTGGCACGTATTCATCATTATAACTTTGTGTTCTTTCAGTTCCTTAAAAATCTTCTGTGCTCCCCTTACTCATCCATTCTTCCTGACAACTCCCAACCCCAGGAAACCACTGATTATTTTATAGTCATCATAATTTTACCATTTCTGGAATGTCATATATTAGAAACCACACAATAGAAATATTTTCAATATTGGCTACATTTATTTAGTAAGATGCACTTTAGGTTTTTCTATGTTTCTTCATGGCTTGGTATCTCATTTCCTTTTAGGGCTGAATATTATGTTGCATGAATATACCACTATTTATTCATCCATTCACCTAACCAAAGAGAGTCTTAGTTGCTTCCAAGTTTTGGTGATTAAACATAAAACTGCTATAAACATCTATGTGCAGTTTTTGTGTGGGTATGTTTTCAGTCCCTTCACATAAATAACAAGGATCATGATTACTGAACTACAGGGTAAAAAGTGCACTTAGTTCTGCAAGTTGCTGCAGAACTGTCTTCCAAAGTGGCAGAACCATTTTGCGTCCTTGTAAGCAATGAATAAGTATTCCTGTCAGTCCTCATTATTACCAGCATTTGTTGTTGACATCTTTCCAGATTTTGGCCATTCTAACAGGGATGTGGTGATATCTCATTGTTGTTTTAGTTTTCA
This sequence comes from Marmota marmota marmota, assembly GCF_001458135.2. Classification (NCBI taxonomy): domain Eukaryota; kingdom Metazoa; phylum Chordata; class Mammalia; order Rodentia; family Sciuridae; genus Marmota; species Marmota marmota. Next base: position 23,186,795 of record NW_026000211.1, on the reverse strand, counting down.
TTTCCTTGATGGCATGTGTTGTAGACATCATTTTACGTACTTGGGTGTCATTTGTCTTCTTGAGGAGGTATCTGTTAAGGTCTTTGGCCCACTTTTTAATTAGGTTATTTGTTTTCTTACTGTTTAGTTTTAAGAGCTGTTTTATATTTTCAAAAGTAGTGCTTTAAATTTCTCTTGTTTTTCAATAGTGTGAAAGAAGAAACTCCTGAGAAGCATAGAAGGATCTCATACATTACCAGCAAAAAGCTTGGGTTGAAGGAATGTATTCTGTGCCTGTCCGATCCCTTTAAAATAAAAGCCGAAACATGTATTTGGTGAAAATTTTAAAAAATTCATTTCAAATAAAAAAGAACAGAACAAAACTTTCTGTTTTGATAGAAAAGTTTTATTTCTTGAGAAGATTGTATGTTATATAGAAGTACCCAATTTTTTATACTTCTGAACCTTGCAAGCTCTTTGGGAGAGAACATTCAAAAGAAGAATAAGCAGGAGGCAGAAGAGGAGGAGGAGGAGAAAAAGAAGGAGAAAGAAAACATAGTTAAAGAAAAACAATTATCTTGCCCATATGTTAACAATAATGAAATTATATACATGTATTAAATTTAAAAAGTAACAAGGCTAAATCATGCATTGTATTCTAACCATTCTGAGGAATCTGAATTTTATTTCAAGTGCAACTAAAAACCATTAAATATGATTTTAAATGGACAGAGTGGTGTTAATAGAGTTTTACTTATTTTCTTCATAGACTTTATTTTTTAGAGGAATTTTATGTTCACAGAAAATTGATCAGAAATTACAGAGAATTCCTGCATTCACTCTGCCCCCACATTCCTACCTCCCCCCCGCCAATACACACACAAAACCACCATCACCATGAAAATTTCAAGGTGGAATGGTATATTTGTTAAAACTGAATTTATGTGGACACATCTTTATGACTCCAAATCCACAGTTTGCATTAGGGTTGGCTTTGATGTCATACATTCTGTGAGGTTTGGCATACTGGCATACTGGTGTGAACCCACCAATGAAGAAACATACAGAAGAATCTCAGTGCTCCAAAAAATCCCCCATTCTCCCTCTGCTCCTTCTTCCCTCCTCTATGACTCTTGGCAACCACTGATCTTTTTTACTGTCTCCAGTATTTACTGTTTCCAGAATACGTATGTTTTTAGAGTATTTTTTGTTTTGTTTTTAGTGTGTGAGGAAATTATTGAAGAAAGGACGTTAGTAGATTCATCCAGAAAAATAACATTATTGCTCCAAGTTAGGGAACTAGAAGTGCATATGGAAAGATGTGTGGGCAACATTTAGAATATATTCTGGGGATAAAATTCAGATGGATAATGAGGGAAGGAAAACTACACAAAATGACTCAAGTTTGGGGATTAACTAACAGTGTGAGTTGTAACACTTACAGAAATAGGCACTGGGGGAGAAAACATGTGTTTCATTTGAGGTATGCTGTTTTGAAATATTTAAATTAATGTGGGATGGAGGTTTATATTTGGAACTCACCAGGAGAATATAGCAATAAATCCATGGGAAATAATGAGACTACCTTGATAGATTATTATTTTTTTGTTGTTCCAGGGATTGAACCTAACAGTGCTTAACTACTGAGTGACATCTCCAGATTTTTAATTTTTAAAAAAAATTTTAACACAGGGTCTCACTAAGCTGCTTTACAGCCTTGTTAAGTTTCTGAGGCTTGTCTCAAACTTGCAATCCTCCCATCACAGATGCCAAAGTTGCTGAGATTACAGGTATGCACCACCAAGCTCTGAACCTTGGTAGAGATGTTAAGAGAATAATGCACAGTACCAAGTCTTGAGGCATTAGAACACTGAATGAAAACAAGTCTGAAATTCAGATTGGGAGGACATGGTCAAGCAAAGCTACACAGAAGGGATGGTATTGCTTTAAGGAGGATGGCGTTTTTGCCTGACTTAAATAATGCTGACAGGTAAAATATGAAGGTTGTGATTATTCAAGAGTCCACTGAATACATCAGCAGAATTGCCACTGGTGACCTCTGCAAGGACAGATAAGTGAAGAAAGCCAATATGGGATAAGCAACCTAAGGACAAAACAAAAGAACATGGCTACACTTCTAAAGAAAGGAAAATTCATACAATTAATTACTTCCTGCCTCTGGGAGTTATTTTTTTTTAATCCCATGACTGTCAATTTAACACCTCTTTTGTCTTTTGCCTTTAAGAAAATATCATTTCAAGCAACGAATGCTAAAACAAAGGAGAATTAATCGTGTCTTAGATCATAACATACACTCAGGACATTTTTTTAAAAAAGATAATTACTATGTGAGAAAACGAATTGAAGTAAAGCCAGTATTTTGAAACAATCTTTTTTTTTAATTAGAAGAATACATGAGAAAAAAATCAAGATAAAAATTTTACCTAAGAAATGGTTGATTGCCCATTACACTGTCTAAAACCATATCATACTATCTATATCTACAATGCACATTATCCAGATTCATGTATCTGGGAAAGCCAAAGTGAATGAAAGAAATGTTCTGCAGAAATGTAAGTTCAGATTTAATACATTTTTGTGACGTCAGAACTTGTGGGACATCTACGTCCAAGGCAGAGTAACTTGTATGAATGGTACCAAAAATTGCTTAAGACTTAGAAAGTCAATAAAACAATCATAAATACAGCTATTAATATTTCTATTTGTACAACAGCAAAAATAATTCCAAAATTATATAAGACATAAAATGACAAGTCATGACACAACAGGTCAGAGAATTACTACAAAATATGCACAGTATTTTTATCCAAGAAATCAGAGACATGACAGTGTTTAATCAACAATTCTGCCTCAATTCGGATGCATCTACAGTTCTTGCATGTCCTGCACAGAATGGTACACTTTACAACTACATATTAGGTAAAGAAAAAGGAACTATTTTTATATTTTTCACTTCATTGTATTATTGGCCTCATTATGCATAATCATATCTGGTTCTCTTTCAGGTTTGCTCTATTTTTCTTCCTTAATTCTCTATTGTTCATAAAACACATGCTTTTGCCTAGAAGAATTTTATAATAGATTGTACATAAAATCCATCTTGTGTAAAGAGAAAATATTTTTCTTTAACTAAACTCTTATTTTTCTAAATATAATGACCCTGAAAATGTTTTGCTTAAGGAAAGACATGATATTTAAAATATACGGACTCATAAAATTCTTCCACTTTGCAAATGAACTCTGGTTGTTCATAACCCTGTCTTGTAGGTTATTGTAAACTTAAGTTGGTTAGAAATCAACAAATAGTATGCAACTTTATTCTAGCTGTTAGGCCAATGGTTGATGATGATTATATCCATTAAGAACACATGTTGCCTTTATAAAGCTATAAGAATTTTTTGAAAGAACTTTAGACTCCCAGCTAGCACATACTGAAGTTCACTTTTCTTTTCCTCTAAAATTAGACTGGCAGCAAACATTTATGTGAGTTACTGAGCCTGACATCTAATTAACACAGTCTTTACAGGTTTAATGAGCAGTGATAAATTTCTATCCTTTCTTTGGCACATTTTAATTAGTTGTAATTATGAGTGGAGTGACCTGAAAAGATTGTTGTCCCACAGAATCACAGTAAATTTGTTCAATTTATATTTGCAGGGAAAGAATGTGTTTTTATGTCTTGAAAAACCAAAAGGTTATTTAAGCCATTATAGTAGTCATATAAAATCATCTGTAAAGCTCAGGTAACTAACACATTGGACATTCATATTTTACCAACATCAAGTGAAATGCCCCATAAATCACATTTATCACAGACATTACTGCGAAAGGCTGAGACTTTACAATTTATATACAACCTAAACTCGTGTGTGTGTGTGTGCATATGTATATGCCCATACAAACACACAAATATGTCACTTTTTAATTTTTATCCTATCACTAAGAAAAATTATATTTTTAATTCCTAATATTATTTTAAAGCATGATTTGTTTAAATGAGTAGAAAAAGTTTCATGTTTGCACATGTTTGAAAAGTGTTATATATACATTAGGAATAAAATTAAGAAAAAGGTAGATCCTGTGCTTATATTTATGAACATTGCAATATTGCAGAACAGAAAATCAAGCAATGCTAATAACCACCAACATAAGCAAGATACTTGTTATAATGGGCAAGCCTACTATTTAGATACAAGTTCTATGGAAAGGATGATGATGATGATAAAAAAAATAACTAAATCTTCCTTTGTGCTTACTAATGGCTAAGATGCTATTATAAGGGTTTACATAGTCTTTAAATTATTGAAAATTGTTAGGCATAGGAGTTCTTATTGAGGATAAATCATAGAAATTAATGTCTAGTATATAGCAGATTTCATTCTCAACCTCACATTCAATAGAATACCCTGTAAATGTGCCTTCTACCACTTCTTTAAGGGAAGGAGACTAAGTTTGGACTGCCTTCCTTTCTCTATTTTGAAAATATCTTTGAATGACTACTAAACATCATCAGTACCAAAGATGAACTAATACTCCATTTCCTGTAACTTCCAAATTTTACTCCTCCCCTATGCTATAATTCCCTTTAAGCTCTCATCTTCACAAAGAAATCTAATATCCCAATCATCTTAGGCAGTTCTATGCTTTCTATCCTGAAGACTTTCTTCCAGGTCAGATCCTCCAATCATTTATTTGCTTTTGTTATTGGAGCTTATATATGTATATATTTTACCAAAGAAACAATTCTCTCAATCATTTCTTTAATGATTTACAAAAGACTCTTGCTTTCTGTGAGATGTTGTGCTGAATTTTATTATATGAATTTAGCTCTAACATATCTCCCATTCTACAAACTTTTCTACAATAGGACCTTGACATTGCTTCCATTAATCCTCACATATGTGACTCCACTTCAATGGCAGTATCGTTAGTTATTTATAACAAATAGAATGCAGCACAAGTGGCATCCATGACTTCTAAGAATAGGGTAGAAAAGACAATGTCATTTTATGTCTTGAAGGTTGAAGTACTTTCTTTGGAACCCTAAACCAACATGTACACATTTTGACTACTCTGAGGCTACCATGCCAAATAATGAATGTGAAAAGACCTAGAAGAATGGTCCTGTCACTATATGAAAACAGAAATTCCTAGCTAGCCTCATTCTCTCTAGATCCAGCCTCCACATGAATGCAAGTGCATGAGATCCCGACCCCATAATGCCCAGGGCAGTCCCAAATTCTTAGCACATAGAAACTGTAAAAGGTTATAAACCAATCACTCTAAATTAGTAAGTTTTGTGTGATTTGTTATGCAGCAAAGATGATTGCAAAGAAATTATTGTATTATATTTTATATCAAGCTGGGTTATGCTATTCAAGTGTTATGGAACACTTTTATGTCACAGGGTAATTTTCCCATTCTTTCTATATTCTTTTAATTCTTAGTATTATTACCTCATAGAAATATTCATTAAAATGTCCTGTCCTTAAGTGTAAGCACAGAAAGGAGGATATTTCAGTTGAACAGTTATTCTCTTGATTCAACCGCCAGTAGATTAAGAGCACATTCCTAAGGATCAGAGGTTTTCATGGTCCAACCCCTGCCTGAAAACAGTAATGTACTATGGCTTCTGGCAAGTTACTTAACATCTGTGTAACATCTTTTTTGCTCAGCAAAGAGGCTATAAGAATTATTACCTCTTTCACAGGGGTATTTTATGGTTTAGATAAAGTTGCATTTTGAAAATATAAAAAAATACAATTTCAAGGTAATATTATAAACATACTATTCCATTCTCATTTCTGACCATATGGAGTGGGACCTATGAGGAGTTGGTGTTTAGTTTTCAACGTTTGCACTATTTAAATTGTCACTGTACAACCTGCCACCTCCCTTACTAACCATTTAAATACTGAAAAGATGGTTAAATAAAAATCCATGTGCCATTTAGAAATGGGTACTATTTCGGGCTTCATTTCCCTAACTTCTTGGAAAATTTGCAAGGTTTTATGAGGCATTAACATTTCCAATCTTTCTTAAATATGAAAGAGATTTTTTCTCTACTGTAATTTTAAGGAGACAACATCAGGGAACAATTTGCTATGGAAATCTAAGGTCCTGATTAAGTCTCAGTGCATGTGTTCTAATAAGAACCCATCAAGGTTTCCCTTGGTTATTGGTGTAAATACTTTGCCTAGAGGTTGTTTGTTTCCACAATAAAAGCTTGGATTATTCACATAAAAATAATTTTTAATGAAGATTTAGAATTAATTGAGTTAATACTCATTCAATTTTAGGATGGTACACATGGATTGAAACACATAAGAAATACGGGAAATAATAATCTGATATACTTTCAGCAAAGAAATTTTAACAAAACATGGCTGATATTAAGGGCATGGGAATTAATTCATATCTTTATTATATGCGAAACTTCAGTCAATTTAAATGGAAGTATCAAGCTAAATTTAGCAATGTTTAAATTAGGCTGACTATAACCCTATGCCCACACAGGAGCTTAAAATAAAACAGAAATGTTAAAGTGTCTCTCAACTGAGATATTTAATTTTCTATATTTTGTTTTTAAAATACTTGCAAAGGATTTTATACTTTCTTCCTAATTTATAATAGCCATACTTATTGAGAAATAATCAATCCATCTCTGGGCCAAGAAAATTATGCTATTTTTATCTCACCCATTTGACATTTGTGTGCTCTTAAATTCTGTCATCTCTTCCGTCATGTATTCCTATCAATTGAGATCCCCAATCTAAACTCTTTCCAAAACAAGTATTGAGACACAAGTTAAATTAATTGGAATTTACTTAATAATCTACAAAATAAAAGAAATTCAGCATGAATTCCAATAGCTTTATTTTTCTTGTCTCCAAATGATATTTTTCTTATCTCCAAATGATTTAACATCTTTTGTTATTTTGAAAATTAAAATGTCTGGCTGAAGCTCAATATTTCCAAGGCAGGTCCTCTGCACTCCTTAGCTGATTGCTGCAGGGGGATCTCCATCTGTCCCCTAATGTCCTCCACCTGTTCCTACTGTCCCATTATCACCCATCCATGGGCCATGGAACTTCTGCTTAAATGCATTTTCTTTTTTAAAGATCAAAGCCAGAGATGCAGATCTCTGAAAGGGAAATTATGTCATAGAATCCTTTCAAAACATGAAAAATAGGACAATGCAGAAGCTACACATAACCCTTGGTATGGCAAGGAAACCATGTATCTTGAGGAAAACAGTACATATTGCTTAATTCTCACACCACCTATTCATACAAACCATCACTTCAGTCTCAGATAATTGAAATCTTCATGTCCCAATAAGAGAACAGGAATTTTTGTTGAAAACAAAACAAAACCAAAAACAAAACAAAACAAGAAAACCTCTATAACTATTCAATCCAAACTTCCCTTTATGAATAGATATAAGTAATAAAAATCTCATTGCAAATTTCAGAAAAGTTAACATTCTAATGACTGAATTAGGAAGTAGGAAGACAAAGCAAAGTGACTCTTTACCTTGTAGATAACTAGAATCCAGAACCTTTGGATGAGGTGTTATTTGTGATTATTTTCAGTAAAGTAATTAATCTGAAGCTAGACATTGGATGAGAAATGGAGAGATCAGCAGTTTCAATTCTTTGGGTGTACATGTAGTAGATTACATGTATCAAAATAATTAGTAAACACATGAAATTATTTTTAAATAAAATCCTACTTAGGCAGGATGATTTTTAATTTTATAATTTTTGTTTCAAAAATGATAAATATTTTTTTTTTCTGGAACTTGGTTGGAGGGGATCTTGTAGCCGAGCGGTAAAATTTCCAACATGTTAAAATCAAGCACCTCTCATTCTCATTCTTTTTCTTTTTGCAATCAGTCCCATAAGTTATAAACCATTCTATCATCCATACAATAAAATTAAAGTCATGGTTATGGCCTCCTAAGTTCTATTGGGCTATGCAGTTACAAGACTACAGCCATGATATTCCACAATACTGTAAAATAAAACAACTACATAAAAGGTATAAATATCATTTAAAAATAGACCCTGTTTTTGACATGGAATACGTTCATGATGCAGGTAAATACCCACCTAGATAACAAAGAAAATTGATGGAGAACTAAAATTGGAATTTAGGACTTCCTCTTTCACATTGACAAATCATACTTGTCAATTTTATTGGTAAGTGCTCTAGCAACATAAGCTTTGATTTTAACCAAATAGAGTTTTATCAAGAGAGTATAAAATACATGGACTGTGCAAGCAATTGGTCATTAACTTCAGAGATACAGAGGAAGAATTAGTGACATTGTACTAATTACCAACAATATTTCCTAGTTCTTTAAAAAATGTTGCATATTTATTGAGATAATTCATTAGTTTGACTAATGAATCTCTACCATCAAAGGAAGAAAAACTAAAATGAAACATCCAATCAACTTATATTTCCCTTTTTGTGTCAATTTCCGTAACATCCAACAATCCAAATGTTAATCTCAGTATATCCACCCAGCCTTTTTCTAATCTATATTCCCTACTAAATGATAGGAGTAAAAAAAAAATAGGAATATTGTATTTTTTTGTGTCTGATTCAATTTCTGAGTTTACTAACCATCCAATGACATAAATTTCTAAAGTAAATGAATAAATTTTTATATAGTTATTATTCTAATTTCCTCTAAAAGTATAGCCATTTATTCAAGTTTTTTTAAAAAGAACTTGTACTTCATGAATATTTAATTCACATACTATGATTTTTCATATATTTATCATTTTAATCAGAAAACTTTTTCAAAAGTATATATTTAGATATGGATCATTACTGTACATGACAACCGTAGGTGGACCTGTGCAGGGTTTTTTTGAAACTTCCTTGGGGACTCTCAATAAAACCAAAAGACACAAAGGGCACTTTGTCCTTTTCTCTGAGAGGACCTACTCTCTCTTGAAAGTGTCCCCATTCTCCTTCTCCTACCCTTCTAATAAACTCATGTTTGTTACTCTGGAAAAAAAAAAAAANATATATATATATATATATATATATATATATATATATATATATATATATAAACATCAAGCTAAGAAAAATAAAATATTCAAGATATTTAAATTGTGCGTAAATTTAATGAAACACTCAGTTCATCCAAAGTTCTCATATCACTAATTATAAGTCTTGATTCTTTGAGAAGATAATGGAGAGCACACCTTTTTCTCCCTTTGGTCTTGTTCTAATAAGCGAGAAAAAGCATTTACACTTGCAAGTTATTTTCACATCAGTGCTTTTAGCAACATTTAAAAATAAAGAATAAGTGCTGTTATTTAAATTCCTTACATAAACTGTATTACCTAATGGTTAGTAACTGACCTAAATAATGTTTCAATGTCAGGTTTGAAAGTACTTTTTATATTTTCTGAGATGAACAGTTGGATGCTATATTTTTGTTTGTTTTGTGATTTTTGTGAAAACTAAAATGTTTTCGTATGTAGTAGAATTTGATATATATTGACAACCTAAATTCAAACCTAAATGTTGAAAAATTCAGTTTTAATTTACCTAAAATATGCCAAGCAACTAAAAAATGAAAATTTTAAATACTCTTAATTTTTATACTTTCAATGTATTGTAATTTGTATTAAAGATTAAAGATAAATAAGAATAAAATTGTGAAATATGACTTTCCATAAAGAAAACATCTCTGGATGCAATTACAATAATTCTAACTTAGAAGATAATACCATTTACTCAAGTAAATGATTTTATTCATTATTAAGTCTATAATCATAACTGTGTATTCTCTGTTGTTGATATAACAAATTGTCACAAATAAGACTTCCTTGAAATCATAAATTTATTGTCTCACTCTTTTGTAGGTTAGAAATCTATTATTCTGTCTGTGGTAATTAGAAGTGGCAGCAGGGTGCCTTCCTTTCTGGAGCCTTTAGAAGAAAATGTATTTCCTTACCCTCCCCAGTTTCTCAAGGATTCCCATGTCCCTTCAGTCATGGTCCCTTCCTCCATCTTTAAAGCCAACAGCAGTGACCTCTCTGTGCTTTTCCATCATAATTACATCTCTCCATGACTCCTTTCTGTTCCATTTTTTATACTTTAGTAAACTTGCTATCACATTGTGTCTACATAGATAATGAATGATGATTTATTTTAAGATGAACTAAGGAGCAATTAATTTCATTTTCTGCCTTAATTTTCATTTGCCAATCACAGCATATTTATAGACTCCAGAGATTAGAATGTGGAAATCTTTGGAGATACATAATTCTGCCCATCACAATAACTTATCCATGGTTTTAATTTAAACACTACTGATTCTCTATATACTTTTATTCAAGCAAAGTGCCAATGGTAAGTACTTCTTTCTGGTGTCATTAATTTTTCTCTCTCTTTATTTATTTATTTATTTTTTTTGGTATGTGGTGGCATATTCTATGATGGGACAAGGAAGGATAAGTATCTTCAATAACATATAAATGATCCTCTGTCTTCTCTCTCTGGACCTCCATATGATTTCATTTTGAGTTTTTTTTTTTTCTTTAACAGTGACCAAGACCCAGAATTAAGTAGCATTTCCTAAGGCCTTATTTCAATGGAAAAGGAAGTGAGAAGACATTTATCAAATACTGATTCTATTGCCAAAATGTAGGCTTAGGTCAGTGCCTAAAAGTACAAAGATTGTATTTTGGGAAAAGAACACATTTTATTATTATGGTAATTTATTTAGAATTACCATTAAGCTGGTATAGGTTAATTTAATGACTCTACAATCAAACGGAGAGCAACTATAAATGTGAATGCAAACATAAAACCAGCATGGGCCCACATAGAATATCCCAAATCTTCTGAAAACCTCAGAAAAAGTTTAGAGAGACCCCACTGAGCATTCTCTGAGAATTTGTGTAGAAAAACAAAAATACAAAATGAGAAAAGTGGTCAAATTTTGCACAGTCAGCGTGTCTAAGCTGATCCATTCATCTTTTGAGAAGTCTCCTGTTTCCGTATGGAGGATTATATTGTCTCAACAAAGCTTTTTCATTGCCCTCTTCTATAAAACTGTTGCATATCAGAATGTCTAAAGGTCTAAACCATGGCGGATTCTAGTATGGTTGGTGACAAGTGCACAGAAGCTTTTTCTCATAATTTCAGCTGCTCTTTAAGCATTCAGAAGTAAGTTTTTAAGCATCCCTAGTGTCAGAGACCCATCACACATACCTCTCTAACTTGAGCTACTGTCTTGGCAGGATGCTCTATTTTTTGACCTGATTAGAATTTATAACTGTGCTTGTGCCCTAGAACAAACACCACAGCATCAGATATTCCCCAAATCCTCTTATATGTGCAGATATAAACCCACATTGCACAATCCACTGGTACATTATTTGTTGAATAAGCAAGTGTCTTATCAATACATCATTTCAGAGCATAAAGCTGAGAAGATAGCAACTTCAGAGTGTACAAATCTATTGAAACAATGGAATGCTTATAAGAATACAATCTATAATGGGAAAATTTACCCAAAGGGTCAGATGCAAAACACACTCTAGTAATATTATTATACTTTAACAATTTAAGGATAATTTAAAAACTTTTCTTTGCCTAGAGACAAATCAACCAACATAAAGACTAATTTAAAAAATATATCACAAAAAAAATGTCAGATTGACATGCTTTTTCAGAAAGGTTTAGCAAAATAAAGCAGAATTCAAAATTCAAATTTGCTCAAGGAAAAAATGCACCAAGAATTGGACATCTAGCCAAGTACCCTTTTCTACATCAAATCCTCCAAGAAATTGTCCATGTAAGAAATAAAAAATATTCTATTTGTGAGTATTTTTATACAAAATGAAATTGTTATAAGAAAATCTTCTCACTAATAGTATGAGTATTACAAGGTTTTAAAGCATAAATTTGCAACACCTTTGAAGTTCAGATCATCCCTATTTAAATCATTTGACAAATAGAAATCCATTAATTCAATGTTATATTTATAAATCCAACAAAAACACTCACTGCCACAGATAGTAAAGAATATTTTGAAAACTAAGTATGTATTTATGTAAAAGCATTCACTAGGACTAAATAAATGCTTTCTTAATACAATGACATATATATATATATATATATATATATATATATATATATATATATATGAGAATATTTGAGCATTACATATATTGGTATAAAAGGGCAGCACATTGTTTAATGGGCTAAAACTGAAAACCGTTTTACAATAAAAAAAGAAAAGGTAAGAATGTCCACTGTTGCTGCAGTTATTTGATTTTTGAAGGGTGGGGAACTTGCCAAGATAGTTACAGAATAGAAAGAAGTTAAAAATAAATGACTGACTCTTGGCTTGAAGAATCCAATTTCATAAAGCTAATTACTCCAAACTTACTGATTGCTTTCACATCTTATTTAAAAATCCAATAAAAATATAAAACATATCTTTTACCCCTGACACTTGTTAAGTTTATTTTAGTATGTGAACATAAAACATATAAAACGTAAATAGGGCTGGGTGCTGTGGAGCATGCCTGTATTCGCAGTGGCTTAGGAGGCTGAGGCAGGAGGATCATGAGTTCAAATCCAGCCCCTGCAACAGTGTGGTGATAAGTAACTCAATGAGACCCTGTCTCTGAATAAATTACAAAATAGAGATGGGGATGTAGCTAAGTGGTTGAGTGCCCCGAGTTCAATCCACGATACCAAGAGGAAATAAATAAATAAGTAAATAAGTAAATAAATAAATAAATAGAAAAATCCCCAAAGGGGGACCTGAAAAGGAACTAACCCAGATATTAAGACCTAACAGACATACAATAAAATACCTAAACAGTTGACCACTAGTGTCCACAAGGATGTGTTCCAGTACCTCCCACAAATACCAGAATCTACAAACACTCAAGTGCCTTTGTATAAAATGGGATAGTGGTTGTGTACAGTCTATGCATATCAGTCCATATACTTTAAATTATATTAGATTTCTTATAATACCTCCTGGGTTAGGGATCAAAAAAAGCATAATTCTCACAATGGCCACATTATCATATTTTTTCTGTTCCTCAATCCCAATGACCACAAGACAATATAAAAATAGACAGATAAACCTGCTTTCGAAAGGAGTTAGTCTACAAGAGAGACAGCCTGCATATATGGATCCCACACATTTAATAATAGGCAGTGAACATGCACTTTGCTTCACCTGGAGATTATATTTCCATTTCCCAAATATATTTTCTATTCACATATCCTTGAAAAGATCAATGAGTCCCCCTATTCCTAAGAAGAAATGAAGAGACTTGTAGGAATTTTATTTTGATGGATACTGTATCTGATTTTAAAACATGGAGTAGTAATTTCAGGTGAAAATATCAGCATGCATTTGTGATTTTAAAAATTCTGTGTTTACCTACTCAGAGGACCCAAAAGCTACAATATCTTTCCCAAATGATATCTCTTTTTGATTCCTAAATAATAACCCTCCTTGTGGTATCAGGCTTCACTGAAGAGTAATAGCTGATTTTATTCTGTGCTAAGAAATGTTCATAGTGAATGTGGGAAATAATAGGGTAACAGAAAACAAAGGAAAGTAAAAATCTGATGGGACCATATAAAAAGAGCACCTTGAGGTAGCTTGAAAGAACTCTGAGCCATTTTACAAATCTAGATCATTTTTAGTTCAAAATAACTATTTTGAATATTTGATATTGTAATGTTAAAAATCAATTTATCAATATTTGCTATATTAATGTTAAAAAGAAGTACACTTGAAGCACATATAAAAAACATACCTTGCAAATAACTGTAACTTACACTTGCAAGAAATAAGTTAGCTTTATTGTTTAATCATTGTTGTTTTGATGAAAAGAGAGTAAAAGAGAAAAGCAATTTCCATTTAAAGATTGCTTAAAAGATTTAGACTTTTGAATTAGACAGATCAAGATTGCTTTTCACATACCTTAAAAGGTTTGCCTTATCCCTCTTCTCCCCCCTCCAAAAATCATAAAGAATAAGGCTAGTAGGCATCTGTATTCACCAAGTTCAGAACAATAGGTGGATGTGTTTGACCAGGTTAATTTAAAATCTATTCAAAAGAATATTGTTCTCATTTCCTTATAAGCAAATTTGTGGAGGCTGAGTTTGTAACTGCCATGACACTTTAATCCTAACTAGAGAATGCAGCCTCTGTATCAGGCACATAAAAAAGGTATTGGGCTGAGATAGACCAAATCTTGAAGGAAAACACAGAAAGTAATTTTTCTGTTTCATTCAGATAAAATTGGTTCTTTAGTTTATAGCTGGAATCAGAGGAAAGAAGAAGGAAGAGAAAAGAGAAAAGGAAAAATAGCACAGAGAATGTGTTTTTAACCTAAATCATCTACAAGTAAGGAAATACTTTGTTCTTCATATTTAAATGAAGAAGAATTATAATTTCAAGTTTTATTTGTCAGACTTGTAGCCTTGAAGAATTTTCTGAATCGAAGTTTTTGTTTCTGCCTATGAAAAATGAGGATAATAACTTATGCATGGAATGGAGTGAAGATAAAATAGAATCCAATGAAGTACTCAGGGAAATTTGTTACATAAGGAAGCACCACAATATAACAGTAGCTCACTTTACAGTAACAAGAATGGCATAAACAAAAGTGATATTGAGCTCTATACAAAAATTGGGATTCCTAGAATATATTCAAATTGTGTAGTGTTTTCTGGTGGATTTTCAGAATCCTTTAACAGTCTCAATCTTAGTCCTTCATAGAAATCAGATGAGGGAGACCAGAAGAAGAATTGCTATCCTCACTTTGAAAAATGAGTGAAGCTTAAGAAAATGAAATGTGCCCAGGGTTGTGGGGTAATTAAATGGAGTTCAGATTCTCTTTTTTACCTTCCTATTATTTGAAGAGTAATCAGTGACCAAACCATTTAGAAGATGGCTATTCTGCTGGGAGCAGTAATTAGAGTACACATTACACAGTTCTCAAAAGAACAAATTTTCCAAATTTAAATTATAGCAACTTTAGGAAAATCTAGTTTCTAGTTATATAAAAATATGCATATTTATTTTAAATTAATTATTAATTTTGTGGCTCAAAAAATAGCTGATTCTCTATTGAGCCACACTGAGTCCATCTAACTTCATCTACAAGTATTAATCCTCATTAACTGAATGCCAAAATAATCATACATCCATGAACTACCATATAACTCAAATGTGCAGTTCTTTTTTTCATTTGGTTGGTGTTTTGGAAAATAGCCAAAATAAAAAAAAAAAGAAATGGGCTTGCTCACCTCAGTTAAAATCTAGAGTTCTCATAAGATCTCAAAGGTATATCTAAATTTAAAATAACATGTTTCCCTGTATTTTTTCATAGTGCAAAACAATAATAAAAATGGAATAAATACCAATTGGAAAAGCTAATCATAAGGCAGAACAAAAGATTTAATCAAATAAAGTAATGCCCATATTCTTTCCCCCCCTCAATAACAATTAAATAAAAAATGTTATTTCTAAAAATGTTATTTCTAAAAACAAGAATCATTCATTCTTTCATTGGTTAATTACAGATGGATTCAAAACCAGGGTTTAATATATTCTTCAACAAAGCATAGTTTATTCTGTTCTTGCTCAGTTAAAATACTTAGGAAGAATTATCTTAGGAAGAATTCTAGAAGCAAGTTTGTTGGCTTAAAAAAACTACAAATACACAATTAAACAAATAAAATGAATTTTTTCAAAAGCATCCATTCTTTCAAGGAGGGAGAGAATAGATAAAAATCTCACAATTGGCATGTGTATTCTTTATAACCACCTGTTGATTTTAATATAAACTCTAAATTTCTGTTGGTGGCCATAGAATTTATTATTTTTTTCTTATTAAAAATAAACTGTATAAAATTTAATATGCATACAACAGTATTTCTTCAGAAAACTGCAAAATAAGGATTCATCATGTTGTGGTTTGAATCAAGTTCATTCCTGGTTTTTGCTGAGTATACTCAATATATTGACAGACCACAACTTATGTGTATGTTTGACTCTTTGACCTTTGCATTGTTTTCATTATGAGGCATTTACACATATAATGATATGAAAATTTATGTATAAATTTTTATGTAAAAATTTGTTTTTATGTAGAGGTGGATTGACTCATTCAAATCTCTGGTGATGCATAGAAAGGACTGCCAAATCACAATAAAAGTGGTTGCTAGTATGCAGAAATATAATGCATTGTTTAAATATTGGTCTTATATTCTATAATCTTGCTATACTCATTTATTATGTCTAGTGTTTTTGGTTGATCCCATAGCATCTTATATGTAGAGGGTCATGCAAACAAAAATGGTTTTAGTTTTAGTTTTTCAATTGGATGAGTTTTATTTTCTAATATCTTATTGCATTGACTAGTGCCTTACATAAAATGTTGAATACTAGTGGTCATAGTAGATTTCTTACCACATTCTTGATCATAAGAGAAATGATATATTTATTCTCTCATTATTATGTATGATCTTCATTGCCAATTTCAGGCACATTTTCTTTATTACTTAATAGATTGAGAAATGCATCTTTTATCCCTATTTTTCTGAGTGTTTTATAAGGAAAGAATGTTTGATGTTGTCAAAGGAATTTTTCTGCACCATTGATATGATCATATGACTATTATGTTTATTGTGATTTGCATATTTTCAAATATTTTTGATTATACTTATGAATTTTAACTGTAATTAAAATCATGAATTAAAGTTAACATTTACTATACATTTTCAAACACTCATCCTAGAATTCCTGGTATAAATCCCATTTGGTCATGATGTTCTATATTTTTAATATGTTACTTAATTTTATTTCCTAATATACTGTTAAGAATTTTTATATCTATAAACATGAGAACATAAGCCTATAGGTAACTTTTCTTGTAAAAGCCATACTTATGCTATCAGAATAATCCCAATATCCTCACATAAATTGGGAAGTACTTCCTCTTCTAGTAAAATCTGTATAGAATTATTATTTTGATTATATTTTTCCTAAGTAGCTTTTAGAATTCACCCATAATAACACTTTAGACTGGCATTTGTTGAAGGCAAATGTTGTAATTACAAAATATAGATCTCTAGTAATGTGCTGTTTCCAAATGAGTCTAAATAATATTATTATTAAATTTTGATGATTATGTGATATTTTTATGATTGTATCATGATCCCTCTAATATCTGAAGAATACCTGGGAGACACATTCTCTTTCCTGAAACTGGTAATATACATCTTCTGCTACTGTTGCTGATCAATATTGCTAGAGGTTTATCAATTTTATTCATCATGCGAGGTTACTTATCTGTAAAATTTTAGTTGATTTAAATTTTTTTTTGCTTTCCTTTTTCTCCCCTCTTTGTTTTTTCCTCATTGTTTTTGATCTAGAAATTTAGATAATTTTTAGAATTTATAATCATAGTTGACATAACAAAGTCAACTAGTACTAAATATTTCCTTTTAATACTACTTTACTTGCAGCCTTTATATTTTAATACTTTTTTATTCTCACTGGAAAAAAAATCTCTTTTCCCTCTTGATTTGTTATTCAGCTCATCGCTTGTTTGGGAGTGTTTCATTTTATTTATTTATTTGATACAGGGATTGAACTCCGGGGAACTCAACCACTGAGCCACATACCTAACCCTATGTTTTGTATTTTATTTAGAGATAGGGTCTCATTGAGTTGCTTAGTGCTTTGCTGTTGCTGAGACTGGCTTTGAACTCCCAATCCTCCTGTCTCAGCCTCTGGAGCTGCTGGGTTTGAAGATGTGTGCTATCACGCCAAGCTATACATTTTCAAATGTATAGCTGTTTCATTTATTTTTAAAAGACTGGTGGCCTTTTCCAGTTTTGATTTTGATATTAAATCTAATTCAGTTTTAATCATGGCATAGACTACATTTAATTTGAGTTGGATCATTTGATTTATTGTGAATTATTTTATGGCCTTGAATAGGGTCTACATCTTTGTTGATATTTTCATTTGTTACTTCTTTGATTTTATTTAGGTTCGTTTCTGTGTTCTCTCATAACTTACTAAACCTTGAGATTATTATTTTGAATTATTTGTCAGGCACTTCATACACATCCTTTTCTTTAGTTTTGGTAGCTGGGAGATTTATTTTGGTACCATTTTTGTGTTTTATTTCCCTGATTTCTTGTGCTCCTCGTAGTTTTCCATTTGTATCTGTGCGTTTGAGGATAAATCAACTCTTTCAGTGTTTATGGGAAGATATTCAAATAGAAATATATTCATGAATCAATCTGATTAGATTCTTTGATCCCTATCATGCTCTTTTTAATTTTTTTCCTTTTTTAAAATTTTAATTTGTTACATATAACAGCAGAATGTATTACGATTCATATTGCATAGATAGAGCAGAATTTTTCATATCTCTGTTTGTACACAAAGTAGAGTCACACTATTCGAGTCTTGATACATGTAGTTAGGATAACGATGTCCATCCACAGTCTTTCCTAGCCTCACACCCCCTCTCTTCCCCTCTTTCTCCTTTACCCTATCTAGAGTTCATGTAATCCTCCCATGCCCACCCACCAACCACATTATGAATCAGCATCCTTAAATCAAAGAAAACATTTAGCATTTGTTTTTTGGGGGGGATTGGCTAACTTAGCATTATATTCTCCAACTCCATTCATTTATCTGCAAATAGCATGATTTTATTCTCTTTTACTGCTGAATAATATTTTATTGTGTATATATACCACAGTTTCTTTATCCATTCATCTCTTGAAGGGCATTAGGTTTTTTTCCACAGTTTAGCTATTGTGAATTGTGCTGCTATAAACATTGATATGGGTGTGTTATTGTAGTAGTATGCTTTTTGTAAGTCCTTGGGGTATAGACTGAGGAGTGGGATAGCTAGGTCAAATGGTGGTTCCATTTC
Source organism: Marmota marmota marmota (assembly GCF_001458135.2). NCBI lineage: Eukaryota > Metazoa > Chordata > Mammalia > Rodentia > Sciuridae > Marmota > Marmota marmota. Next base: position 23,167,818 of record NW_026000211.1, on the reverse strand, counting down.
CAGTTTTCCAAAGAATCTCCATATTGCTTTCCATATTGTCTGCACTAATTTGCAGTCCCACCAGCAATATATAAGTGCGCCTTTTTCCCCACATCCTCACAAACACTTACTGTTGTTTGTATTCTTGATAGCTGCCATTCTAACTGGAGTGAGATGAAATCTTAGAGTAGTTTTGATTTCCATTTCTCAAATTGATAGAAATGTTGAACTTTTTTCTATTATTTGTTGATTGATTGTATATCCTCTTCTGAGAAGTGTCTGTTCAGTTCCTTGACCTATTTTTTAATTGGGTTATTTGTTCTTTTGGTGTTAATATTTTTGAGTTCTTTATATATCCTAGAGATTAATGCTCTATGTGATGTGTGAGGGGTAAAAAATTGCTTCCAAGCTGTATCTCTCTATTCACCTCACTGATTGTTTCTTTTGCTGAGAAGAAGCTTTTTAGTTTGAATCTATCCCATTTATTAATTCTTGATTTTAATTCTTGCACTGTAGGAGTCTTATTAAGGAAGCTGGGGCCTAATACGACATAATGGATATTTGGACCTACATTTTCCTCTATTTGGTGCAGGATTTCTGTTTTAATTCCTAGGTCCTTGGTCCTTGATCCACTTTGAGTTGAGGGTTTTTTTTTTTTTTTTTTTTTTTTGCGTGGTAAGAGATAGGGGCTTAGTTTCATTTTGTTGCACATGGATTTCCAGTTTTCCCAGCACCATTTGTTGAAGAGGCTATCTTTTGACCAATATATGTTTTTGGTGCCTTTGCCTAATATAAGATAACTTTAATTATGTGGTGAATCTGTGTCCTCTATTATGTACCATTAGATGACAAGTCTATTTTGGTGCCAGTACCATGCTGTTTTTGTTACTATTGCTCTGTAGTATAATTTAAGTTCTGGTATGACACCTTCTTCACTCTTCTTGCTAAGAATTGCTTTAGCTATTCTGAGTGTCTTATTTTTCCATATGAATTTCATGACTGATTTCTCTATTTCTATAAGGAATATCATGGCGATTTTGATTGAAATTGCATTCATTAAATCTGTATAGTGCTCTTGGTAGTATGGTCATTTTCACAATATTTATTCTGCCTTCCCAAGAACAAGAGAGATTTTTTCATATCTTCTAAGGTCTTTTTAAATTTCTTTCTTTGGCAATTCTATAGTTTTCATTTTAGAGGTCTTTCATCTCTTTTGTTAAGTTGATTCCCAAATATTTTATTTTATTTGAGGCTTGTTTCCCTTTCAGAGGATTATTATTGAGACGTGATTTGTATTCCCAGGCATTTTTGTTTATTTTTGTTATTTAACTTCACTTGGTTTCTTCTTTGATTAGTTTTTCCTTTAGTGTAATACCTCCCTGTGTTGATTTTCATTGTTGTTTTTTCATTTCCTTTTCATGAAATATTTTGCAGAGGATATTCTGTAGTGCAGGTTTTCGAGTTGTAAATTCTTTTGTTTATCATGGAAGTTTTTTATTTCATCATCAAATCTAAAGTTTATTTTTTCTGGATATAAGATTCTTGATTGGCATTCATTTTCTTTCAGAGCTTAGTATATATTGTTCCACAATCTCCTGGCTTTGAGGGTCTGGGTTCAAAAACCTGCTGAGATACAAATTAGCCTCCCCCTATATGTGATCTGATTCCTCTCTCTTGTGGCCTTTAAAATTCTATTCTTGTTCTGTATGCTTGGCATTTTCATTATAATGTTCCTTGGTGGAGGTCTGTTGTAATTTTGTACATTTTGTTTCTTGTAAGCTTCTTGTATTTGATTTTCCAATTCATTCTTCAGGTTTGAGAAATTTTCTGATAGTATCTCATTGAAGAGATTGTATATTCCTTTGTTTTCTAACTCTGTGCCTTCCTTTAAACCAGTAACCCTGGGGCTGGGGATGTGGCTCAAGCAGTAGCGCGCTCGCCTGGCATGCATGTGTCCCGGGTTCGATCCTTAGCACCACATACAAAGATGTTGTGTCCGCTGAAAACTGAAAAATAAATATTGAAATTCTCTCTCTCTCTCTCTCTTTAAAAAAAATCTTTTAAAAAAACCAAAAAAACCAGTAACTCTTAGATTTAGTGTTTTGATGCTATCCCATAATTCTTGGATGTTCTGCTCATGGTTTCTTACCATCTCCACTGTGTGGTCAACTTTATTTTCCAGATTGTATACTTTGTCTTCATTATCTGATGTTCTGTCTTCCACGTGGATCTAGTCTGTTGATGATGCGTTCTATTGAGTTTTTAATTTGGTTTATTGTTTCCTTCATTTCAAGGATTTCTGATTGCTTTTTCCCCCCAGAATCTTTGTCTCTTTCTTCAAGTAATCTTTTGCTACCTGTATATGCTCCGTTATTGCTTTGTTGGTGTTATCAATGGACGCCTGTGCCTGTATTTGCTCCCTTATCTGTTTATTTGTGCATCAAAGGTTGCCTGTATTCTCTCTCTTATCTGTTTGTTGGAGTGATCAGTTTTTGCCTGTATTTGCTCATATAGGTTATTCTTTTATTCACAGATCATTTTGGTTATGAACATTCAGAACTCCTTCTCTGACATTTCATCAACTGCACTGTCCATGGATTCTGTTATTGTAGCATCTGTTTTTTTTTTTTTTTGAGGCACTTTCCTCCCTTGTTTTTTTATGTTGCCTATGTGACTTCCTTTCTTACAGTGTGGATTTGAGGTATTACAGTTTTTACCATATAATCTTATAGTGTCTGTGCAGATTATCTGTACCTCACCTTGAGGTTGGGCTTCCAGACCCTGCCAGTGTTTATGATGGATGCTACTGCAACTATAGGTGGTGGTGGCAATAGCAGGAGGTAACTTGAGATAACAGTGGAGGTGCCCCAAGATTGATGCACCACCTTTCTGAGATGGGGCTAAAAGGGTGAGTCTTACACTGGTTTTGGGATGCCTGATCCAAGATACAGCTGTTTCTAGGCTCTGTCTATTTTCTCAAGGTAGAGACTACTGTGTGGGGAAGGCTATGGAGATGGCTGCAGTGTCTCAAGATGGATGTGGATTAGACCTTGTCTCTCAGATGGTGGTGGTGGGTGCTGGGTCTGGGCTTCCTCACAGGTCATAGGAAGGGCCTGAGCCTCCTGAGTCTGCTGGTGGTGGGATGGAACTGGGCCTACCCTGGACTTTGGCTCCTGCACAGGTCCATGAGGTAGATCTCCTATCATGCTCTTTTATACATACATATACTCTAATTCTTTTGGAAAAGGAGTCCCTGAGTTGGGCAGCTTTTTTCTGGTCTCACAAACCCATCCTGAATGCAATAAGCTGCTTTTCTCATTTCTCTACAGCAGAGCATTGAAAGTCTAGAATGGTAGAGAGAAATTTTACATCTGTTTTACATTTCTTGGAAAAGTTTCATGTTTGTGTGCTTTCTCTGAATCCCTGAGTAATTCTTGTGAGTCCATTTTCTTTCCTTTGTAGAAATTCTAGCTCTAACACTATCTTCTGTTATTTTGATGGTTCATTTAAGGTTTATAGTATGCATATAATGTCTCAAAAATATTTTCCAAGTGTTTTAACACCATTTTACACATAATATCGAAAAATAAAAGACTTTATTTGCTTTAAACAGACATATTTTCAAAGATTTAAATTATCAAAAAATGCTCATATTTACCTGTGTAGTTACAATATCTGTTTTTTCATGAGTTTTAATATATCCAGATTCATATTTAAGGAAATTTCCTTCAGCATTATGGGCTTCTTTTATCACATAGTATTATTATAGTATATATTATCATGATGCAGGTATGTTGCTAATAAATTCTTTCTTTTTACTTGTGTATTATATTGATATATAATATTAGAGTTCATTTTGACATAATTATACAAGCATGGAATATAATTTGCTCCAATTCAGTAAAAATTTCTCTTCTCCCTCCTTTGCTATCTCTCCTTTTTCCCTTTTCTCTAATCTACTAATCTTCTATTTATTTACACTTCCTTTGTTTTTTCAAAAAATAGGCTATATCAATAAAAATAAAGATGACATTCACTGTGTCATATTCATACATGTATATACAATAGTTTGGCAAATTTCATTTCACTGTTTCTCCCATTTCTCATCCTTCCTCCCACCTCTCAATCCCTTTTCTGTTTACCACTGAACTTTCCTATTTTCATGGAATTTATCTCCAACTCTTTCCACCTTAGTTTGGTCTACTGTCCACATATGAGAGAAAACATTTGAGCCTTGACTTCTTGAATCTGGCTTATTTTACTTAGCATGATGTTCTCCAGTTCCATCCTTTTACCAGTAAATGGCATGATTTCATTCTTATTTATGGCTGAGTAAAATTAAATTGTGTATATATACAACATTTTTTCTTTCATATCTTGACAAGCATCTTGCTGGTTTCATAACTTGATTATTGTGAATTACAGTGCTTTAAACATTGAAGTGGCTGAATTACTACAGTATGCTGACTTGAGTTACTTTGAATAAATGCTAAGGAGTAGGATAGCAAAGTCATATGGTGGCTCTATTTCTAAGTTTTTGAGGAATCTCTATACTCTTTACAGAGTGGTTGTACTAATTTGCAGACCCACCAATAATGTGTATGTTCCATTTTTTTCTCTTTATTGCCAGTATGTATTATTATTATAACTATTATTATAATTATCATTATTTGTATTATTGGTAATTGTCATTCTGACTAGAGGAAGATAAAAATCTCAATGTACTTTTGATATGCATTTCCCTGATTGTTAGAGATGTGAACATGTTTTAATGTATTTGTCAGACATTTTTAATTTTTCTTTTGAGAAGTGTTTGTTTAGTTCTTTTGCCCATTTATTAATTGGGTTATTTGTTTTTGTTGTAAAACTTTTTAATATTCTTTATATATTCTTAATATTAATCACTTCTCTGAGGAGCAGGTGGCAAAGATCTTCTCCTACTTTGTCTGCTCTCTCTTCATACTTTGTTTGCTTTGCAGAAACATTTTAATTTGATGCCATCTCACTTAATGATTCTTGGTTTTTTATTTCTTTTTATTTCTTTTGGTGTACAAAGCTTGTTAAGGAAGTCAGTACCTGTGCCAATATGCTGAATTGCTGAGCTCATATTTTCTTCTAGTGGATTCAGAGTTTCTGTTCCATTTCCTAAGTTAAGTTGACCTTATTCAAGGTGAGAGCTAGGAATCAAGTTTTATTCTTCTATATATGTGTATATCCAGGTTCCCCAGCAGCATTTGTTTTAAAAAGATATTTTCTCCAACATATATTTTGGCATCTTTCTTGAGTTTTAGAACACTATACACAATTAATTTTTTTATAAGAATTTAATAATGAAATCCCCATAACTACCTTTCACCATCTTTGAAAATAATACCAAATAATCACAAATAGAAAAATCTAAATTATAGAAAGTTCAAGTAATGAGTGTCATATTATACAGCAATAGGTGTCAGAATTTGGATTGAACTCATGAAGTCTAACTCTAAACCTTAACCCACTCTTAGGTGTTACTTTTATTCCATCTATACAAGTTGTTCTTAATCTTGACTGTACATTATTGACATCTGGGTCTAGTAAGTTCAAAATATATTACTGTTAAAGTTTCATTCCTAGAGTTTCTGATATAATTAATTTGTGATAGGTTCTAGAACTTCTATTTTTTAAGATTCCTGGTTATTATAATATGCATCTGTCTTTAAAATTCATAGCTCTAGCCGACAATGACCTATGAAAGAGACTAACATCCATTAAATGGACAATCAAATATCAAACAATCTTTGGAAGCACTTCTATAACAAAACAAGTGACTCAAGCCATGATTACTTTAATTAATATTACACAAGCTTTCAAAGTCTTTACTGCTAACTAACTACCTTGTAGTCTCAACTGACAAAATCTTGTCTTACCTGAGATATAAAGTAAATCACTGACTATAAACCTTTCAGTGATAAAGTAGATCTTAGCCTCAATCCTTAGAGGCAATTACTTTATAGATATGCATTCAGGTTAACTTTCTAAATAAACAACAAATGCCTAATTATATGATGACTAATATAGAAGTAAAAATATTTTTAATAATATATGAGATTTAGATTGACCTTTCTAGGCAAGCATAAAGCAGAAAGAGGATGCGACTGACATAAACTCTAAATCCTTTCAGAATTTCTCATTCATTCTTTGGAGACTTTATTTTTATACCTCCTCAGCCCTGTTTATTCCTAACAACGTATCCGATTCTTAAGCTTTTTTACTTGGAATATAATTTGCCTATAGAATTTCTTTAGTTTTTCTTTGCCTCCACATGAGACGTTGACATGAGACCATCAGTTCCCCTTCTGCTCTCACTAATAATTGTGCACACAATTTGAAAGAGTCATTACCTTTATAATTGTTAAGTACTTTGTGATGCTGTTCTCAGCATTTCTGCAGGTTTAACAACACATATGTGTAATCATTTTGTTTGATACTTCCTATTTCGATTTAGTAAACCCGAGCTTATTAAATTGCAATATATATATATATATATATATATATATATATATATATATATATATCACTTACTTACATATATATAATATAGTGTTAATTACTTATATATTAATTAATTATATGTTAATATCTTACTTATATATTAATTAATGTTATTGCTTTCTTCACAAAAATTTAAGCCATCTTAAAGTCCATGATCCCAACTCACTCATCTTTCAATTTTAGCATAGTTTTCATACATAAGAACTTTAAGATGCAAATTCAATACACTTTACTTCAATATGCAAATCTCACTTAGATCAAAGAAACTATTCAACAAATCTTCAGCATGAATTATTTTCAGCTGAAAAATAAGTAAACCTGTATTTGAATATCACACTGACAATTTTTACCATGTGAAAAGTTATAAAATACAGATTCATATTGACATATTTATATTGGCAAAGCCTAAACTACAATATGATTTATTTATGATAAAATTTTTGTATACCTTTCAAATGATGAAGAATAGGTGTTTTCTCTAATAATTTCTTTCATGTTGTCAACTAGTTGTTTCCATGGAGTGCTGCTATCAAACAAAAGAGGACAGAACACTAAATGATTAATGGCATAGGCAATTTTATCTTCTTAAAACAGGATACATTATGATTAGAAAATGCATACATTTGAAGTGCCCTCTATCACCTGGGAAACTATCATGCCTAAGAATGGTTTGTGAGTAATGGAGGATCTCTATCTTGAATGGTACTATGTATCTTAGACTGAGGATCCTAAAAATGGAGACATCATCTCATGCCCAGATCTTAACATTTTAGCATCTCTCTAGAATATTGACGAGAAGTATATATCTGTTGACATAACTAATTACATTTCTATGGATAGAATCAATGGTTTCTCATTCATTTTATCTTCCATTTTGACATGCACATGGTGTTGAATCTGAAAAAAGTGAAAGTGACCAATGTGTACATCAGTACTCAGACTACTTTTGAAAAGTTCCTCTGAGCTGCTGGAAGCATTCCTCTTTTCTGATACTGATGCAAAAGGAAGGGGGCTATTAATAATCCAAGAGAACTCTGCATTATTCTTTAAATAAATTCTCTTAATGGGTTTCACAAAGATTAAAGCAATCATGTAAATAGTTTAGTTAACACAGTACTTGAGAGAGAATAAGAGATGAATCAGTGGTGGCTTCTGCTCTTTTTTAAAATTTCATTTTCATTGGTGCATGACACCTTCATTAAACATCACTTAACATGTGGGTAGTAAGAATACTGGTAAGTGCTGTGTGGACATGATTCCTAAGATGATCAATATGAAAGAGATTGTTTTGCAAGATATACTATATCAATTGCCTACCAATTTTTAAATATTAAATATCTTATGAAGAAGAATCCTTCTGTATTTAAATATTTTAAAATACCACTAGTTATTGCTTTAGAATAGTTTGGAGTATCCTAGTATGTATTAAATTCAATTATAAATTTAGTTACAGAAAATTGAACCTATTGTCAGCTGAAAATTTTGCAGGAGATCCTATGAAAATGCATTATGGTTATGATGACCAACCTTCTCATTTTTGCCTGCAGTATATTTGGTTTAATCTTGTTTTGGTATTCCATGTGAATTAATATTTTTCAAACAAGCTATTATTATTTTAAAAACATTGAAATGAGTCTTAACATTTTCTGTAGCCCTCTACTTAAAATTTCTGCCTTGGTCTCATCTAGTGTATGTGAAATCTTTGTGCAGAATTTTATTTTTATTTCAACATATTATTAAATATTAAAGCTCAAAAATGAAGTGTAACAAGCTCTATCTCCTTCAAGGATATTTTCTAAATAGTGTGCTTAGACACAAGAGGCCAGAAACAAGTTGATTCTTCTGGTCAACAGGGATGGAGGGTGAATATTCCAATCTGCTGCTTCTACAGCCACTTGTTAAGATGTCCATGTTGTAACTTGTGACATACATAAAACCCTTGGGCAGCAAGCCAGTAAGATTGGAAGTGAAATGGAAAAGAGTACAATAAGTGTTTGTGTACTATGTCCATTAAGTAAACACAGAACATCCCTACTGTAGAACAGAGTAATCTGAATATGGTTGCTACAGGAATTTCATAGTTTATTATGTGATATAAATTTATAGCTAATTATGTTGTTTTAAAATTACTGTATACTGAAAATCATTAACAAAAAGTTCCTGTGAATTAAATATTAGTAGAGGATTTTTAGATTGATAACAAATGTGAACTGGCCTAAACCTTGAAATTTATTATCTACCTGAGAGCTGTAGTAATGTTAATCATTACATGAAAATTGGAAAACACAAATATGCTGGCAAAACATCAATATCAACTTTTCAAACTTAGTGGATATTTCAAAATGACTGTAATATAGGTAAAGATTTAACACCTGCAGGCTTACTTTGCTCATCACTATATGAAGTATGGATTTTTTATTTAAATCAAATAACTGCACTCATTTTACATTTTAAAATTAATTGCACTCATTTTAAAATTTTTGTCATCATGATTAAAATTGCAACATTAGCTGTTAATATGTTGCCTTCCTTAGTAGTTAAATTTTGCAAATATTGAATAGATGCCAGACTCAATAGGTCTGATCACATGATTTAAGTTGAAAATCTGTGAATTATTTCCGAATGTGCTTTGGACTGCTTTAAGCCATGTTATTATTCATTACTGGTTTTTGTTATTATGCATATTCCTATAAGTAGAGAGTTAAATTTCAACATTGAAGATAAAATTATTTTTGTGTTCATTATATAAATACAAAGTTTTATTGAGTGTAAGTGCTATAGAAAATAATATTCCTATAAAACTGAAAATCTATGAAGGATAGATACACTTGGAATTCATAGGTAGACTCCAATAAATTGCAAACTTTTACCAATAGTAACAAAAGATAGGATTTTATAATTCTATATACACAAATCCAGAACAACTGCACTCCACTAATTTGTGATAAAGTGAATATTAAATATGCACTGTACCTAATCATGTGTTCTACTTGTTTATCCCTCTCTCCTCTCTGACTCTGGCAAGCATTTAATTTTTACTTTCTCTATAGTTTTTTTTTCCAGAATGTTATGTATTTGAAACCATATAGTATCAAGCCTTTTTAGATTAACTTCTTTCACTTCCTAATATGCATTTAAGTTTCTTTCATATCTTTTTATAGCTTCATAGCTCATTCCTTTTGATCCCTGAATAATACCCCATGGTTGATTATACTACAGTTTATCTATTCATTCCCCTACTGAAGGACATCTTGGTTGTTTCCAACATTTAGCAATTAGGGATAAAGTTGACATGAACATTTAATGTGTGCAGGTTTTTATGTAGACTTGTTTTCAACCCTTTTGTTAAATTGCTGGATCATATGATAAGAATATGTTTATTTTTGAAGGAAAGTATCAAACTGCATTCTAGAGTGGCCATATCATTTTGCATTTCATCAACAGATAATTACTTTTAAATCAACCACAGTTAATTTCAAAAAAGACAAAAACTATAAGTTAATACAAAACTTATGTTACATTGCATACAAAATAAGTTGAAAATCTTTATTTGAATTTCTCTACATACGAAGTACAAGAGATGTCCCATTTTTCATGTTTTAATGTTTTGTAATTATTTAATACAGTACTTGAAATACAAAGACTTTGAATGTCATCTCTCAACACCAACTGGGAGATTGAACATTTTAAATAGTGATCTCATATATTATGCTTTTATTTTGAAGTTTTATGATCAGGCTTTGGATTTCTAAAATTTCAGAGAGAAAGTTTTTAACAGAACTTTAGTGGAGGTTTTGTATTTAATTTGATAAGTTTATATTCTCTGCTAGAATGGAATTTTTATATCTGAATTATTAAAACAGCCCTACATCTTGATTTCTTGCCATGCTGTCCTCATGCACTTGACAATGTGACCTTGTAGCTTCGTCCTGTAAAGGGTAAGAAAGTGACCTCTTGGCTTACCCAAGACACTCCTTGGCAGAGGCAGTATTTCACCATAGAAGCCTACGCCTCAAGAGTCATGGTATGCTTCATTAGTACTCTTGGGGAACTTCTTCACAGAAGAACAAACTAATGAGGGGATAAGAGTTAAGAAACCATGTGCCACAGAGCTGAATTATCCCTGAAGAGGACATCCAACCAGCCAGATAACTAGATGATCAACTACATATAAAATCAAGCCTATACAGAATAAGCAGAATAGCACAGCCACCTCAAAGGCTTGTCATCAATAAAGACTGTTTTAATCTACTAAACATAGGGATTTTATAACAGCACTAGTTAATGCAGGCATAATACACAAGAGTTCAATGCAGCATCTAATCTCAGTATAGAGTCCACAATATTCATCAACACTACTCTTTGAATTTTGATTTATATAAATAGTTTTAAACAAATGGAGGGAAAAATGAAATGTCTATAAGAAAGTGAGATGAAATATTTATTAAAGACCCAGCTTGGCTGGGGATGTGGCTCAAGCGTTAACGCGCTCACCTGGCATGCGCGGGGCACTGGGTTAAATCTTCAGCACCACATAAAAATAAAATAAAGATGTTGTGTCCACCGAAAACTGAAAAATAAATATTAAATAAATTCTCTCTCTCTCTCTCTCTCTCTCTCTCTCTCTCTCTCTCTCTCAAAAGAAAAAAAAAAGACCCAGCTATTTCTCTCCTTGGTCTATACCCAAAGGACGTAAAAAGAGCATACTACAGGGACACAGCCATATCAATGTTTATAGCAGCACAATTCACAATAGCTAAACTGTGGAACTGACCTAGATGCCTTTCAATAGATGAGTGGATAAAAAAATATTGTGGCATATATACACAATGAATTATTACTTAGCAATAAAAGAGAATCTACAGAATGTTTTAGAATGTTCTCTAAATTCTTTATGTAAATCAGTATCAAAAAGAGACTATTCCTTAATTTAAATTTCTGATGGTAATACATAGTACAGAGATGCAGATAATGATGACATATTGTATGTTTCAAAAAGCTAGAAGAAAGTATTTTGAATGTTTTCTCCATACAGAAATCCTAAATGTTTGAAGAAATACATATGTTTAAGCTGAAGTAAAACTTATAGGTGAGATATATCTATATCTATATCTATCTATCTATCTATATATATATATATATATATATATATCTATCTATATATATATATATATCTTGAGATATACATATATAATATATATTAATATAGGGATATCAAAACATCTCACAGTATTCTATAAATATGTATAGTTTTGTTTTAGGCATTATTTAAAAATAAGTGTACCATAAATTTAAAAACAAGAAGAAAAATATTTTCACCTACAAAGGAGACAGTTAAGAGTAATTAATCTCAAATTCAGTAACCTCAAAATTGAAATTTTAAAAATCACACACGATTTTCTAAAATATTGCATACAACTAGGACTGTGGAAGATATATTACTCACATAATAAGTGAACAGCATTAGAGATAGATGTAGGTAAAATTTATGTGAAGCATGTGAATATCTGAATAAAGAAATATTTTTACTTCTGTTATTAAATATTAAATACTCAATTTAAAGAAATTTACTAAAAATGTTTGAGTAATTGTCATGTCTACAATCCAATTGTGCCAGGGTAGAGGGATATGTTGCTGGAAGACCAATAGAAAATACCCAAAGACAATGAGTTAGGCATAAGACGTCATTAAGAGATGCTTATGGGGAAAGTTCATGGAAATAGGCTGAACAGAGAGCATCTCTGTCCCTCTCTGTGCTTTGTCAAGCTGAGCCTCCTCTTCCTCAAGGCATTTTGTGCAGTAGTTACTGCCTGGCTGAGTGACATGTACCCTTCTCCAGGGCCCTCACTTCTATGCAAGTCCCCACACAGGAAGGATTTTATATGTTAGGCTGCAGAAACAATGACAAAATCAGCATTAGCTTGCCTAATTTGTTTGTATAACCAGCACCCACAAAAAACAACTGGTTGTGCATGAAAGAAAATAGCTTTTTTAATATTAAGTTGTCCTAGTTCCCAGTGTGCCTAAGAAAAAGCCAGTGTCCTCCAAGATAATATATATCATAAGGCAGGAAACTTGCAAGAGGAATGATCTTAAGATATGGTGGGGAAAGAAAGTTTTGGTGTAAAATAAGATATATATGAACCATCACACTAAAGAAATTAAATAGCGCCATAATTTAGGCACTAAAAGTATATATAGGGTAAAAAATGGAACAAGCAAACTACTTCAACTCTAAATTGTACCAATTTCCACGATCCAAAAATAATATTTTTTATATTTTAAAATTATGCACATAGTGAACAAACTTGGCATTTACATTTTTTTGGGGGGGTGGATGGAGACTGAGTGAGGAACACCTAGGCATTCTGAAACCACTGGCCTGGAACAAGGGAAATCAGGGAAGCTGGTTCAGGTTACACTTATGAAATTGGACTTCCTAAGTTTTCAGAGATTTTAGTCTGTCTGAGCAGTGTGTAACTGTGATGTAATGACATCTAAAGTCTATTATTTGCCTACCTTTTCTTCATGCCTTCTAACTGGAGTATGTTGGCATAGGGAGTAAATGAGCACAGTTATAAAATCAAATACTCTTTCTTTAACATGTATTGTATGTTCACATGTGTAAAATTTCATGAGTTAAATCTCTGAAGCTCATTCTTCCATCACAATACTGATGCAAACAATTTGAGCAGCATGTCCAGCTTTTTATCTACACTTACTCATCCTTAAGTCTCTAACCCTCTACATTTTCAGTGTTTCATAAATAGCAGTTAAATAAATGATGATGTTGATGATGATGATGATAAATGATGATGCTGGGGATGAAAGTCATCCTTGAGACCTTCATCTTTGACATCTTCCTCATCTTTAATCTTCATGTTGAATGCATTTCTTATTTTCTTTATAAAGGCCCCCCTGATCTATTATTTCTCCCCTCATCTCTAGCTCAAATGCCACATTCAACAAAACTCCCTTGACCCCAGCTGATATTAGTAGAATTTTTTATGTCAACAATATATTTTCTAATTCTCCTGAAAAAAAGATCACTCTATTAATGTAGTTTATGTTTGGCTTAATTTTTACATTCTATCATGTAATTTTCACATATTAACTCTATAACACTTTTCTATGATATTCAACATATCTTTGATTAACTAAATAAAGGTTTAACTGCAGTTCATTATCTTTTTTTAACAACAAACTTTTAAGACATACAAATTTTAAAGCTTGAAGTTAATATATATTAAATTACCAATTTGCCTTTCTTCATAAGTATTAAAGAACATTGATAGGAAAACCAGGTTTAAAATTGCAGGAGTAATTTTTTTATATATATTTTGATCCAGATCAAAACCATTTCAAACATTTTTGACTGAAATATAAGTATTGACTTTTCTCAAATTAATTAAAGATTTTTATAACATCCATGATTTTCTAATCTTAATTTTTCAGAAATTTATTTGTGTGTGTGTGTGTATGTGGGTATGTGTGGGTGTTTGTGTGTGTGTTTACCAGAATGAGTTCTTTATTTTATATGGGTACAAGGTCTTTCTTTTGAATTATTTGTTTTATACTTTGAAATGAGTATGATTAATATGATAATTGTCATAGGAGGCCAGAATATCATTTTTTTCTTGAGGCTTTAATAAATTTTATTCCATTTTAAAATTTAGTGACTTTAAATTATTTTTTATAAACCATCTTAAATGTTTTAGTTACAGTTGAGGAGATTTGTGGAATTTTGTTTTGGGTAATAACCAAATCTGACAAAGAATCAATTTTGATAGACATATACACACAATCAGACACCACAAATGGAGAAAAGCTTTTTCTTTTCTATTCTTTTTCTTTTGTACTGGGAACTGAACCCAGGGGCTTTTTACCACTGAGCTATACCCCAACCCTTTTATTTTAAGACAGGGTCTCACTTAGCTGCTTAGGGCCTAAATTACTAAGGCTGACCTCAAACATGTGATCCTCCTGCCTCAACTCCAGAGTCACTGGGATTACAGGAAAGCACCACCATGCCTTTCCTGTAACACCACTAAGCTTCAAGGAAAGCACAGACATGCCCAGCTATTTAAAAATGTTTTAAGTATTTTGCAACACTTTTTTTTTGTAGTACAGTCATTTTACTGTAAAAGAGGTTATTGAGAACTGTGACAGTAGTAAACAGCAAGTACATGTTTTCATTTTATTTTTGTGAAATGTGATTTTTCTTTCAAATACTTGATTGTATAGCAGTTTTTCACTTCTGTACTAAAATAAATTGCAAATTTAACATTTTAACACTTTTATGATATTTAAAACAGTTCATTATGATACTTCACTGATAACTATTCATTTGATTGTGTTTAAAATTGCATAGTAGCATCAATGACTGAACTCATGGTATTTCCACTACAGTGTTAATTGTGCCATGTATTCATCAAGTATATAATTATTATGGAAACATTTAAGATTATAACTACTTCCAAAATAACATTCTATTAAATAATACACAAGAAGTAATAAAAGAAAGACTGATATTTGGAACCATGCAATCTATGGATCTCTTCATTAACAAATATCCCCATTACAGTATCCACAGAAGCCCCTTTGTATAATGCAATCTAAGACTTTGATCTTAGACTAAAACCTGAAATACAGTTATAAGACCTCCCCACACCCCCCCCCCAAAAAAAAAAAAAGCTCTTACTCTCTCTCCATGGTTGTGCTACTCTATGATACCCATCTCAGGGTTAGGGTTAGTGCACGAGGGAAAAAGAGATAAAAACATGATGTCTGTGAATGACCAAAACCTGTTGACTTATACACTTTAACAGAGTGGATTGTGTGTCATTAAATAATTAAGCACTGGTTTTGTATTTTAAAAGAGTTCTGTTGAAACATTTTAAAGGAATACAAAAGATACAGTCTGCTAAATCAGTTATTTTAAGGAAAAGATGCATGGATGTCAAAGCACTTACTGAATGAACTCTAGGTAGGATTTATAAGTAATGAAATATTTTAGCATTTCTAAGTCATCTTAAATGAACTTTTAACCCCGTATTTTCAACTTAGTTCAGCATCTAAAGAACTATGCACACCAAAGCAAGGCTAAATATTATTTTAAAATATTAAGATCATCTTCTCTGCTTCAATCTTCTATGGAAGACAGAACTTAGGGAAACCATGTATATTGATTCCCTAAACTTAGACATATTAATAGCTTACAAAGTTATCAGTAATTAGAAGATGTAATATTCAATGCAGTTTCAATATTTATCTTTTTTTCTGTTTGTCATTGCCAAAAATCTTAATTATTAATAAAATAATTTTTGAAAGTCATCTCCAAGTAAATGCAATAATTCTCAGGCTATGAAACAAATTCAGAAGTTAATAGTGCTGCAGAATAGGAAATAAAATCGAAACAATTCTGGGCGAAAGAAATGTAAAACTTTCTTTTACATTATTTCTTATTTCTGTGATTGGAAGCTACATGCCTTATGTTTTAACATGTAATCATCTAGAATTAATCTTAATTATAGTTACCCTAAATTCAAAATTGACAAATTATTGTTATCACATTTTGTTCCTGAGAGTGGACCATTAGAATAATTTTAATTAATTCATTTTCTAATTTTGTGACATTTTATTTCATCATGTGTCTTTATCATTTCTTCTAACTGAAAATAGTGAAACAAATCAATAAAATTAACGATGCTTGAAAATACTTTCAGGAAAATGTACATTCATTGATGGATTAACATAATAGGGAATTCAAAGGGTTCAGCTGAAAAAAAAGGAAAAGAAAAAAAAATCTTACTTATCTGTATTTTGTAGCAATTAATATTTGAGCTTTTTTAAATTACAATTTATTTATACAAAGAATTCCCAAATGACCATTAGAGAAGTGAACAATTAGAGAAATGACATAAAAATTTATTTTAAAAGTTGATTTTTCTTACTGTAATTCATGTAGTTAGAACCTAATGGAAACAACTAAATTGTGTCTGAGATATTCACACTAACCATTTACTTAAATTATGGTGGTTTTAAAAGATTCTCCACCTCTCTGCCACTGCACTTTCCACTGACCCTTTGACACTTTTTATAAAATGAGCTTTATGGAGATATAGGCCCATGACACCCAACCTACCCTCTTAAAGTGTATAAGTCAACAGGTTTTCATACATTCACAGACACCATCATGTTTTTATCTCTTTTCCCCTGTGCACTTTTATGAGCCTTCCCCTGACCTACTTCACAACTAAAAAGTATTTTTATTAGAAAGTTAATGACACAAAATGGCCTGGCATTGTGATTGGTAAATGGCCACAGAGACTCAGCCCTCACTGAACTTTATTGTAGTACACTCAGGTGGCTGTTATCACTTCACTTTATTAAAACCCACCTAGGCTAAGGAGTAGGAGTAATAAAAAGATGCCTTGAGGATAATAAGAAAATATCACTGGATATGTTTGCCTCCAATGGACCTGGCATCATAATTAAAAGTACTAAAGGGAAGCATGGAGTCCCTTTATGCTATCAGTAGTGGTAACTCTCATGAAACTGAAATTCATAAACGCCTGCCCTGAATTTACCTACCAGAGTAATTTATGAATCATCTAGTACAGAAGTTTCAGTGGTTAAAGTTTTTATGCCTCCCTGACCACCATATGGAAGTGTGCATAATATGAGAAGGCATAAATTGGGTTTCATATTGCCACAACGATCTTGATACATGAATTAAATCCAAAGTAATCTCCGTTTCATGTGAACTAATTCATAATTCATCCGTTGTTATTTTCTCACCCACATTTAATAAGCCATGTTGACCTCCTTTGACATTTTAGAACTTGCAAATACTAAAAGCCTTGAAGACCTGTATCACCTAAGCATTTGTTTTACTACACTTTTCTATCATCTTGAACTAATTTGCATGTGTTAAATAAATTAATGTCATCTTAATATTTACTGCACATCAATTATACACTTTATAATGAAGAAACCCAAGGAGGTATATATTTCTGTGATTGGAAGCTACATGCCTTATGTTTTAACATGTAATCATGTATAATTAATCTTAATTATAGTTACCCTAAATTAAATATGATGTTTTTATTGTTCACCAGAATAATGGAAAGTTAATTTGTTGGGAAGATTAAAACTAACATATATATTAATGATTTTTTTTTCTGTCACAGAGGAATCCTCTAGCAGTAGAATATGTAATGTAAACATTTTGCATAAAGTTAATTTGTGAGAGAAGTTTTGTATGGCTATGTCAGCAACATTATTAAGAGATTCAAATGGCTCCTCTCAAAGAGAAAAAGAATTCTTCAGATTGTATGTTACAAATGTATGGAAGTAATTCTATAGGGAAAAGTTAAATCAACTGAATACCATAAAATACATTTGCCAGCACATTAAATAATGACTACTAAATTAATGATGAATATTCATATATTAGGTCTCTATTGACTCCTAATTCTTGAATTAAATAATAGACCTAATTTAAACTATTGGAACCCGAATATCCAGGTCTGATTTTCATGACTCTAGCCTGTCTTTGAAATTTAGCTTAGTAATCTAAGATGGTGAGACAGTTTAGAATGAATTTTGTTGATACTACACCAGATAATAAATACACAAGCTGCACACTGTAAATCAGCCTTCCTCTGACCTTCTTCTTAATCTGATATTTAAAAATATACACGTGGGCTGGGGTTGTGGCTCAGTGGCAGAGCGGTTGCCTTGCATGTGTGAGGCACTGGGTAATATTTTCAGCACCATGTATCAATAAATAAAATAAAGGTCCACTGACAACTAATATATATATATATCTTCTTAGAAAATTACTTTTGACCTTTAAAGCTATACAGAAAACAAAATGAAAGTTATTTGGAATATAAACACCCACAGCTATATTCACACACACACACACACACACACACACACACACACACACACACCACAATATTCTATTACTTTTATAAGAATCTTTATCTTTTTTGATTGAAATCCTTGATTTTATGGCATGTTGATAACTCATTTTTAATGTACCATTGTTACTATTTTCTAGAAAAATATGGGGAAATCATTTCTTAAAAAATATTTCCCTAAGTAATTAATATCCCTCAGTTATAAATAAAATAAAGGTTCGGTGAAATTGATATAAATCAATTCTCTCTCTAGGTAACACATTCCTTCAAAATTTTTGTGTAATAGAACATAGAAAGAGAATAAAAAGAGCCACAGTGATATCTCTCAATGAATAAAACAATGTATTCATTAGACTTGACTCTTAATCTAATCTAAATATGTTGTAATAACTTAAAGATAAGTTTTCCAGTAGCCGGGTCTATATTTTTGTTCTAGAAAGACTAAAAAACACATATCTGAAAAAAATAAAAGCCTCAACTTTCATATATTTTTGGAAAAGAAGCCATGAAGTAGATGTGTTTGCCCTAATGACTAATAAACAGGTGTGCTGGAGAAAATCTGGTCTCTAACATGGTCTATGCTGTTGTTGACAATTTTTCATAAATGGAACAGTTTGTAAACAAGCACTGTGATTTCTTCACTCATCCACTAATGAAAATAAATATCTTTAACTTAATTGATTCAGAATAATATAGCTTCTTTTTGGTGATGATTCTCAATATTACGTCAATTGATACCTCTTCTCATAGAGAAGCTGATGCTAGCTTTTTAGCTTTTAAGATTCCTAAGGAATATATATCCTAAGAAGCTCTACATGTGACCCTTGCATGGTTACTTCTCATCCTCTCTCTCTGAGTTCTTCAAGGTCAGCTCAAGGGCATTTCTCATACTTAGTGTTGTAGCTCACACCATGCCTGAGTGAACCTGAAACATTTCCCAGCCAAAACCTCGGCATATCTCTACTACCAAAATTGGTTGTTGAGTTCTGACGGAGAGTTTGTAAATTTATATAATGAAAATTTTCTTTTACTAAACATAACTTGGAGGAATTCTTAAATAATAGGATATTTACTAACATCCTATCATTAAAGGGACTGCAGTTTTGCTATCAAAGGAAGTGAATGCCAGGACTTTCCCTTCTTCTTCCTGTGGTTGTGGTTGCAGAACAGAGGGGGAAATGGAAAGCCATAGTCAATTCTATTTGGAAGCATATCTCCTAGATAATTTGTACAGAACAAACTTAATTGGCTTCTCTTGGTTCTCTTCTTTTTATTTTGAGGCTTCCAGGTAGAAAGGAACAGAAAAGTACAGGTTGTTGAAACTTATTAAGCACACAAACACAAGGAAGAAGAAATGCAGGAAGCCCTCTAATTTGCCACAAAACTGTACATCATAAAACTGGAATCGGCTTCTTTTCTTTCTAGAAACAATGGAATCTCTCATTTGTACCAGCAACTATAATAATCCATCAACAGCTGGAGGGGTTCAATTGCCTTTAAATTTCCCCTTGATCAAGAAACAACTGACAAACATAGAAAACTGGATCTCATTCTAGAGATTCAGACATTCCATTTCCATTCCCTTCTCTAGATTTTCTTTGTTACATGTTCTGCTTCTATGTTTATGCCTCATTTTATATTCTCATATTTCATATCCTAATCATTTTGAACTAAGATAACAATTGGGTCAATTTATTTTTCAGTCAATTTAGTAATGAAATAATAGAAAGATATGTCTGTTAGACTACCCCAGGGCTTAGGCTTTCTCTGTCCAATGAGTGAATGTTTCCTTTGGTTAGGGGCAGTCTTAGGTACTTCAAGACAGCAACCACTTCACCATAGAAGTCCCTAGCAGAGAATGTTAAATGAGTTATGGCCTAGGCACTTAGGATAGTAAATTGTTTAGGTTAACCTAAGAAAGAGTAGACAGAGTTTTTTTTTTTCTTTTTCTTATTTGTTAAAGCTGATGCTTCCCATCCAGACAACATATTCTATGGAAAAAAATATCCTTTAAATGAGTGTTGAGATATAGGTCATTTATGAGCCGAGCTACCTAGTAGATATGAGTTAGTAATATTATTTAGACTTCTATGTTAGATAGTTTGATTGTAAACAGCAAGTTTTCCAGCATTTCCTATGGTTCAGAAGAGTGAGCCAGGGTGATTTCACATCAAATTTGAAAATCTCAGCAATTACATAACAGATTGACAGTTTTGCTGCACTACACAGGTTGCTTCTGTCAGATGACAACTATTGTCACAAGAAAAATGTTCATAGTCTATTTATTTCCTGAACCTATATTTTCTCCTTGGTCCATGGTTGTCTCTTACTTGAGAATATTTTTGAATAAAAGCTACAAAAAATATAGTAGTGTTGTCTACAAAAAAAAAATAACACAAAGAAAACCTTTATGTTTTAAATTCAAAAAATTGAGATGTGATTACAATAACGCACTGTTTGATTCTTCTAAAGAAATAGTCAGAGAAGATTGTTACTAAAATGGTTATGTGATGGTGTTTAGCTGAGTATTTTTATTTACTTTCTTTAAGTACAATGACAGTCTGCTTACTAAATGTCCTACCCTGCAAAAAGGTGGCTGGGATTATTATCTGTATTTATTAATAAACGGTGTATGTCTTTTGTTGTAGAAGATGTTGAGATAGTCTGCTTCCCTTTGCACAAAAAAGAAAGAGCTTATTTTTACTAGTTGTTGAAAATACTTGTTTACTTGAAGATTCCATTTAAACATGAGTACAAAATCTGATTCATTGCTGTATGCTTGATGCTAATGACAGTGCTTAACACCAGAGAGATTCACCATAGTTATTCATAGAATAGATGGTTAAAAATGAACAGGTTAATAAATGAATCAGAGGATATAAAAAGATTTCTCTCTGTCACAAAGTACTTTAGGACACAGCTTCTAAAACTTGATGTGCATGTGAATAACCTCTGTATGTTATTGAAGGTGCATGTGAATAAAATTCAGTCTAATTGGTAGTCCTGAAATAGAACTGACATGCTAAATTTTCTTTTAAAAATATATTTATTAGTGCATTATACATAATTGTGGGATTCATTTTGGCACATTCATAAATTCATAAATGTGCTCCTTTTTACTCTCAATGATACCCCCCTCATTTTCCCTAGTTCCCTTCATCTACTCTATTGGTTTTTACTCTATTATTTTTAATTGGTGCATTATAGTTATACATTAAAATGGAATTAATTTTGGTATCTTTGTATGTGCATATACCATAATTTGGTGAATTTTATTCCACTGTTCTTCCCATTTTCCATCTCTCCTCCCTCCCCTTTGATTTTTTCATATACTCCACTGTTCTCCCTTCTATTTTCATGAGGTCCCCAACTTTAAAAAAATCCTTATTTCTGTCTAACTTTTGCATACTACAGAGTATATTAGATCCTTGACTGTCTAAGGCTAACTTATTTCACTCAGAATGTTGTTCTTCAGTTCCACTTATTGACCAGCAAATGACATAATTTCATTCTTTTGGACTGAGTAAAATTCATTATATGAATATACTATATTTTCTTTATCCAGTCATGGAAAACAAAGCTGGTCCCATAACTTGACTAATGTCATTTAAATGTCTTTTTTTAAATTGCATTTTATTTTTAATTCACACAAAAACTGTACATATTTATGGTATGAAAGGTGATATGTTGACACATGTGTACTTGTAGAATGATTATCATAACTAATTAACATGTACAGTACCTCAAATACTTATCATTTCTTCACAGTGAAAATACTTAACTACAGCATTTTAGTAATTTAGAAATATACAATTCATTGTTGTTAACTATAAGTCCCTTGCTGTGAAGAGATCAAAAAAACTTATTCCTCCTACTTATCTCAAACATTATGCCCCTTAACCAACATTTCCCCCTTGGCTCACCTTTCACTGTTTGGTAAACACCATTCTACTCTCTACTTCTTTGAGCTCAACTTGATCTTACATTCTACATATAAGTAAGATCAGGGGTATTTGTCTTTTGGGGCATGACTTATTTCACGTAGCATGATCTCTCCTTCAGATTCATTAGTTCATTCGTGTTACCAGAAAAAAATTATCCTCTTTCTAAAACCAAATCGTATTTAATTCTGCATATATGTGAATTTTCCTTATCCATTCATCTCTTCACAGATGTAGACTTTTTATATTATGGCTATTATGAATATTGCTGTGAGGAATGAGGGAGGGCAGACATCTCTCTGACATCCAGATTTCAATTCCTCTTGTTATATGTCCAGAAATGGTATTGCTGGATCATATGGTAATTCCAGTTTCAAATTTTTGAGGAACCTTCATACTGTTTTCCAGAATGACTGTCCTAATTTACATTCCCAGCAACATTGCATGGGGTTCCCTTTTCAATACATCTTAACCAAAACTTGTTATCTTTCATGATTTTGTTAATATCGTTTTAACAGATCTAAGGTGATACTGTGATTTTTATCTGTATTTCTCTGCTGATTAGTGAGGTTGAGTGTTTCTTCAACATCACTGTCTTTATGCATTTTTTTCTGAAAGAAATGTCTATTCAGGTCCTTTGCTTATTTTTTAATCAGATTGTTGTTGAGTAATTTAATTTCCTTCTACAGATGGTCTGTGACTTAATGATGCCATTGGGTTTTAAGATAGTGTGAAAACCATATGCATTAGTTAGAAATAGTACTTGGAGTTTTGAATTTTGATCTTGTCCTGGTCCAGTGATGTGCTGCTATATGACCCTTTTCCAAGGTTAGTCTGTGGCTGTGGTTGTCAGCTCCCAGTCAGCCACATGATCATGAGAAACACCCATTACTCTGCAGTGTACTGTCTTGTTCAACAATGATATTCCATAGGTTAAGTGTATTAAATACAGTTTAACATGATATTTTCAACTTATGATAGGTTTGTAAGGACATGACCCCACTGTAAGGCAAGGAGCATCTCTATATTTTGAATATGAGCCCTTTGGCTGATCTATGATATGCAAATGTTTTCTCTTGATCTGTAGGCTGCCTGCTCATTTTAACACTTGTTTTTCTTGTGGGACAGAAGTGTTTCAGTATGATGCCACCTATTTGCCTAATTGTCCTTTGTTGCCTCTGCTCTTGTCCTCACATCCAAGAAATCACTTCCTAAACCAAAGTTGTTCTAACAGTTTTGGAGTTTCTGGCCCCACATTTTTCAGTTTTCTGCCTGTTGATAGCCAATTTTCCCAACATTTTCTTTGAAGAGAATTTAAAGCTTTTGGGTTGTGGAACCATTCTGAGAAGCCAGGGTGAAGGTATTATTGCAGGCAGAAAATTCCCTAAATCTGAAATTTTTGAATAAGATAAATCATTTTAACGTTTAAAATGAAATAAAAAGAATCTACATAATGATATTTTTACTTTTTATATTGTAAACTTAAAAAAATGGCATGTAGATAGCTCCTACCCATTTAGTTATGTTGTATCTACATTTTTACTTTTTGAGGCAGCAAAATAGTACACACATGCATGCAGTATAATATCTGTTAGGTCTTCAGAGAATATACTTGGTGTTTTAAATCCACTCAAACAGTTATCCTGCCATGTCCAAAGTGTCATCTGTGAAACAGTGAAGGTTCAGGGACAAAAGAAATCCATGAGGTCAAAATTATTTTTATGAGAATTTAAAATTTTCTCATTTTATTTTTTTAAACAAAGATGTTATTTGACTTTCTCATCGTTTTCACATTTGTATTAATGGTGAGAAAGCACTAGCTCCTTAACACAAATAGAGGGAGTGGAACCAGTTGTGCTAGTCATCACACTAATTTTGACCATTATATTATACAATTTCAGTAAGAATAATATCATTTCACTGAAGAATATCCATAGTGAAGCAATTCAAGTTATTTGAGTTGTGAGCAAAACCAGTTCCAATTTTAATCAAAGTTAATTTAACTTAAAAGAACGACAAACTGTGATCTTTCTGATTTGGATGTGTGGCAGACATTTTCTTAAAAATGAATGAAGTGAGTCTCTTATGCCAAGTTCAACAACTAACTGACAGTATCTGTTCCCAATGATAGACTTTGAGCTTTTAAAGAATATCAGATTTAGAAAATTATATCTCTAAATGTGAGTTTGATAGCTTACTTATCCTAAAGACTTTCCTGATGAGAAGAATGGTGATATTTAGTAATGTGATTTTTGATACTGTCTAATAAAATCTATCAGAAGATAGGAGCAATGCATCAAACTAATACGTTCCCAATGACCAATGCATTATGTCAGGAAATCATACATGGTAGAGCGATGCAATCATAAGCAAGGAAGGCCAATTTTAATACAACAGAGTGTAAAACTCTCATTGACATGAATTTAGATTCCACAATGTAATGGTTTTTGTTTTTGTTTTTGTTGTTGTTAAAGAACCATTTGTCAAGATATTGAGTATAAAATAAAAAATAAATAGTTCACAGTTTCAGTATATTCTGTTACATGAGCACCCTTTCAATTTTCTTGATGTCTTCCAACAATATATGAAAATAAAATTATCATTTCAAATTGCTTCTCTGCTCTTTATTCCATTCTTTCCTGTCACATACCTTGATTTAGTAGAATATTTGTTTACCAAGCAATCCTACATTTCCACTAAAAAATACCTTAACTTTACTAAAATGCATATTTTGTATATATATATATATATATACATACATACATATAGTAGTAAAATTTCACAGATGGATAACTATTCATATATTTGTAGTTAGTTTAATTTTTGGTCACTGTAAATATATTAACAAGTGTATGAGTGGGTGTTTTGTGCTTGGTGTTATTTTCATAAAAATAAAAACGAATGAATTCTGCAAAAGGTATAAATATATATCTAAAGATGGATAGGAAATATACAGTTTATAAGAATTATTTTAAACACTTCAGTACTCCCACTAGTTAAATTTTAATTTGCTCATTAATCTAGACATGGTAAGTTTTAAGTATCAACCTATTCGAATTCTGCCTCACCTCAGGCCTAAAGCAATGGAGCTAGCTGACCTTGGACTAAAACCTTTGAAACCATGAGCTAAAATAAATCTTTCTTCCTCTTAGTTGTCAGGTGTTTATCACAGAATGAAAAGCTTAGTAATACAGTAAGTAAAAAAAATGTACTCATAAATATAGTCCATAGTCTATAATTGGCCCAGGAAGTTGTAATTTCCCAACCTCAGCTCAGAAAGATGAGTTAGCTTGTCACAAGCTAGGTAGCACAAATATTTAGGAATTCAGTCTAACGCTAATAATGGTTGTTTCCAGCTTTTCATTATTTAAAAGGAGAGCTCACTGCACACCTTACAGGCACTGACCGAGTGCACACAGCATGAAACTCAGTGATCTCAATATCCAGTCAAGGATGTTAATATATCCTTCATGAAAAATTTCAAATTTAAAGAGGGCTAACTTGCAACAATGCTAGAAGAGTCTAGATGAAAAACCATGAAGCTGTGACAGATTCCTCTAAGTTGGGAAGGATAGACATATTTTGCTTATTTTGCAGGAGGATTTTAAAGATATATATTAAATCATTTGTATTTGACTATTCTTTACTTGTTTGAAGTGATGGATTTCATGTTTGCTATAGGGATCAGGATTTTAATTGACCTGACATTATGTTTTACCTTCATAATATTCTCTCTGCATCGTTTCTAACTCAGCTTTAATGCCAGCTTCACCAGGGCAGCCACTTTGCTTTTTTTATTCTGTTCCTCAGGCAGTCCCTGTGGTGGAGGGTTTATAGACGCTGGTGCATTCAAGATCCCGTGCACATTTCTCTTCTCCGCTGGAGTCACCAACCAATTGAGAATAGAGAAATGAATAGGCATACGGGATCTGTGAGACTCTTTGTTCACAAGTAATGGCAACTTGTTCATGGGTAATAAATAACTTATTTCCTAGGGCTGTTATGAGGATTTGATGATACAATACTTATAAAGCATGTGCAGCAGGCCTATTCTCTCCTATTCAATAGAACTTAGCTACTTATAATAATAAGTTACAATTATGTTTTTAAATAAACACTAATTATTTAATTGTAGTTTCACTCATGGCACTTTTAATTACTATATTTTGTATACACAATAATATTTAAAATTAACAAAAACAAGACATTTTTGTCTCTTACATTGGAGAGCTCAATTCTACTTGATTGCAATCATAAAGGAATACAAAACATTGGGGTTTTCCTCCTCAAATCAATTGTTTACTGTGATACTGTAATGACTTTAAAGTTCCACTTAAATAGTTTTTAATTACTACTATTATATTCAATAACAATTAAAAAAGGGATTAAATCTACACATGTGGGTTCATGCTCTTTTAATAGGAAATTAAATTCCATTTGTTTAGGATTATTAGGAAATGCTGGATTAATTCATATATTATATACATATGTTACGGTACTAAAGTAGCTATAAAATCTGTTCTATTAGAAATGCATAGTCCTCGGTTTCATCTATTAAAAATGCTTTGTAATTTATGGTTTCTTTTTACCTCACCCAGTTTACCTCCCATTTTTCTCTCTCCTGAATTGTTCTATCATTGATGGGACACTGGGAGCTACATTAAATGAACCTCTTATTCAAAGGCAATCACTCCACAGGTGATGAGAACATAAAGTGAGAAGTTGTTGAGAGCCACAGACAAGTCAAGATGGCGCCTGGCATTTTGCCAGAGGGAGTGGTTTGTGAAGTAATGCCAGCAAGCCATTAAGATGATAGAGATTCCTTAATGACTGACTGCTGTGTCTAGATTGTGTCAATTAAGATAAGCTGTGTGTAATCATTAATATGATGAGGATTCCTTATTGGTTGACTGCTGTATCTAGTTTATGTTAATTAAGAACAAGCTGTGTATTCAGTTATGTATATACACCCCTAGTGTCCTACAATAAAGCGGCTCCTGCTCCTGCTGTATCAACCTTCACAAGTTGCTCATCACCCCCTGGTTATTTTGCTGCAGCCAGACTGCAGCAAGAAGTATTTATTTTGAAGTATTTATTCCTCGGCAGGTATCATTGGAGAATTTTGATCATTGACATTAGGTCATAGGTTCTGAGGGACAGTGCTCTCTACACAGAACCCTCCTGTTCTCCAGGCTTAGTGAAATGTTCTCTGCATCTCCTTCCTCAGGAATAGCAGAGGTAGCTGCTTTCCATTTCTGTTAACCTCAGGACACTGTTCTCTGCTGTATGGTTTTCTCATATTCTATTGTGACTTTGTCAATAACCCTTTTGTTAAACTCTCTTCCAGTTATCCTGATGTAAATGACAGATTCCTTTTCAGGACAATAATACAATTGATGGACAACTAAGAGAAAATGGTTTTAAAAGTAGGAAATATTTGTCCTTTATAAGCTTAGCAGCAGATGACATGGACCTAGAATTGAGTTATTTCAGTTGTGATTAAGGATATTTGACCCAAATCCTCTTAATTGACTTCATGAGGAACTTTAGGGGAAAAAATAAAGCAAAGCCTTCATATTTCTCTCTCTCTCTCTCTCTCTCTCTCTCTCTCACACACACACACACACACACACACACAGAGCAATCATGATAGCTAGTGATGAAGTGAGGAGACTGTGGCCACAGATTGCCTTATTTGAAATCTAGCTTTCACCACTTAATAGCTGTATAAGATTCAGTAATTATTTCTGTTTTTTTTTTTTTAAATAAAATCTGGGATATCAGAGTAGCTATCCTATAAGTCAGGGATTTCCAGAGAAACAGTACTAATAGGATATAGTTAGGATTTTTGCATGCCTTGAATCCCAGAAACTCAGGAGGCTGAGGCAGGATGATCTCAAGTTCAAAGGCATGTTCAGCAACTTATTGAGGCTCAAATCAACTTAGTGAGACCTTTTACCAAAATAAAAAATAAAAAGGCTTGGGGATGAGCTCAGTGGTTAAGCATCCCTGGGTTCAATCCCTGGTACCAAAAAATAAAAAAATAATAAAAATAAGAAGAATTAGGTAAACAATCACAAAATATGGGGATATTAAAAATTATTGGGAGGTCTGGGGTTATAGCTCAATGGTAGATTGCTTGCCTAACCTGTGTGAAGCACTGGGTTTGATCCTTAGCACCACATAAAAATAAAGAAATAAGGAAAGGCAGCAGAACACAACAGACACTAGTATGGCAATATGTAAATCAATGGATGTGTAACTGATGTGATTCTGCAATCTGTATATGGGGTAAAAATGGGAGCTCATAACCCACTTGAATCAAAGGGTGAAATATGATATATCAAAAACTATGTAATGTTTTGAATAACCAACAATAAAAAATTTAAAAAAATAAAAAATAAAGAAATAAAATAAAGTAATTGTGTCCATCTACAACTAAAGAAAAACATTAAAGAAATTGTTGAGAAAGTTAATGATTATTTTTCAAGAATGTATATGTGGATGCATCGCAGTGTTCTTACTGCTGGCTTTTGTTGTTGCCGTGATCTTGCTTTACTCTGTTCATTGAAGCAACTGACTTATTTAATTATATAAAGCAGCTGTTGTACAAGGGCAGCAGCTGTTTTGCATAATGTTTATTTACATTGCCATAATGTAATTTGAGAGGCTATTATGATTCCATCTTTGAGGCCAATACTATATCTCCTTTGTAAGTTTTGTGGGCAATGAACCTCTATCTTCATCAGAGCTTCAAATGACAAATCACATCAAATCAGGATGTATTCCTCTGACATTATGTTTCATGAGTTATGAATTGAAGTGTATAATTTCTTCTCCATTAACTTAGTAAACATGTATCAGAAAAGTATGAAGATTATGCTACATTCAAAAGAATATTACATTTAAGTCTTCATATTAAGATACAAAGTTTGTGGTTTTTTTTTTTTTCAGACTTCTGACTCTCCCCATCCTTTTCTCATCTCATAAAATTCTTAAGCCAGTATGCCTCCCATCCTTTCAAATTTGGATGAAATGCCCCAAATTTATTGCTGAGAGATTCCTAATGAGATGAATGATTCTCTTGGGAGTTCAAGAAAGTTGAACTGTGGCATGGACCTTATCTAAGGAGAAGCAGGATCTGGACATCACCTCTTCCTTCCTTCCTTTCTCTTTCTCTCTCTCTCTCTCTCTCTCTCTCTCTCTCTCTCTCTCTCCTTAATCGCTGAGTGAAGAAACACCTCTTGGCTCACTGTAAAGGAGAAGATGCTGAGTTTTGGGCTATAAAATAGAGATTTCCAGGCAGTAAGAATCTCAGAGAACTCTCAGGGAAGAACTAAGGTGTTCAGTCCAACAACCTGTGAAGGATCAAATCCTTTAGTAACCAGCTGAGTGATCCCAAAATTGTCCTTTACCCAGTTGAACTTTGAGATGACCAAAGCCCAGTGCTGCCTTCTTGAAACCTGAAGGTTTCAAGAGACTCTGAAGACTCTGAAGCAAAGAAGCTCACTGATGCATACCCTGATTTCTTACCTGGAGAAAATAAGATAGCAAATATAATCATTTTAAGCTTCTATGTGGTACAATAAATTATACAACATTTACTAATGATAACTTTAGCCTAGCTCCAGTATTTCTTTCTGCAGACTGCATTCAGTAGCCTCCAGTTTCTAGGAAGCCACTAGGTCAAGCAGAAAGCATCTACCTAGGCTTGTAGGTCCAGCTCATTCTTTGCCTTTAAGACTTTGTAGGGTTCCTGATCATGGTCCATCCCTTTAAGCCCATTGATGGTGGTAAGATCTCTTTCCCTAAAAACTAATCCCCTCCTAAAAAATATGTTGATGATAATATAATCATGCAAGAGTGGAGGTTCTGAGCTACTTCTCTGTTTATGAGTTTTACTCTAAGAAAATGATTTTTTAATTTCCTATGTTTCTGCCTAATGATGTGAGGGTTGAATTTTCAGCATACCTAGTGTAATGGTTTTATGTGTCTAATACAAACAGCATATGTACTTTTTAACTGGTAAAGATAGCAATACCTTAAAGTTTTGTTGTGTGTGTTAATTTTCAGATCAACATTTTGTGTCATTTATTTATCTGTATGTCACTATAAATCTAAACTACCTTATTATATATTTTCATACATTTTAATATCTACTAATATATATTTCCTTTGTTGTTTTTCATAGAAGTCTCTACATTATTATGCACATTTTATATGGTATATAAATCTTTTTTTAAATATATTTTTTAGTCATAGATGGACACAATACCTTCATTTTATTTGTTTATTTTTATGTGGTGCCAGGATTGAACCCAGGGCCTCACTCATGGTAGGCAAGCACTCTATCACTGAGCCATGACCCAGCCCTCTGCCATATAAATCTTGAACTCAGGTTGTTGCATTTCATTGAAACCCTTTAGTTTCATTAACCCTGTAGGTAAGATTATAAAAATATTTATTATATTTAATCTTTCTATCATCATCACATCCTTGTGAAATTGTCTTTTCACATTGTAATCTATCATTTTTTTCTGCTTATATAATAAATTTATATTGGTGAATTGAACCATTTATCAACATGAAGTGATTTCTAAAATGCTTGTTTAATATTTATACAGCTATACAAGCTTTTTCTTTGCTAGTATTTTTGTAATTTATTTTTGCTCATGTTTTACAAATTATTTAATACTAGTGTGGTTTAGCCCTGCCTTTTGTAAGCAACATATTGTTTGGTTTTATTTACTTTTTTGGTTGCTTATTTTTTCCAACAGTTCCTTTTACACAGGAACATTTCATCCAATTATAATTGTTATGATTACTGATATGTCATGTGATATCTACAGACTTATTTTGTTACTACCAATTGTCCTGCTTAAATTAACTTTCCTTCTCTTTTTGGTGAATTTTGGATTAGTGGTTCCTTTTATTAATTCATATTTTATTTACTAATTTGATCTTTTGCTTTAACAATTGTACTGCAGTTTCAAAAATACTTCACAAGCAGTTTGAAAAAAATTACTTTGTAGCTACCATCTGGACCATATTAATAGTGGTTGTTGTTCTTCAGTAATTTCATTTTTGTCTTTATTTATTGAATATGTTGTCTATGTTTAACATAGTGAGATGCAAAAGGTGGATATAAATTTACATGGAAGCATTGCTAAGTGAGGAAAGGGAACTTTAATGATTTCTGAAAGCTTGACAACCTAATCAGAACTAGATGCTTAAGCTTATCTTGATATAAAAAAATCTTTCTCTTAAATATTGTCATCACAAAATGGAACAGGTAATGAATTACTTAACCAGATTAGCTCAAGGAAAACTTAAGGGATTCAGGAAATATTTCAATTCAGTGAATGTTTGTATCTAGGAAGAAAAGAAAATATTTGGTTTCATTGGACCTAAGGAGTCATTCATTTAAGAGAGTTTGAAAATGTTTTTTTAAAAAAATTACCATGCTAATGAAGTTGATTTTTGGCTGAGGACCTAATTATATTTCTAAGGTTTTGGGCCTGGTCTGGTTCTGATCTGGCTTTGGGCTTTACTTTCTCTCCAGTTTATTTAATTTCTGCCTCATTTATGTTGTAAAATTATTCATCGTGAAGATGTTAAACTGAGTATCAATGCTCTCTAATAATTCTCTGGCCCTTAGATTCTGGGATGATCTTAGCTAGGACTTGAGAATACATGTTGTAAAATAAGGAGTTTAACTTTAGGTAACCTGATAAATCTTAATCTTTCAGTTAATGAGTATTTGAGAGAAAGAAAATGCCTTCTGTTCACCAGGAATAAAATTAAGTTTGTGACCATTGATATTAATCATGTAAAAGCACATACTCTCAAAATATGCGAAAAATGCATTTTAGTTGATTATCAGCATAATCCTTTTTATTTTATTATATCCACTTAGATTAAAAGCAAATTAAAAATAACCCCACCTTTCCAAATTTCTATATTTTAATTTAAAATTATCTTTATTAATTCTCAGCTATATGACTTTCAGTTAATTTTATTCACTTGAATTTCATTGTGATACTAGATAAATCTTTATACACATGAACAAAATCTAGTATTCTATTATTTACAATTTTATAATTTCTTGAGAGTCCATACCAGAAAATTTTCCTAGAAGTGTATTTATGTATTTAATATATATATATATATATATATATATATATATATATATATATATATAT
>NW_026000211.1:23131841-23135077 GCF_001458135.2 Marmota marmota marmota | reverse complement strand
ATATATATATATATATATATATATATATATATATATATATATATATATATATTTACTTATCTTTGATGTAGTTTCCATAAAAGTTAAAAAATTTGAATATTTTTAAAGAACATTCTATGATTACTTCTAATTTAGGCTTTTCTTTAGATGTGTATATTTAAAAATATATCATATTAAATGTGATAATCCAAGTTGGGTTCTCTCTAAGGTTACCTAAAATTATAGTAATAGTAAAAAAGTAATTTTACCCTTACAAGAGGAAATTTGAGATAAATGACCATTCATATTAAATTTATATCAACTTTATAGCCCTTTTGTCATTGTGACATATTTATGAGGTTGTTAACTTTTGACTGCCTGGAGGTTATAATATACTTGATGTGACCCTTACCTACTAAGTCAAGATCATACAAGTTACACTGATCATAAGATATTCAGAAATAATGCTAAAACTTAGCTTCCTATGCATTAGTGGATATCTAAGGAAAAGGATGACTGCTTAATTTGTCTTAGGAAAAAAAAAAGAATGGAAAAGTTACTGTATAGAAGATGTAATTAAATAATATAACAGAAGTGTCAAATTTAATATTGCTGATATGCAAATTATAGAACATCATAAGACTTAAATACTAAATTATTATTTTTGAATTTTTTATACCTTTATTGTATTTATTTTTATATGGTGCTGAGGACCAAACCCATGGTCTCGCACGTGCAATGCAAGCTCTCTATCACTAAGCCACAACCCCAGCCCCCTAAATTCTTATTCAATAAACATTTTAAAAAAGTTTTTGTATTTCTTGCACGTAAAAATTAAATGGAAACTTAATCACTAACCCATTTATATATTGTTTTTCTTAGTTGTTTCCCACAACTGCTGTTAAATGAATCAGATTGCTACAAAGGAAAATGTAATGAAGTACTAGGATTTTGATATTAGGTGCATAGAGGGGATATTTATTTGACTGACCTTTTCTGCCTTAATTTATCTTATTAACAATGAGAGTTTTGAAGAGCCAATATTTTTATTTATTCATTTCATTGATATTAACATTTCATTAACTATTTTTTCTTGAAAATTAACAATTTGTATAAATTTATGGTATACAAACTGGTGTTATGATTTACGAGCACAATGGGGAATAATTAAATAAAAGTAGTTAACACCTCAAATACTTAACAGTTTTTGTGGTGAGAACATTTGGATTTACTCTTATGAATTTTGAAATGCACACTACTCTCTAATTAACTTTATTCATCACACTGTGCAATAGAATTCAAAAGAAAACAAACACACTCCCGGGTGACTGAAATTTTACACTTGACAATTTTTCCCTCCCCTAGCCTCTGTAACCACCATTCTGTTTTCTACTCTGTGAGTTTAATTGTCTTAGATTTCACATATAACTGAGAACATGTGGTATTTGTTTTTCTGTGCCTGGTTAATTTCAATTGCTATGACATCCTTCAGATCAATCCATAATGTTGCACATGATAGATTTTTCTTCCTTATTAAGAATGAATATTATTCTGGTATGTGTGTAAGACAGAGCACATGAAATTTTCCTTATTCATTTTTTCTGTTGATGGGCACTTAGGTTAATTCTATAACTTAAATTTGTGAATAATATTGCAATGTATATGGCAGTACAGATATCTCCTAGACAAACTGGTTTCAAGCATTTTAGGCAAGGACCCCAAAATGGGATGGCTGCATCATATGGTGTGGTAAGCCATTCTTTTTTTTTTTTTTCTTTTTAATTTTTTTTATTGGTTGTTGAAAAACATTATAAAGCTCTTGACATATCATATTTCATACATTAGATTCAAGTTGGTTATGAACTCCCAATTTTACCCCAAATACAGATTGCAGAACCACATCGGTTACACATCCACATTTTTACATAATGCCCTATTAGTAACTGTTGTATTCTGCTACCTTTCCTATCCTCTACCATCCCCCCTCCCTCCCCTCCCATCTTCTCTCTCTACCCCATCCACTGTAATTCATATTTCTCCTTGTTTATTTTCCCATTCCCCTCACAACCTCTTATATGTAATTTTGTATAACAATGAGGGTCTCCCTCCATTACCATGCAATTTCCCTTTTCTCTCCCTTTCCATCCCACCTCATGTATCTGTTTAATGTTAATCTTTTCTTCCTGCTCTTCCTCCCTGCTCTGTTCTTAGTTGCTCTCATTATATCAAAGAAGACATTTGGTATTTGTTTTTTAGGGATTGGCTAGCTTCACTAAGCATAATCTGCTCTAGTGCCATCCATTTCCCTGCAAATTCTATGATTTTGTCATTTTTTAGTGCTGCGTAATACTCCATGGTGTATAAATGCCACATTTTTTTTATCCATTCATCTATTGAAGGGCATCTGGGTTGGTTCCACAGTCTAGCAATTGTGAATTGTGCTGCTATGAACATCGATGTAGCAGTATCCCTGTAGTACGCTCTTTTAAGGTCTTCAGGGAAAAGTCCAAGAAGGGCAATAGCTGGGTCAAATGGTGGTTCCATTCCCAGCTTTCCCAGGAATCTCCATACTGCTTTCCAGATTGGCCGCACCAGTTTGCAGTCCCACCAGCAATGTACAAGAGTACCCTTTTCCCCACATCCTCTCCAGCACTTGTTGTTGTTTGACTTCATAATGGCTGCCAATCTTACTGGAGTGAGATGGTATCTTAGGGTGGTTTTGATTTGCATTTCTCTGACTGCTAGAGATGGTGAGCATTTTTTCATGTACTTGTTGATTGATTGTATGTCCTCCTCTGAGAAGTGTCTGTTCAGGTCTTTGGCCCATTTGTTGATTGGGTTATTTGTTTTCTTATTGTTTAATTTTTTGAGTTCTTTGTATACTCTGGATATTAGGGCTCTATCTGAAGTGTGAGGAGTAAAAATTTGTTCCCATGATGTAGGCTCCCTATTTACCTCTTTTATTGTTTCTCTTGCTGAGAGAAAACTTTTCAGTTTAAGTAAGTCCCATTTGTTGATTTTTGTTATCAACTTTTGTGCTATGGGTGTCCTATTAAGGAATTTGGAGCCCGACCCTACAATATGTAGATCGGAGCCAACTTTTTCTTCTATCAGACGCAGAGTCTCTGATTTGATATCTAGCTCCTTGATCCACTTTGAGTTAACTTTTGTGCATGGCGAGAGGAGGGGATTCAGTTTCATTTTGTTGCATATGGATTTCCAGTTTTCCCAGCACCATTTGTTGAAGATGCTATCCT
>NW_026000211.1:23121714-23128373 GCF_001458135.2 Marmota marmota marmota | reverse complement strand
GGTACTTACAATCCACTGCTGATTACACATTCAGCTTCTCCGCCCGGAGCGAAGCGAAAGAGGAAGCAGATGGGAGCAAAGCGCCCGCAGCTCTGAGCATCCAAGCGTCTCTT
This sequence comes from Marmota marmota marmota, assembly GCF_001458135.2. Lineage (NCBI taxonomy): Eukaryota > Metazoa > Chordata > Mammalia > Rodentia > Sciuridae > Marmota > Marmota marmota. Next base: position 23,128,260 of record NW_026000211.1, on the reverse strand, counting down.
TTTTGATTTCTTTGTTCTTCCTCCTCCTTGGCAAAGTGGTCCGCTACAGATTAACGGTGAAAGCTCTAAGAGACTGTGCGAAATCTCTATTAAAGCCACTGCTTTGAGCACCACGCTCAGCACTTCAGCAACCCCCGTACGCAGCGGCCATCTTCTCCGTAAGCCATTCTTATAGACCTTGGCCGCCATTAGAAGATGGCGCCGGCTTCCACTGTGGCCTGTGATAAACAACTCCCTATATGGAGAGTTGGCGCGCAATCCCTTACCACCCTATGAGAGAGATCCACGTGGCGGCTTGGGATTGGGATGCGGGGGGCTTTATTAAGCTGTGCTTGGGTGTGGCGGTAGGTGGGCGCTAGAAGATGATACATGACTCAAGGCCTGAATAAACTGTTGAAAGAAGAATCCTGTGTCGTGTTTCCCTTGCCGGCGAGGGGTCGCGATAATATGGTACTTCTATTTTTAGGTTTTTTTTTTTTTTGAGAAATATAAATATAGCAAAAGATAGTGACTGTTCTAATATATATCCTCAAAGTGCAAGTATTGCCTTTTTTCCCCTCTCCTAACCAGCACTTGTTATTTTTCATCTTTTTGATAATAGTCACAATAGTTATGACTTGATATCTCATTTGGTTTTAATTTACATTTCCCTAACGATTAGTGATGCGATTAGTGATGAATATTTTTATATATACTACTTGGACATTTGTTTATCTTCTTTCAAAAAATATATGGTTGGGTCCCTTGCCTAATATTTTTAAGAGTGAACATTTTCAAAGTTATTAACTAAAGATAACTTTAAGAAACTTTAAAGAGGAATTCTAAAAGGATTTCATATTGAAAATGTTTACATTAGAAAATATTTAGTTATAAAAACTCATTTACATATTTATTTTAAATATTATAAATATTACATAAATGCATTTCTGAGCAGGCGTTGATACCAGGAGTTGAACCTAGGGGCACTCAACTTCTGAGCCAACATCCCCAGCCATTTTTATTTTTATTTTGAGACAGGGTCTTACTAAGTTGCTGAGGGCCTCACTAAATTGCTGAGGCTAGCTTTTAACTTGGGATCCCCTTTCCTCAGCTTCCTGATCCACTGGGATTAGAGGTGTGGGCCACCACACCTGGTGTAAATGCATATTCTCTGTGTAAGCTTTTGTAAATGCTCACATATTCAGTGCAACATTTTTATTTTATTTTTTAAGATAAAATTAGCAATCTTCTCTCTTCCTTCACCCTCCTCTCCCCCCTCCCCTCTATTTTATTAGAGCTTTATACTTACACATAGTAGGTGGGTTCATTCTGACAGACTCCTACAAATTTGGAAATCATTTTCAGTTAATGATTCCACCATACATTTTCCCTCCTGTCTTCTCTTCCCTTTTCCATTCTACTTAATCTACTCTACTAGATTTCCTTTCACTCACCTATTATTTTATACTTGATTGGTTCTTTATATTATACTCTCCTTCTGTCCTGCTTTATTTTTTTAATATAGCATCCACATATGAATAAAAACATTCAACCTTTGATTTTCTGAGTGTCCTTGCTTGTTTTTTAATTAGGATTTTTTTTTGTTATTGGATTCCTTGAATTTCTTCTTTATTTTTATATTAACTCTTTGTCCAATGTATAGCATGCAAATATTATCTCTGGACCCATAGGTGGTCCCTTTACAATGTTAACTGCTTGCCTTGCTGTGTAGAAGTTTTTTCGTTTGATCTTGTCTATTTTTGTACCTGAAATTTTGGAGTAAAAAAAAAAATCCAAGAAAGAAAAAAGAAGTCATTTCCTATAGCAAAGACATGTAGTTTTTCCATTTTTCTTACTTCTAATAAGTTTTATACCTGCCAGTCTTATGTAACTCTTTAGTCCATTTGGAACTCATTTTTGCATATGGTATAAGACCTGTGTTCAATTTCATTCTTCTTCACATTGGTAGCCAGTTTTCTCAAAACCATTTTTCTCAACAAAGGCTATTGTTTTCCCATTTGTATTCTTGCATTTGTATTCTTGACAACTTCGTGAAAAATAAATTTATTTAAAATATCTGTTTTTATTTCCAGTCTTTTATTGTTCAACATATCTACTGCTTTTCCAGTACCAGGCTACTTTATTACTTATCTTTGAAATAAAATTTGAAGTTATGGTAATATTTACTGTTTTGTTCTTTTTTTGCTCATTATAGCCTTAGCTATTCTGGAGTTTTTGTGGTTCCATGTGAATTTTAGGATTGCTTTTTCTAATTGTGTAAATAATGGCATTGGTAAGAGTAAAGTTTATAACAATAACTAGAAAAACAAAGCATATCAAATAAGTAACTTACTGTTATAGCTCAAATAATTGGAAAAAGGAAAAAAAAAACAAAGTTTTAAGTTAGCAGAAGGGAGAACAATAAGATCAAAGCATAAATACATGAAATAGAGACTGAGAAAACAACACAGAAGATTCAGTAAATTGAATTAGTTTTGTGAGAAGATCAACAAAACTTTAGTCAGATTAACTAAACAAAGATAGAAAACTTAACCAAATCAAATTAGAAATAAAGAGAAGACATTGCATCTGTACCACAGAAATACAAAGGATAAGCTTGAAGTAATGACTTCATTTCTAGACACATATAATCTATTAATGCTAAATCATGCAGAAATAGGAAATCTAAGCAGATCAACATCAAGTATAGAGACAAAGTCAGTAATGAATAGTCAGTCTCCCATCAAATAAAAGCCCAGGGAATTATCACTTCATGACTGAATTCTACCAAACATTTGAAGAATATCAAGTCTTCTAATATCAAGTCTTCTCAAACTCTTCCAAAAAAATTGAAAAGGATAAAATATTTCCAATCTAATTTTATAATTTTAGAATACTAATTATTTACAATTTTAGAATACTTCCCTAATACTAATCCAGAAAAAGACATAATTATAAGAAAGGAAAATTATAAGCTAATAACCCCAATGAATATAGAAGCAAAAATCCTTCTTAATATAATATTAACAAACCAAATTGAACAACACATTAGAAAGATCATCCTCTATGATCAATTGTGATTTGTCCATTTATCATAAGGATAGTTCAGCATACACAAATTAATAACTTTGATACATCAAAATAACAGAGTAAAGATATCAATCATATGATTATATCATTAGATATCAAAAAAGAACTTAACAAAATTCAACATAATAAAAATTGTCACCCAGTTAAGTCTAGAAAGAATGTACCTCAATACAATAAAGGCCATATAGAATAAGCCCACAGTGCTCTATGGTAAACATAGTAAACTCTATGACTAATATTATACTCTTAAAAAAAAAGATTGAAGACTTTCCTCCATGATCTGGAACATTACATAGATGCCCATTCCTATTCTTTTTTCAACATTGCAGTAGCAATCTTAGCTAGAGCAGTTAGGCAGGAGAAAGAAATAGAAAGCATCCAAGTTGAAAAGGAAGAATTGCCATTTCCACTATTTATTGATGACAATATATAATATACAGAATACCTAATAGACTCCACTAAAGACTGTCAGAACTAATAAGTAAAGTTACACGGTACGGTAACATACAAAATCAGTATTATTTCTGTATACGAACAATGAATGAACCAAAAATTAATTGAGAAAATGATCCCTTTTGAAATAGCCATTGATAAGAAAAACATAAATAAATATAATCAATGTGTTAAAAGACCTATACATCAAAAACTGTAAAATATTGATAAATGAAATTTGAAGACAGAGAAATACATGAAAAGCTATCCCAGTTTTATGGATTGGAAAATAAATACTGTCATAATGTTCATTCTACTCAATGTTATCTAAAAATTCAGTATAATCCTTAACAACATTTAATTAATTTAAAAACATATTTCTAATTATTTTCCCCAGAATGGAAGCTATCTCTTGTTTAAGTAGACTTCATGAGGTTTAATATTGTTTCTCATCTTGCTTTTCTCTCTCCTTCTCCCTTCCTTCCCTGGTCTGGTACATGAGAAATAAAAATAATGTGGAATTTTGCCCTAATAAATAGTTTCCCAGATGCAAGTATAATATTTATTAACTCTTATAACTGTGCAAATTCATGAGACATTTCAGAGGATAGAAAGACAGTCCAAGGTTCATAGATGTCAATATTGTCTGTATAGAATTAAGGTTCCTAAATTTTAGAATAAATCAGAATTGCCTATAAGAGTTACAAATTAAGCAGTTACTAAGAAAATCAGAGGTTAAGTCCAGTAAATTTATTTTTGAAAGTTCCGTAGTTACGTTAATATTGTAAGCTAAGTAAGTAATTTGAAATCGCTTGTAGAAAAAATAGATACAGTGTTGTCACTTAGCTTTGACTTCTTCATGAACTGGGAAATTAAATTGACTAAAAATGGAAATATTTATGACCTAGTGATTATTGATTTGTTGTCAGTAATGGTTTTGGGACAAATTTCACATTTTCTTTGATTTGAGATAAAAGATAGGCAAATATAATAGTGATCAGCTTATTATCTCTCAAAGTTCTCCTTCTTTGCTCTGTTGCTGATTTTGCTGCAGGATTTATAAGTCTTCATTTTATTTCCCCCGCTTGGGGACAGGTAATCATGGACTGTTGTTCAGAAAGCCTAAAAGTGTTATGCTAAAGCCTCTCTGAGACTACCATTCTAACAGCATTCTCTGGTTTCTTTTTTATCTGACAGCTGCTTCCATAGTAAGCCCAACCACAGTCTTAAGAAGCTGTCTGCCAGTCATGGGGTGGTCCTACTCAATATCTTCTTATAAGAAATTCCTCCCTTTGATGAAATCCTCAGGAAAATTCCATGGCTGTGCTTCACTTCATGAAGAAGTCAAAAGATCAGACTGGTCAAGTGGAAGAGGGTTTCCTCTTCTAGGTACTTTCTATCCATGTTTTCTACATTACTCAGCCTAGGGTATTATTTGCTCTATTTCTTTTGCTTTTTCTGGTCCGCTTAGATTTTTTTTTTGACCATTCATAGTAGTTAACCACCTTTTGTTAGTTCACAATTCAAATATTATAAAATTTCCTTCTTTGATTAATTGGAGCATTTTCTGCCTTCGGACTGGAACATAACTAATTTATTCTGATATATTAAATAGAAAATGTTAATACATTTAAAAATATCTTTTCTTGTTTTGCCAGAGAAAATTTTTATTGAGAAGCTTCTGAGTATACAATAAGTATAAAAGTATCAAACAAACATAGTTTAGTAAACTTTTTAAAAAAATATATTTATCTTTAATGATCCAAAATTCTGCAAGACACACTGATATACCCAGAATTGGGTGGAAATACAGCATCTCAGCAGTGCTGCTGCCAGCCTGCAGGGAGTAAATTCTTTTTTTTTTTTTTTTTAATTTTTTTATTGTTGGTTGTTCAAAACATTACATAGTTCTTGATATATCATATTTCACACTTTGATTCAAGTGGGTTATGAACTCCCATTTTCAGCCCGTATACAAATTGCAGAATCACATCAGTTACACATCCATTGATTTACATATTGCCATACTAGTGTCTGTTGTATTCTGCTGCCTTTCCTATCCTCTACTATCCCCCCTCCCCTCCCCTCTTCTCTCTCTACCCCCTCTACTGTCATTCATTTCTCCCCCTTGTATTATTTTCCCCTTTCCCCTCACTTCCTCTTGTATGAAATTTTGTATAACCCTGAGGGTCTCCTTCCATTTCGGGAGTAAATTCTTAAATAGTAAATAATAATTTACAAACAAAATTGGAGAATAGACTTTCATATCTGTTGAAATTTCAGGGAAAATTTTTATTATTTAGGAGAATCATAGGAGATATCTGATAATTTTTTTCTCTTTAATTATAATGTTATCCTTCATTTTCAAATCAACTTTTTTATACACCACTTTGTGTTGAGACCTTCTAAATAGATTTCCTTCTAGATAGCACCCTGTTGGGCTCAGCCATCAGGGTGTGCTATAGGGAGACTCCAAGGATGCAGAAAGAATGGATTTAGTCTTTGATTTTATTCCCTGTGTGCTTCCTATGATTCCTGCACCTTCTTTCCCATAGCATCACAGGCTTCTTATTCCAAGCACCAGCTTCTTACAATACGTCTCTCCCCTATCACTTACCCCATCAGCCTCACAGCACCCCCTCAGAGGTAGCAACTTATTCAATGAAGTCTCAGCCCCTTTTTGCCCTATCCTCCCTGAGCACTATATACAAAAACCCCAAGTAGCACTGGCTCTTCAGAGATCAGAGGCTCCACTCTGCCAGGTCCTTTGCCAAGCATATAAATTTTGACGAAGCTATCAGAGATGGTGGTGGTACTCATCACTTATTCTATGATATTTTAGAATTCATTTATTTTTATTTATTTATTTTTTTTTTAATATTTATTTTTTAGTATTTGGCGGACACAACATCTTTGTCTGTATGTGGTGCTGAGGATCGAACCCGGGCCGCACGCATGCCAGGCGAGCGCGCTACCGCTTGAGCCACATCCCCAGCCCAGAATTCATTTATTTTTTATTTTTTTTTGGCTTCTTAAGTTATATAT
>NW_026000211.1:23113613-23119499 GCF_001458135.2 Marmota marmota marmota | reverse complement strand
TATATATATCTTAGCTATCAATTCCCCACATTAAAACTTTTGTTCAAATAACTGCTGTAATTTCTGTCCTGTGGCTGAACTTTGACAGTAATAGAAATTTGTGCTAGGAGCCATCCTAAGAATCTAAAATATAAAGCAGTGAGTTTCATTGGGTTCTCTTCTTGTGCTTGAGCACAGAACTGATTTGCTCTCAAATTGGAAGTCGGATGCTAGTAATCCATGACAACAGTGATGATTAGTCAAACCTTTACCTAAGACTAATTGTGATAAAGTATCTACTGAAGCAGGGGCCTTGGGGAACTAGGCAGCTGCTACATTTGTCTGTTGTGACAGTGACAGTGACTACAAAGGCTATTATGTGGGATATATTTTCACTGTGCTGGAGCACTGACAGATAGAACATGCCAAGCTGGAGGTCATTAAACTATCACCTCAAATTATAGTCAGAGACTTGGAGCATATCTGTGCTGTTTCCAAAAGATCCCTCCATTCCTTGTAGCCATTGGGCCTAAATCTATTGAATACTTTTATGTACTTTTTACTTGCTGTAAAATTAAAAAAATACATATTAATCTGATGTCCAATCAAGTCCCATATAATTTTAGTAAGCAATATGACCCTAAAATTTTCAAATTAAGACATTTGATTGGAAGTAGCTTTCACTCTCATATAGGGACATGTTTATGTTTCTATTTCTTGAAACAGTAATAATTATACATAAATATATTTCTTTCAAGGAAATTTCAGTTCTCTTTAACATCTATACCCAATACTCTTCATTTTTATTAGATTTTCTAACAGGGAAAGTAAAAGTCTTACTGGATGAAAATAAATATTTCCAATATTGGTAGAACCCTTAGGAATGTATGTGAGAATGGATTTAAATATATTATATTAGAGAGGATGGAATATAATATCAGATTCAGATGAATTTATCAATTTGGCTGTGTTTACCAGAAATTCTGGGTTTAATATTTTTGCTCATTCAGCTGCAAACTGCTAGAGCAGCTTTCTTATTTGGTTGACTGGGATTTGCACTCAATAGTGGCCTGTGCTTAATAAAGTTGATACATCACTACTTTTTCTGGCATAATATGATACCTATAGCAGAAAGTCATAAGGAGATAGGCATGTTGGAATGGATTTATTATGTGCCAGCTGCATGTATATTCACTATTTTACAAGAGAATCTAGGAAATCATTCCCTTCATAAGGAATTAAGAACACTTAGGGAGGGAAGAGCCAAATTGGCAAACTGGAGGATGCAGAGTTTATCTTTCATATTAGATGAATTTTTTGTGTGGTAATGCTGGGGATTGAACCCAGGGCCTTGTACATGCGAGGCAAGCACTCTACCAACTGAGCTAAAAGCAATTCTCCACCTGTGAAAAATTGTGTATCAAAGGCTTAAAACATGAAGTAGAGGTAACACCTATCACATTATTACCTCTTAGCTTCTCTGTTAGTCTATGTAGAAATCATAGAAGTTTTTTAAGAATGACTGTAGATTATTGTAAACTTAATTAAGTAGCGGCTCCGGTTTTAGCTTTTATTCCAATTGTATATCCCTGGCATATTTCGCTGCTTACCTTAAATATTTTTCTTCATGTAATTTCACAGGCATTGCCATAAACAGTTTATATGACTGATTCAACAAACACCTTTATAGTATAGCCTCTGGTTTCACGATGTCCCCTATTATCTGCTATGCCAGAATCTGGAGGAATCTTGATCATTTTCAAATTCCTCACATTACATTGTGTTATTTTGTTGGCGATACATGACAACTAAAGCAAATGGGCCAGAAGTGGCAAGCTCTATAAGGGTCCTAAACTGGGAGCTTAGCCCCATGATGTTCAGGGCCTTACAAAGACCCAGTAATGTTTCTAGCAATATAATGACCTAGACCCCCAAGTAAGTTATTGAATATTGAACCCCCAACAGTTCTAGAATCAATGCTTGTTGAGACATTTTGAATTTTCTATTAATATGAGATATTTAAGTCAATCTATTTAATAACTTGTATGTAAGTCCACCAATCTTGGATGGAAGTCGGGAAAGAGTGCTGGTTAATAGGTTATTCACTTCTTCTGTGTAATAATCATAAATCACATAATTTATTTCATAGCAGAAAACATGCAGCAGTGGGTTCACAGTTGTAGAATTTGTTTACCATTGCCCTATCACTGAGAAGCAGATGGACTCATCAGCCAGTGGGATGTGCTACTGAGTACCCAATTGTGTCACTGGATGATGAGCAGATCCTATGAATGTGCTACTTAATCTTACAAGGTTCAGTTTATGCTTGAAGCAACAGTCAGCACATAATACTCTATCTTGTACTGTCAGAATACAGAGGTTTTAGGATAAAAAGGAGGACAAGAAAATGATATATTTCATTATTAGGCCTAAAACTCTAACTTTGAGCTCTTCTGGTTTGGAGGTCTGGAGTTCCTGGAGAAGAATATTTCTATGAGGGAAAAAGAATAGTTTCATTGAATTATATATTGGGACTGTCTCCTCAGCAATTGGAATACCTCATACCATAGAACATATAGGGTAAGAAAGATATTCTCTACATGAAATTAATTTCCCCAGTTACCAAGGGGAAATTGATTATTAGAGAAATTGAAGTCAAGGGTTACCCAAAGCAATTCTTTATACTTCCATGGCCAATAATCTCATATTAATACAAAATTCTTTATACTTCCATGGCCAATTGGACGCTATAGCAACAGCAATAGCAACAACACAAAGGTTCATGGAGAACTCAGTCCTTCAAAAAACTAGATTTGGTTTAACCCTCTAATAAGGAATCTTTCAGTTGAAGTTCTGGTTGAAAAGAAAGTAAATATGGAAGTTCTAAAATCAGCTGCTCTTGGTAAAAAATTGCAAAAGCAAGGAATTTAACACCTATAAGAATAGTTAGATGAAACTCTAACTGAATTTTAGAACAAAAAAATAAATAACAAATGCAAAATCTTTGAGTTGGGAAATAGTGTGTCGAAAAATAGGAAGAAGACTGAGCAACAAGTGAACTGAGAGGAGTTGGAAAGAAGAGATGGAAAGATAAATGGAGACCCGAGAGATTATAGTAGGGCCTTGTATATTATGGGAACTCATACACAGTAACTTTTACAGTACTCCAATGGACTTTAAAGAGACAACACATCTCATTTTAAATATAAGTGTTCATCACTCCGCAATTATTTTTATTTTATCCTGAAAACACAGTATGTTTGTATTTAGATATATGTGAAGCAGAGTAATTGCTACAGAATTGATTACTGTAAAATATAAGCAACTTGGATTATCTGGGTGGGAAATATTATAATATGGTATTCAACATAGTCATTATAAAGAATGAGGACTTTTTAATTTTGTAATGATAAAAAAACTGTCTACAGTACATTGTTATATGAAAAAAAAAACAGAGTACATACAAACATACTACCATTTAACTGAAAATGTGTTTTTATGTTTATGCACATACACATATATGTTTACAGGACCTTCTAGATGAAAATGAAAGGCATAAATATTCTTTATCCTTGAGTGATAAGGACACTACCTTTTCATGCTTCCTAAAAGTTAGGAATATTTACAATCTATATGTACTCATAATGGTTAAAAGATAGAATATATTAATAATGTATAAAATTAAAATAATTAGATGAAAAATCAATGTAAGAATATTAAGACACTATGGATGTTATATTTTATATATTTTATATCCACATTTCTAGATGTTATTGTGTCAGGATATTTACATTCTCTGGCACTTTATGTATATATATATATAATTACATTATCTAATGGCATCATCATTGTGCTGTTGTCAAAGTAAGATTACAATGTGGTTAACAGAAGGACATTACTCACAGAATTGTAATGATTCTTTTTTTTTAATATTTTTTTTAGTTGTCAATAGACCTTTATTTATTTATACACTGTGCTGAGGATTGAACCCAGTGCCTCACATGTGCCAGGCTAACACTCTGTGCCACTGAGCTACAGACCCAGCCCATAATCATTCTTTAATAACAAAGGATGTAGAGCTTATTTGGTTACATAATGCCGGAGCTAAGATAGCACATTCCCACCTGCAATGGCTTCCACATTCACTCAGTGTCACCCATGGCAACCTTAGACCACGGTTAATGCTAGTAAGAGTAAAGAATATGTTTGGCATGAAATCTCCTCTTAACTTTCCTTTGAGGGTTTTCTCTGGGTTCCCATTTCCTCCTAACTGGTGTGGACACTCTTGGCAATACTGCCTGTTCAGATGGGGGAAATATCTCATGCTAAAAAACAATCCTGATACCTCCACAAGTGCATGAAGTATGAGATACAGGGAAAATGAGTTTTATTTCTAAGGAACCTTCTGTTTATTGTTCCAAGTCTGGTTTGCCTGAGCCAACATTGTGATGCTACTGTGATAAGTGTGTGTAACTTTGCATATACTTATTTGCATACACTTCCTCTATTGTTTTCTATTTACGCTATATCCTATTTTTCTCTGCTATTGGATACAGAACAGGATACAACTTGTATAACACCTTCACTTCTGTTTGGGAAATACACTTAATTTAACTACAAGACAGGATTTTCACTCTAAACTGATCACAGATTAATATTATAATTATTAATGGTGACTTTAATAATTATTTTGGGTAGAAAATCCTGAAATTAGGTCTTGGTATGTTGTAATCAGCTTTTGCATTGCTGTGACCAAAACAATTGCTGTTCTTTCTGGATAAGAACAATTTTAGAAGAGGGAGTTTATTTGAAGCTCATAGTTTCAGAAGTCCCAGTTCATAGGTAACTGACTCAATTGCTCTGGGCCCAAGGTATGACAGAACATCAAGGAGGAAATGCATGGTAGAAGAAAGCAGCTCAGGACATGGTAATCAAGAAGCAGAAAGGAACTCCACTTACCTGGGACAAAATATATACCCCAGAGTCATGCCCCAGGGACCTGTTTCCTTGAGCCACTCTACCTGCCTACAATTAACACCCAATTAATCCATTTCAGTGGACTAATCCACTGGTTAAGTTATATCTCATAATCTAATCATTTCACCTCTGAAAATTCTTGAAATGTCACATGAGCTTTTGGGGGACACCTCATGTCCAAACCATAATAACATGATGTATCATCATAGTCACACATCTGGTTTTATATATTTAAATATCAGACAATTTGTTGTATTTCCCAACCAAAAAAAAAAACCAGAGGGGTCTTATGCCATGGTTCAAAGAACACCTTAGAACTGCTTTTCTATGAAAAATTCCTTTCCTTATTCCATGATTTTATTAAGACTTTGGTTAATTTATATGCTGTAAGCTAAATTCACTTTTAGGATAAGACTTCATTCTTAACATGTTTTAATAGAGAATATATTATCAGACCAGTTTGGAGAAATCTTTTCTATACCATTTTTTGTCTAGTTAAACTTAGATGCTACTTATCCAGTCATTCTTTGACCAACCATTTCCATGAAATATTTTTTTTTTCACATCCACAGTTGCATCAGGGCAATGGTATAGATAGTTAAGAGATCAAATAAAGTACCCACAGACAAACATGCAAAACATGATTTATTGAGGAACACTATACGAGATCAATAACTGCTCCAAAAAGAGTTCAATGGCTGGGTGCAGTGGCAAATGCCTGTAATCCCAGCGGCTTGGGAGGCTGGGATGGGAGGATTATAAGTTTAAACCAGCCTCAGCAATGTCTAGGTACTAAGCAACTCAATGAGACTGTCTTTAAATAAAATAGAATTAAATTTTAAAAAATGGGGCTGGCAATGTGGCTCAATGGTTGAGTGCCCCAGAGTTCAATCCCCAGTACCCAGTACTCACCTCAGCCAAAAAAAAAAA
>NW_026000211.1:23106532-23112934 GCF_001458135.2 Marmota marmota marmota | reverse complement strand
ATATATATATATATATATATATATATATATATATATATATATATATATATATATAAATATATATATACATATATGTATGGGGGGAGTTATATATATATGATTCTTGGTTAGGTACTAAATGAATAGACTCTGTCTTTCGGGTTTGGAGAAGTACTTAGTACTAAGCAAGTAAGTCTAGAGGGCTCTTATATTTTCATGGGCCTATGGGTGAAAGAAAATTTGAGAAACTGGTTTACCACCCCTTAACGTTGAAATGATCAATTCCAGGGATATTTAAAACTTATATTTGTAAAAATTATTGCCATTGATGATTGTTAAGACTGAAGAAATACATGTAGAGTTGGCTATGTTGAAAATTCTTTGCCAATAAATTTACAACCAAAACCCAAACAGTTATAGAATACAAAAAATGTTTAATCCAAAAGAATTCCATTTTATTTCTGTATAGTCTTTTCCATGGACTATACTGAGCTATTCCAATTTTCAAGTCAATCAGCATCCAATTATATTTAGATGAGTTATAAGCTATTAGAAATAACCAGAGCTATATCTAAATATATGCTTCTGACATTTGCACAGACATTAAGACTTAGTTGAAACCTTTAGACTGGCAGATCATAAAGTACAAAGCCAAAGTGTTCAGAAAAAGGATATAAAAAATTTGAAAGCACAGGAAATTAATTTTCTCATATCAAGGATATATACATACTGTAGAGAATTTCTAATTAATTCCTTTAACGTTTTGCTGTGTTTCATTTTATACACCTTTGAAGAATATCATTAAACATTATTAAAAGTGAAATGTGAGTGTTATTTCTTTAGGAAAAAAAAAGGTGGCTATTTCGAATAAGCCCTAAATTGTAAAACTGATTTATGGGCATGATATCTGTGACTTAATTTATATACTTTCATTTCTCGCTTTTCAGTATATCTTCTTTGATTGCTATTACAAGGTCTTAAACACACTATTTCTTTATGAAATCAGAAAGTTATTATGCAGGATGGCAAGTTATTTTACATTCAGCTGTACCTGATGAGAATGTGACTGTGCTCAAATTTATCCATTTATATTCAATAAGTTGTGTTCCATAGTTTTCCATAAGTATTACTTGAGAAATTCTTTGTTCTGTATAATTGGAAACAAATTTAAATTAAAATGCCCTTAAAATGATCGCCAGTTCCATATGATAATATTAACTCTTCCTCTTTGTAATTTTTTCATATGAAAATACATAATGAGAATAAAAATCTAGAGATGCATTATGATTTGAGCTTACATAAAATCCTAAGTTCTATTTTTGGTATTCCATATTTCAATACTTAAATATTTTTTTAATATTAAGGAACATGCACAAATTCTTTTTTAGAAACATAAACCTAAAGATTGAAAATTCTATTTTACCTGATAATAAAATTTAATTAAATATTTAAGATATACTTATATTTTATTTGAGTAGTACCACAGTACTAGTGCATTTTATATGTAGTAATATATTGTTTTAATAGATAGTTTCTGCTTTAAGCATATGATTTTCGCATTTGTTATGTGTGAATGGCTACTGAGAGAGGCAGTAGGTGATTATAGTAAGCTCACCATTTATTTAAATCTTGCTTATATTGAAAGTATTGTATCGTAATTTAAGCATGGCACTAAATAGTCTCTACTATATTTTCTAAGAAACAACTCTCAAACTGTGCTTACCATGTGCTCTCAACTAAATAAGCAAAAGCTCTAACAATTCATCAGAAAACAGGAAAGTGAAAACTACAAGGAAAATATCTTTGAAGGTGATTTCAAAATTGTGCAAGACAATTTAATCTTCCCATAAACCTTGAGTTATCACTAAAGAAAAGAAAAACACAACTTAGAAATTTGAAAACACAATTATAATTTACCATGCATTATCATTTACCTGGATACATGTATTTTTTTTTTAATTAGCAATGGCATAAAGATATGAAGCAGCAGAGTCAGTTCACCATAGTGTAGTCAATTACAGTGTGCATTTTCTGCAGAGAATTTAAAATAATAAGGAACTGGACTAACATTTGATCTACTTTTTATCATCACCACAGGATGGCAATTGTAAAGACTGAAAGTAGCAAAATGCTCCTCCACATGAAAGTTTGTTGTATACTAGTAAACGTTTGCTAATGCTGCCAAGGTTTAATTTTATATACACACACACATACACACATACAATTACATATATGTAAGCTTCAAATCAACACTTTTAAAAAAACTTTTGATAAATGATGTATTTTACATACATATTAATTCAAAGAACAACCAGTAATACAGTCAACCATGATATATGTGGACTTAGATGCTAGTGTTCATTTTGAGACTATATGAAATTTTCACCCGACATTTTACAGTTCTAAAACCTGTGAGAGGAAACTGGGGGTGGGTATTATAAATGGGAAAAAAAAAAAGACTTGGTTTACTTCAATTCTATTATTCTTTGTACCTACTTATAGAATTTTAAATTAACATTTGAAATAGTGAAATAGAGCATAAATGATAAAATAGATTATTTACCTAGTGAGAATTTTTGTACGGACATGAAATATTTAATTGAGGTTGAATAATATTTTAGGTTGAAAGTTATTCTTTTTAAATAAGTTTTTCTTGTTCAAGCTGATTTAAGAAAAATAAAAAAAAATAAGTATTGCTTATTTGGCAAGATTAAATACTGAAAATAATTTGGTTTTGTAGAAGTATTTGGTGTTTAAAAAAAGAAGAAAAAAAGGTCCACTATTGAAATCAGAGTGGTCAAAAAGCTACTGACTGAAGGTAAAGATACCATGCAGATAAATAGTACTTCCAAGAAAAAGAGCTTATGAAGAAGGGGGCAGGAATCATAGAATTTCCTGTATTCAACAAAATGAAAAAATGTCAACAACACACACACACACAGCACACATGCTCATGCACACACACAGTGGTACCCCCCCCCCCATACCAAGCGCTACTGTTTCTACAATTGACTCCATTTCCTAGTATTTGCTGAGGCAACTAGTTACCAGAAATTTTGTGAGTCAGATGTTCTTTAAAATACATTAGGTGTATTAGAAATATTGTTTCCAATTTTAAATAAATATATTGCACCTTTCTTTGAGTGTATCCTCAAACAAAAACTTATAAACATTAAGTTCTGAGATTATTGACCTGGCTGACTTGTTTGATTGGTAAAAACTGATACTGAAATAATTTGTGTTCTATAATGTCTGTTGGGGCCTATGTTCATTATTTGATGAATAGAATTTATCACTCATCAAGTAGCTTGTGTTGAATAAAATTACTATTGATAAAGCTAAAATTAAATTAATATAGAATATTTTCTAACTTGGACTATTAGATCGATGTGAAAAGGGCCGGAGGAAATTTTTAATAAGTAGATAAAATATTTAAATTTTTAGAGTTTTTTTTATTATTAACTTCTTCATTTTAGTTTCTCACATCACATCAACTCACAGTACATGAAGTCAATATCACATAAAATGAAATTTCTGACCCATCAAATAATTTAATATATTTTGCCATTTCTTATTATGTCTCATATGTAATTACCTATAAGAAAACATAAAGTTTATCTCAATCTTTCTAAATATTAAAGTAGTTTAGAAAGTATGTATCAACATATCAGTATTCCTCAGGGAATGCATAAAAATAGCATTTTATTTAATCATCTTTGCTTTACATTTCTATCCATATCTTTAGGAATTACTTAAAGATTTGCTAATAACACTGATATTTAGACTGATAGCCAACATTATCTTAATTCTTTCAAATGAACTTGGAAATATCACTTGTTTAAAAAAACAAGGTGACTTAGAATGGATATCAGCCTATTGATATGAATGGCCCATTTAAAATCATGATAATAGAATTTTTAAAAGTAATAATATTAAGCTATTGCCTTCCAAACCGTATGTTTTTATAAATTATCTTAATAATTTTTAATCATTGTAATTATTAAAGTAATAAATTATTAAATTAATACATTTTAATCATTTTAATAATTTTGATGCTCAAATCTTCACTTGAGTGGAAAACAAGATTGATTCCCTTTTCTGATATGTTATACAGGATTTGTCCCATGATCTTCCTAAAGCCTACATCATTCCTACATTTTCTGTTAAGAAAATGCAAGCCATCACAAAAATGATTTAAATATTAGAAATTCATATCAATATAAAAGTTTTAAAAATGTATTATTTAGAAAGAGTTTGGAGACATTTATTATTTATATTAGTATATGTAAATCCTTCAAAACTGATAGGAAAGATACATAGATTTTAATATCTTAATTTAATTTTTTCTTGTTCTTATTCCTGACAAGTGTTAATTTTATTTGTTCCTTCATTTAATCTCATTAGTCTAAAAATAAAGTTGCATTTTAAGAATGAACCTTAGCATAAAACTAAAATAACATTTATAGTTTTATTTATGAAAGCTAAGTACCAGTAGGTTACCTTACTAAGAGATGACACTCAGAGCCAGAATTGTTGAGTCAAAGCTCATGAATATTTTCTAAATAAAATCAAATTTACCTCTGAAGTGCACAAGACAGGTCTTGAAATGAGGAGATTTTGGATTCTTGCCTCCTTTGTGAACTATTCATTTTAACTCGCTTGCTTCTGTTACAATGTCTCATGAAGAGAACTGTAAGCCTCTCTCTCCATATTGAGAGTAAATTCTTTTAACCACAGACTTAGAAGACAGAAAAGACATCATCATTTGATTTCCTGAGCCCAGCACAACTAAGTGAAGAAAAGGTAAACAATGAGTATCAAATTTAGTGACAAATTTTACGGAACTTTACACATATAAGTTTTGACGCTCAAACCTTCAATTGAGTGGAAAACAAGATTGATTCCCTTTTCTGAGTGGTTCTCCAATTGAGCATGGCTTCTAAAAAATGGAACAGCTTTCAGAGTTGTTTAATCTAGCTTGAAAGATTTGCACATATCACACCTCACAATGGAAAGATTATAGAATTTAAATGAAAGATAGAATTAATTAGAATCTTTTCTTCCCAAGGGACAGGGCATATAAAATTTTGTGATTAAGAATTATAATGGTGGTATAATTTCCATTTTTTATTACATTCTTATGCTGGAATAAATTTAAAAATAACTCTAAAATTTGTTATAATTTTTACATTCAAATTATGTATTGCTTTCTATAGTGGAAATTATTAAAGTGATTCAAATTATTTATCTAATAGTGTCAAAGAAAAATATGAACTTAAATCATCACTAAAATATCAATGCAATTATGCTTTGATACATTGTTGTTTTTTGAATAGTTAGTGAGCATTGTGTTTAATTCTTTATATAAATGAATTGATATTGGCATTTTTTCAAGTATTAGTTCTAATATATAATATCTTTATGAAATGTGAATATTTCCAGAATCTTTGATCCAAAATATTTCTTTTGTTGCTGGTGGTGGCGGTGTTGGTGGTACTGGGGGTGAAACCCAGGGCCTTATTCATGCAAGGCAAGCACTATGCCATAGCCCAATGCCCCCCACTCCCTTTAATCTCAAATGAAATGGTAAATTGAACTGTGAAAGTTCAATCTATCCCCAAATCTGCCTTGCTGAATAAAAAGATATTCCATGACATGCCATTAAATTTCATGAAGAAATTTTTTAACGATTACTACAATTTTACTTTGTTTATTGATTAAAAACTATATCACTAATGAGCTGTTTATATAATTTCCAATTATAATACATAAGAAGTTGTTTATCATTATTTATATAATGGAGGAAAAAGTGAGTGAAGATTCATGAAATATTTTAAAAAGTAATCCACTTTTTCACCAGATTATGTTGAATCAATACAGCAAACAGCAAGATTAATGAAAAATTAAAGGACAATTTTATGTCACCTTTATGAATATTTGTCCTTGATTACAGGCTAACCTCAGACTAATGGGGACCTATCTTTGCTGTGCTATCTATTTTCTCTGTAATTGTAGACACAGATATTTGTACTGAGTGGCACAGACAATTAAATCGAAGAATACAGAATCAAAGAATCTTGAAATATTAGATCAACCTACTAAATTACATCTGGGAGGATTTGAATGAAAAAAAAAGTTTAAGAATTTTTAAAATCCTCTGAAATGGAAATGAGGAAAAACACTCCATTCACAATATCCTCAAAAAAAATAAAATACTTGGGAATCAACCTAACAAAAGAGGTGAAAGATTTATATAATGAAAACTACAAAACTCTAAAAAGAGAAGTAGAAGAAGATCTTAGAAGATGGAAAAATATACCCTGTTCATGGATAGGCAGAACTAACATCATCAAAATGGCGATATTACCAAAAGTTCTCTATAGGTTTAATGCAATGCCAATCAAAATCCCAACGGCATTTCTT
>NW_026000211.1:23090204-23104773 GCF_001458135.2 Marmota marmota marmota | reverse complement strand
TATATATATATATAAATTAAACAAATAAAAACCTAAAACAATAAAAAAAAAGAATTTTTAACAAAATCACTGGGATAGAAACAAAGCAAGGACTAGCAATTCATTTGTTCCAGACAATCTGAGCGATGCAATATTCTAAACATAACCTGTATTAAGTGTAAATCACTGGTTCACCTTAGTAGGAAATTGACATTAACATTTGGTTAAGCAAATAATCCTTTTCCCCTTCTAGAAATGCAGTATCCAGAAGCCCTTGCCAAGTTCATTAGGTAGTAATTACATGATAGATTTTTTTTTCTTAAGCAAAATATATTAACAATCAATCAGATGTTTGTTTATTATCTTCTTTTTACCGAATACAATGAATGATAGCACAGGGAATAAAGAAGTTCCATAAGCTATGAATACTGCCTTTAAATAATATAATTATGGACACCCACAGAGCCCAATCAGGTCCCCCAGGGAGCCAACTTCATCTTTGAACACATTGCCCCAAACTGCCATCACCACTCCCCCAGCCCACCCTTCCTGACACTCCATTAATGAAAGCAGCTGCCTCCATCTTGGGTCACCACTGTTGCCATCTTTAGTTGTGGCAACTCCCAGCTCTTAACACCAGCTGGGCAGGAGAGGTATTGGAACCCTGCGGGGGCACTATAAGCCTAAAGTGTAAAAAACAGTAATGCTGTGGATCCTCAGAGCTAGAAGGAAAGACACATGAGCAGCATGAAAAAAACAAGGGAAAAAAAGTGCCCCAAACAAATCAAGATACTACATTATTAGAATCCATGGGTAGCAAGAAATTACAGAGAAGAAGTTCAGGGTATACATAATTCAAATGTTCTGTGAATTAAAGAATGTTATAAGAGAACAAATACAGACAGCAAAATATTATTTCAATAAAGAGCTACATCATCAAATACAGGAGGCAAAAGATTACTTCAATAAGGAGATGAAGGTTCTGAAAAAAAAAATCAAACAGAAATCTTGAAATGAAAGAAACAATAAACCAAATTAAAAGATCAATAGAAAACATCACCAACAGATTAGACCACTTGGAAGACAAGACCTCAGACAATAAAGACAAAATATATAATCTTGAAAAGAATGTAGATCACATGGTTAAGATGGTAAGAAACTATGAGCAGAATATTCAAGAAATATGGGATATCATAAAAATACCAAAATTTAAGAGTTATTGGGATAGAGGAAGGCATAGAGGTCCAAACCAAAGGAATGAGCAATCTATTCAATGAACTAATATCAGAAAAATTTCCAAATTTGAAGAATGAATTGAAAAACTAAATACAACAGGCTTACAGGATGCCAAATATACAAAATCACAACAGATCCACAACAAGGCACATTATAATAAAAATGCCTAGCATACAGAATAAGGAGAGAATCTTAAAAGCCAGGAGAGAATAGAATGAGATTACATACAGGGGAAAACCAGTTAGGATTTCTACAGATTTTTCAACCCAGACCCTGAAAGCTAGAAGATCCTGGAACAACATATATCGAGCTCTGAAAGAAAATGGATGTCAACCAAGAATCTTATATTCAGCAAAATTAACCTTTAGATTTGATGATGAAATAAAAACCTTCCATGATAAAAAAAAAATTAAAAGAATTTACAACTCAAAAGCTTGCACTAAGGAACATCCTTTGCAAAATATTCCACAAGGAGGAAATGAAAAGCAACAATGAAAATAAGCAGAAGGAATTACACTAAAGGAAAAGCAAATCAAAGAGAAACCAAGTCAAGTTAAATAAATAAACAAAAATGGCTGGGAATACAAATCATGTCTCAATAATAACCCTGAATGTTAATGGCCTAAACCCATCAAAGAAATGACATAGATTGGCAGATTGAACTAAAAAGAACAACAACAACAACAACAACAAAAGACTCAACAATATGCTGCCTCCAAGAGACTCATCTCAGGAAAAGACATACACAGAATGAAGGTGAAAGGTTGGGAAGAAAACATACCACTCACATGGACTATGAAAACAAGCAGGGGTTTTCATTCTCATATCAAATAAAGTAGATTTCAAGACAAATTGAATCAAAGCCATAAAGAATCACATTTCATACGGCTCAAGGGAACCATGCATCAACAGCATGGTATATATATATATATATTAGAAATATATATACCACATATAATGGAGAATCTATGCTCATCAAACAAACTCTTGTCAAATTCAACAGTCAAATAGACCACAGCACAATAATTCTGAGTGATTTTAACAAACCTCTTTCACCACTGGATAGATTTTCCAGAAAAAAAAAAAAAACTGAACAGAGGAACTACAGACCTCAGTAAAACAATCAATAACTTAGACTTAACTGACATATGTAGAATATTTCATCCTTCAATGAGTGAATACACTTTCTTTTCAGCAGCACATGGATCCTGCTCTAAAATAAACCATATATTATGCTACAAAACAACTCTTAGCAAATACAAAAAAGTGGAGATACTATCCTGCATTCTATCAAAGTATAATGGAAGGAAATTAGAAATCAACGATGAAATAAAAAATAATAGCTACTCCAACACCTGGAGACTAAATAATATGCTACTGAAGGAACAACAGGTTGCAAAAGACATCAAGAAGGAGATTAGGGATAAACACTGATACAACATATCAAAATCTCTGGGACACTATGAAGGCAGTACCAAGAGGAAAGTTCATTGCATGGAGTTCACTCCTTATAAAAAGAAAAAGTCAACAAGTAAATGACCTAACAGTACATCTCAAAGCCCTAGGAAAAGAAGAACAAATCAACACAAAAAGAAGTAGAAGCCAGGAAATAATTAAAATCAGAGTTGAAATTAATGAAATTGAAGGAAAAAAAAACAATTTTTAAAAATGACAAAACAAAAAGTTGGTTCTTTAAAAAAATAAATAAAATTGATGAACCTTTTACCATGCTCAGGAAGAGAAGGAGAAAGAAAACTCAAATTAATAACATCAGTGATGAAAAAGGAAACATCACAACAGATACTATAGAAATATAGAAGGCAATTAGAAATTATTTTGAAAATTTGTACTCCAACAAAATAGAAAATATCAAAGGCATCAACAAATTTCTTGAGTCACATCATTTGCCCAGATTGAAGCAGGATGATATACATGATTTAAACAGAAGAATTTCAAACAGTGAAATAGAAAACACCATCAGAAGTCTACTAACCAAGAAAAGTCCAGGACCAGATGAATACACATCTGAGTTCTACAAGACCTTTAAAGAAGAACTAAAACCAATAATCTTCAAATTATTTTGTGAAATAGAAAAAGAGGAAACACTTTTAAACTTATTCTATGAGGCCAATATTACTCTGATTCCAAAACCAGGCAAAGACACATCAAAGAAAATAACTTCAGAGTAATATCTCTAAATGAACATAGATGCAAAAATTCTCAATAAAATTCTCACAAATCAAATAAAAAGAATATCAAAAAGATAGTGCAATATGATCAAGTAGTGTTCATCCCAGGGATGCAAGATTGGTTCAACATACAGAAATCAATAAATGTAATTAATCACATTAATAGATTTAAAGATAATAATCATACGATCATCTCAATACATGCAGAAAAAGCATTTGACAAAATACAGCACCCCTTCATGTTCAAAACACTAGAAAAGTTAGAGATAACGGGTATTTACCTCAACATAGTAAAATCTATATATGCTAAGCCCCAGGCCAACATCATTCTAAATGGAAAAAAATTGAAAGCATTCCTTCTAAAAATTGGAACAAGACAGGGATGCCGTCTTTGACCACTTCTATTTAATATAGTTATTGAAATTAGATGACAAAAGAAATTAAAGGGGTATAGATAGGAAAAGAAGAACTCAAATTAGCACTAATTGTTGACAATATGATTCTATACATAGAAGACCCATAAAATTTCACCAGAAAGATATTAGAACCAGTTAATGAATTCAGCAAGGTAGCAGGATATAAAAACAACACCCATAAATCAAAGGCATTTATGTATATCAGTGATAAATCCTCTGAAGAATACATGAGGAAAACTACCCCATTAACAATAGCCTCACAAAAATAAATTACTTGGGAATCAACTTAACGACAAAGGTGAAAGACCTGCACAGTGAAAGCTACAGAATGCAAAAGAAAGAAATTAAAGAAGACCTTAAAAATTGGAAAGATCTCTCTTTTTTGCATAGGCAGATTTAATATTGTCAAAATGGCCATACTATACATATTTAATGCAATTACAATCAAAATCCCGATTTCTCATAGAAATAGAAAAAGCAGTCTTGAAATTCATATGGAAAAATAAGAGACCCAGAATAGCTAAAGCAATTCTTATTAAGAAGAGTGAAGCAGACCTTAATTATACTACAGAGTAACAAAATAGTAACAAAAACAGCATGATTTTGGCACCAAAATAGACTTGTAGACCAATGGTGCAGAATAAAGGACACAGAGACAACCCACATAAATACAGTTATCTTATATTAGACAAAGCACCAAAAACATATATTGGAGAAAAGATAGCCTCTTCAACAAATGGTACTGAGAAAACTGGAAATCCATATGCAACAAAATGAAATTAAACCCCCATCTCTCACTTTGCACAAAACTCACTCAAAGTGGATCAAGGACCTAGGAATTAAAGCAGTGACCCTGTGTCTAATAGAAGATAACATAGGACCAAATCTCCATCATGTCAAATTAGGCCCTGACTTCCTTAATAAGACTCCTATAACACAAGAATTAAAATCAAGAATCAATAAATGGAATGGATTTTAAAAAAAAGCTTCTCAGAAAAAGAAACAATCTGTGAAGTGAATAAAGAGCCTCCATCTTGGGAGCAAATTGTTACCACTCACACATCAGTTAGAGCACTGATCTCTCGGATATATAAAGAACTCAATAATCTTAACATTAAAATAATAATGCATTCCAAATTGGCTGCACCAATTTGCAGTCCCATCAGCAATGTATGAGTGTACCTTTTTCCCCACATCCTTGCCAGCACAGCCATATCAATGTTCATAGCAGCACAATTCACAATAGCTAGACTGTGGAACCAATCTAGATGCCCTTCAATAGATAAATGGATTTAAAAATGTGGCATTTATACACAATACACAATGGAATATTATGAAGCACTAAAAAATAACAAGATCATGGCATTTGCAGGGAAATGGATGGCATTGAGCAGATTATGCTAAGTGAAGTTAGCCAATCCATAAAAAACCAATGCCAAATGTCTTCTCTGATATAAGGGGGGTGACTCAAAATGGGGCAGGGAGGAAGAGCATGATAAGAAGATTACCACTAAATAGGGAAGAGAGGTGGGAGGGAAAAGGGGAATTGCACTGAAGATGGAAGGAGACCCTCATTGTTATACAAAATACATGTATGATGACACTAGTATTGCTATATGTATATATGTGTCTGTATAACCAATGTGATTCTACAACCTGTACACTCAGAGAAAATGAGAAATTATACCCAATTTGATTCAAATGTATGATATGTCAAGATCATTGTATTGTCATGCACAACTAATAAAAAAGAAAAAAAACAGAATAATAATAATAATAATAATAATAATAATAATGCAGTCAATAAATGGGCCAAGGAACTGAACAGACACTTATCAGAAGACGATATACAATCAATCAACAAATATATGAAAAAAATGTTCAACATCTCTAACAATTAGAGAAATGCAAATCAAAACTACTCTAAGATTTCATCTCACTCCAGTCAGAATGGCAGCTATTATGAATACAGACAACAATAAATATTGGCGAGGATGTGGGGAAAAGGGCACACTCTTACATGGCTGGTGGGACTGCAAATTGGTTCAACCAATCTGGAAAGCAGTATGGAGATTCCTTGGAAAACTGGGAATGGAACCACCATTTGACCCAGCTACCCCACTCCTCAGTCTATACCCAGAGGATTTACAAATAGCATACTACAGGGACACAGCCACATCAATAATTATAGCAGTACAATTCACAATAGCTAAATTGTGGATCCAATCTAGATGCCCTTTAGTAGATGAATGGATAAAGAAAACGTGGTGTATACACAATGAAGTATTATTCAGCACTAAAAGAGAATAAAACCATGGCATTTGCAGGTAAATGAATGAAATTGGAAAATGTAATGAATGTTACGTGAAGTAAGCCAAACCCCAAAAAACAAATGCCTCTTCTTTGATATAAGGATGCTGATTCATAATGGGGATGGGTGGGGAGCACGACAGGAATAGACCATCTTTGACAGGGAAAAGAGGAAGGAGAGAAACAGAGGAGGGACATTGGATAGAAAAGATGGTGGAATGAGATGGGCATATTACCCTAAGAACATTATGTAAACATTAGCGGTGTGACTCTATTTTGTCTTCAACCACAGACATGAAAAAGTGTGCTTTATTTGTGTAATACGAATCAAATTGCATTCAGCTATCATATATAACTAATTAGAATAAATAAAATTAAAAAATTTAAAAATAACATAATTACATATGACACTAAAATGATTTCTATACAGCTATACAATGAGTATCATAAAGTGTCATAGCACATAGTCTATTAATGAAACTAACTTGTACAATTTTTGGTTTTATATTAATATGTTCATGTCCTTGATAAAAATTTCAGTCTAGGTTCTGAAGTCACGCGTCCAGAATTCTATGAGGTGGTCTATGAAACTCTATCTGTAGGTTGGTGTAAAGTGGGTGTCAGAATTCTATGTAAAAAGCTGTTTCTAGAGTCCAGCTACACTTGCAGAGCATCATGGTGGTTTTAATTTATATATTATGCTGATAATCTTCAAAATAATCAATGTTTAATAATAATGCTCTTTGTAAACTTAAATGTTTAATGTTAACATCATTATTAACATAAAAAGTAGAACTAATATCATTAAAGTGATTTTTGAAAGTTGATGGAGTATTCAAACAACAATGAAAATGACCCTTTCACATGGTCACCCATGTCTTACTTTGTCAAGTACAATTGTAAAGGTGCATAGATAAATGCATATTGCATGCAGAAATAAAGTTGTCATGTGTTGGAAGCTAAATTGTTATTGCTGTCACTTCCTAAGGTGCCTAATGACTATGCCCTTCCTGGATGTAGGCTGCAGCAGGTCCTGAGGTGGGGCTTTACTGACAAAGTACATAAGGCACATCTCTGCCCCAAGGTAACCTAGAGTTGTCTGAAGGACATAGTCTCTGGTACTGTGATTGAATATCTAATCAAAAAGATAGAATTTCAGAAATTTATGGTAGTTTGAGAAACTTTTCTCTACTTCCCATTTATAGCCATTGAATGTGTTCATAAAATTAAATCATATTAAAACATTTCTTAAATTTTTTAATGCTAATTTAACTTTTACAACTTTCTATATTCTTACTAGTTGGCAGATTTCGATAGACAATGATAAATTTAATTGACAATTATAATTAATTTATAGTTTAATATAAATGCAGCATATCCTATAGGAATAGAAAATTGTTACTTATTTAATAAGATTATATTGCTTATTGCAAAATTAAATAAAAATAACAAGCAGTGATCTATTTACAAAACATGGTAACCATAGCTAATAATAATTAACTATTTAAAAAAGTAGATTCTTAATCTCCCTATTTTTCATAATCAATATTTGTTTTAAATAAATTTAAAAAGCTTAAGTGATGTCAAATCAGTCCTATACCCTTTTATGAGTAAGTCTATAATATAGAATATATGTGTGTGTGAGTGTGTGTGTGTGTGTGTGTTGGGAATGCATGTGTGTGTATGTGTGAGTGTATGCTAGTAAAATTTCTTAATATTTTTCTGAAATAATAAGTGAGAAATATTTTATTCTGTATAATTGGCTTTATTGACTTTAATCTTACTTCCAACAAAACACTTCAATAGTTCTTGGTTTGGTTATCCAAAGTCAATATGTTTAAATATCATTGAAGTTATGATTTGTGAAAATGCAGTCATGTTCCAAGGTTGATTTTTTTTTAAGCTTCTAACTGGGCATGGTGATGCACTCCTGTAATCCCAGTCACACATGAGGCTAAAAAAAACAGGAAGGTGGCAAGCTCACGGCTGCCCTGGCCCCTTAGAAAGAACCTGTCTCAAAAGAAAACTAAAAATAAAAAATAAAGACTTCTAATTTATCCCGAATACATTGGCTTAAAGTTTTAGCGTAACATCTCTATTCGTCAAGAGCATCTAATGACAGGTTTAATTAATCCTTAAACAACAACACATGAAATCTGTACCAAAAGAAAACAAAAAGGAAAATCAAAATAAAAATTTCTATACCAAGAGAATGTATCTTACAAATGCTCTATTTATCTTAAAATATTCCATAAAATAACTGTCTATATCATTTGAATAAAAATATAAACATTTTTCTCAGTAATTAATTATAATAAATATATTTAAAATTTTTCTGAGCCCCAATCTGCAATTATTTTGAAATAATGACAATATAGTTCATTATCAAATAGCTAAAAATGGGATCCCAGAAGAAACATAAAATCATTAGATTAAGTCTGAAATCTTGACTTTGAAAACTTTTCAGAAATAACTCAATATTGATTCTGTGGTCAGCTTTGAAATGACTTTCCTACATCTGATCTATTGGGTCATTACAAGAAAAGATTGTTAACCACATGATCATGTAATTTGTATTCTGTAACTTGGCTGCCTCAAGGTTCTTTGGGACTTGGCCAGAAATTGACACCTAGAGGACACTTACTTGTCCATTGGTTTTCCAACATTGCAAGTCATGTCAAAAATACTTTGTAAAAATTATGTTCTTTCGATATCTATCATTGTCACTACTTCAAAGGAGAAAGATATATTGATGATATGGTTTTTGATATAGTTTCTGAAGATGTTTTGTTCTGAGCATAACTGTTAGTGGTCATAGAAAAAGTGCACAGTGTTTATAGATGATAAATATCACAACACTCTATTGTTGGTCTCTTTGTAGTTACATTCTTATGAAAAGTCATGAACTCAGCAATGTAAAAATGACAATTTTAATGGATTGTCCTAGGAAAAAAATACAAGAAATAAAATAATTAACTTCATGATAATATTTGCATCATCTTCACTAACCTAAAAATCATCCCATGAAGGATAATATTATTTCAATATTTTATAAAAAAACTGAGGCATTGAGAAACTAATTTACCCAATGTTACCCATTTTGAATGCTAGCCAACTAACTAGGGAGTTGTGCTAAGGAAACCACTTTATAAAAAAAGGAAGTCATTAATGTTCATAATCCAAAGGGAAATATGCCTCCATATCTGTATTCACACATCTATACAAATGCACAAACACATTCTTCCCTAAAATATGATCAACTGAGTATCAAAATAAAAACTAATACCTATGAGCAGTGAGTCTTCAATCTTCTAAGTATATTAAACTAATGTAAAACTGAAATTTTAAAAAAGCCCTTGAAAATTGAATTTTTTTTATTTTCAATAAATAAACAATATATTGAAAATGTATTTAACTTTGATGGTTCCCATTTGTGTCTTTTCAAAATGATTTTTTTTCTTACTTAAAAAATGGTCTTTAAATGCAAGATCTAAGTAAGAAATCACTGAGTGAAAAGGTGACATCCAAAATAAATCAACAAACATGTTGTCCAAAGAAAACCTTAATTATATAGCATGCAATTGATTGATACATAGAATATTGCTGTATAAAACATAATTTACCCTCAGCTGATAATAATTATAACAAGGATGAAAACAATTAGCTTAATTTCTCCTCTACTAGTCTCATATAATAACTGGACAGCATTAAATATGTATTTTAACAGTAAAATTGTAGGATTATGGAGAAGGGAAAGAAAAGGAACTTGTTTATATTAGCATAAATTATTTATTTGGGCTTGGAATGCCATGAATTACATATTAATTCATTTCTGGGGATTAAACCACCCTGAACAAGCCCATTCTCATCTGAACTCAGGGCCACTTAACCACTGAACCCATCCCCAGCTCTTTTTTTTTTTTCATTTTATTTAGAAACAGGTTTTCCCTTAGTTGCTTAGGGACTCACTAAGTTGCTGAGGCTAGTTTTGAAATCTGACATCTTCCTGTCCTCCCAACCGACTGTTATCACAGGCTTGCACCACTATTCCTCGCAAGAAAGAATAACTTCTTCCTTATTATTACTCAAAATGATGCTTGGGCTGGGGATGTGGCTCAAGTGGTAATGTACTCACCTGGCATGCGCGGTGCGCTGGGTTCAATCCTCAGCACTACATAAAAATAAAGATGTTGTGTCCACTGAAAAATAAATATTAAAAAATTCTCTCTCTCTTTTCTCTCTCTCTTCTCTCTCTCTCTCTCTCTCTCTCTCTTAAAAAATGATGCTTACAAAAGACTTCAGAATTATGTGTGTGTCAGGGTCTGCATATATTGATTTATTGTTCCAAATCTATGTGGAAGCACCAATAAAATTGTCACCTACTACAGCAATACCCTAAATAACACTTTTCTAGAAAGAAAGAACTAAAACTTCTTCAATGTTTCTATGCTAGCACTTTTATTATCTGATACTATATATTAATTTACTGAAAAACTTTTATTTTCTTCTAACTATAAGATTATTAGGTGTTTCTTTCGTTATATCTCATAATATCCTGAAGAGTCAATGCTAAAACATTTTTGTGGGTATGTATTACAAACATGTATTTATTTTCTAACCCTCTCACTAAATTATGAAATCCTCAAAGCTTTTCTCTTCTACATGAAATGTAATCATGAAAAGACATTTTTTATAAAAATTATTATAGGAAATACAGTATCATTCCCCTTGTACAATTATGATAATGAGATCCAGACAAGAGAAGCCCATTGTCCAGTGTCCCATAAATAGGAATTAGAATATCAGACTTTTTCTGTTTGAATGATTTTAAATTTTATTCACATCTTATTACATTATGGGCCTTCTGATTCCCTTTGTGTGTTCGTGTCTGTGTATGTATATATAGGAGGTAGGGATGCAATTTATTATGTATGCCTATTTAGTACTTTGTATCTTGATGATTTCTTTTTAATTTTATACTCCAATCCTATGGAAATGAACCATCACATTTATACCTACCTGTTGGGAAGTAATTTTTTTTCTCATTCACTTTCATTTCACTTTTAATATACTAATAAATCAGTTGTTATGTTTAGATGACGTAAATATCAATTTTGTGTTCCAACAATTTCAGTTTTCTTAGATTTCCCTGTCTAAATTAACCTGAAGACAGAAGTTGTTATAAAAGAAAATTTGAAATTAAAAAGCTTGATATAATTCATTCTTTAATGAACTCAACTTATACCTCCCACACACAGTTTGTATATTATCCTAGATTATTTCAGAGTAGACTCTTTTCCCTCACTCTTCCTTCCTGGACAGAAAGGCTGAAGTGAAAGCCCAGGGTTCAAGTGGTTGTTTAGCCCAGTCCATGAA
Organism: Marmota marmota marmota; assembly: GCF_001458135.2. NCBI lineage: Eukaryota > Metazoa > Chordata > Mammalia > Rodentia > Sciuridae > Marmota > Marmota marmota. The sequence goes on along the minus strand of NW_026000211.1, from coordinate 23,093,267 downwards.
CACTGGTGGAACAGACAGAGAGAGAACTGGGCTTTGCCAGGATTTGCACAAGTGCCTTGGTAACACCAGTTTGCAGTTCAGGGGAGCTGATGCTCCATGAAGCAACAAGGATTTGGGGGAGGATAGAGTCAGCAGATAAACACTTTATTGTTTTCCCACCAAGATGCAGCCTAGGATTTACTAGTGGCATATTGCTCTACAAGGTCTTATATATTAGTTGGCGAGTGCTGCAATAAAGCTGTGTATCAGATCATCTCAAAACGCAGCATTTCACAACCTCCATTTAATTTTTATTCAAAGATCTATCTGACCACTCTAGCTGATTTTAGCTGGTGGTGGCTGAGGGACATAGGATGGGATCAGAACCTCTTTGTGTCTATCTTATTCTCCTGGAATCATAGGGCAACTTGATGCGCAAGGGAATAGCCTGATTCCACAAGGACACTTAAAAGTTGATGCTTGTGTCACATCTGCTGATATCTCTATGCTCAAAAGAAATCATGTGTCCAGGTGTAAATTCAATGAAGGGAAACATACTTCATCTGTGGTGAGAAAAAAAAATATGTGGCAAAGTGAATGGATATAATATACAGTGAAAAACTGCAACTGCTTATTTAATCTGTTACAAGAAAAGGTATGTGTGTATATGAGAGAAAGAAAGAAAGACTGAATCTGGGATCAGCTTCATTAAACACGTTTTTAAAATTGGAATTTCCTCCTTCCCTGTCTTATGTTCTTCCCTCACTGCTTTTTATGTGGAACTGCAACCAATAAAGCAATAATGCAAAAGCCTTTGCCTTACACTCTGTTTTCTAGGGGTCTTGGACTTAAAGAGTGTGTATAACTAGGGATTATTAGCAGACCTCAGAATGGGATCTGGGGCTGGAATTCTATGACAATATGAGATCAACAGGTATCCTGATAAGGAGAGTGGCAAAAAGCTCCAGTAGGCAATGATATCCCATTTGGTAAGACTTCCATTTGTGTTTAATAAAGATAGGGTGGGAAAAGAAGGCAACCACACTGGGATATCAAGTCCTTGCTGTTCTTGATAACAGTGATAATAAAACAGCATTTTGACTTTTTCTAATGACATTTGAAGCCTTTGCAGAAATAAATAGGCTCAGTGATACTCATAGCCAACCGAAGGCACATCGTGAAACAGGGACATTCAATTGTTTTGCTTTGTTTTGAAGCTTAAATCTTTAAAAGAGAACATTGAGAGGCTGATTCTGCTGAAAATAACGTGTAAAAATATGATATTATTAAACTATAATTTCTTCCAAAGAAACTAAATAAGAAATCTTATGCTAAAACCAGGAGTCTGATATTTTAGGAATGGAGCCAGGTCTGGGATGGATACATTTCAATGAGTTATTGGATCTCGCAATCTTAATGCTAAGCAAGTAAAAAATGATTATAATTATGGTTGGCAAAAGCAGTTCTCTATCACAAAAGGGAGAAGAGAATTGGACTTACTCATGGATAGGACAGGGGAAAACGTTGGTCAGGAATAACTTTGCTAAATTATAGTTGCACCATGAAAGTTAACAGTGAAGGGATGCTTTCATAATAGGTAGGCACTTTAAAAAATAATTATTGAGTGAGGTAAAAGTCACAAAATCCTTTTAAATAATTTTTAACATATGAGAGATAAGTAGCTAAAAATATGAATCTCTACTGACTCATGAGCACATGATTTGACCAGTCTGTCCATGACCTGGGATAGAGGAGATTAAAAATCCCAGGGTCAAGGAAATCTGAAGACATGAGTGTATATATTAATGGAAATGTGCAGAAAGTTTGCAAATGATGTCTATTAATGATAACGGCCATAAATTATTCAATACTATTTAATATTTAACATTCTTGGTAAAAGGGATATACTTTAAAGTAAAGGAGGAGTAAGAATTGGCTTATGACTAACAGGCACTCCGATTGTTTCATGAAACCTACTACCTGGGTGTATTCAAGGTGATGAAATGTGAAATTGTCTTTGAAATGTTAGCTACAATCTTAGGTGGAATTGACATTTTCTTTCAATTGTTGGTATATGGCGCTGTGTCTTTCGTACTTGGTTGGGTTAAGGAACCAAAGTTCAAAGTAGAATTTACAGGCTCATCATAACTTTCTGTGACAACCAATGGGGTTGTTGTCTTCCTATGTTCACAGTCTTAAATTCTGCTGGTTAAACAGATCATGATTCTCAGAGAGTGGTTATTTTTAAAGCAGATAGTGGGTACTCCTTTGGGTATTCCTTTGAATTGGAAACTTGAATTTCTACATGGTCACGTTACAAACCATCAGGCACTATACTGGATAGTAATTTGACATGTTTACCATGAGCATTCAGGCTGTCAGGAAGAAGCTGCCTAAAACCTTGAGAATGAACTTATTTCACATCCTTCAATGGCCAGTGATAGCCATGAAAAAGCAATTGCAGCAAACAGACTACAAGTAGAAAGAAACTAAAGACTGTAAAAATATGATAGTTTTAAACTATAATTTCTTCCAAAAAAATAAATATGAAAAATCTATGCTAAAACCAGGACTCTGATATTTTGGGGATGGAGCCAGGTCTGGGATGAATACATTTCAATGAGTTATTGGAACTTGAAATCTTAATGCTATGCAAGTAATATATAATTATAATTATGGTGGCAAAAGCAGTTCTCTATCACAAAAGGGAGAATAGATATATGAACCTAAAGGAGACACACCTAAAAGTACAAAAGAGTCAGTACACTGTTGGGGAAATTTACTCTTTGTGAGACAGATGGAAGAGGGAGATAAAAATAAATAGATTCTATTCTACTCAACTGTCATTAGTGTTGCTTTGTAGCTGAAACTTTTCAAGGATTTCACAGAGTCAAGACTAAGATTAGATAAGCAAGATACATAGTGTATAAGAATTTAAGGAGGTGCTCACTCTCCAGGGTCAGCTCTTGCAGGACCCTAAGAGTGAGCTTTGCACCCTAGGTTCTTCACTTGGATCATCTTAGCTCAGGTTTTGTGGTTCAGATGACTCTTCTTTTTTTTTTTTTTTTTTTTTAATTTTTTTTT
>NW_026000211.1:23076907-23089957 GCF_001458135.2 Marmota marmota marmota | reverse complement strand
TATAAAATCAACACGCATAAATCAAAGGCATTCCTGTATATCAGCGACAAATCCTCTGAAATGGAAATGAGGACAACCACTCCATTCACAATATCTTCAAAAAAAATAAAATACTTGGGAATCAACCTATCAAAAGAGGTGAAAGACTTGTATAATGAAAACTACAGAACCCTAAAGAGAGAAATAGAAGAAGATCTTAGAAGATGGAAAAATATACCCTGTTCATGGATTGGCAGAACTAACATCATCAGATGACTCTTCTAGGCAATCAGTGAGATTAGCTCATGTGCTGCATGAGGGTGAAGAACAATGAAAAAGATGGTGTTTCAGGAGTAGATGATGAAAACCAGTTTTCACCCTTGAAACTGCTATTATATCAGGTTTTTTTAAAGACACAGCTACTCTTCACCTTTCTCCTCTTTATGAAAAAAAAAATGAGATTACTAATGGTCAAATGAATCCAAAGGACACCAAGACTGTCCTAGATTCAGTTCAAATGCCACACAAGATTGTCACAACCTTGCCCAGTTTCCTGCCAGGAATTGATAACTTTTCTTGCTGATCCTACAGACAGTTTGCATTCTCCCTATAGTTACAAAATCCCTACTATATATTACCACTAAAGCCACCATGTGTGTGCACATCCTTTGAGAGTCAGGCTGGAAGGCAAGCACCTTGGCAAAACTCTACACACAGCAGCTTTGTCTTCTCCAGGTCCTAAATTAAGATGCTAGATGACACACCTACAAGTATAGAAGAGTCAGTACACTGTTGGGCAAATTAATTCCTGTGGGAGACAGAAGTAAGAGGGGGAAAAATAAATAGATTCTACTAAACTGTCATTAATGTTGCTTTGTACCTGAAACAATCTTGTCAGGAAATTTTCTGTATTTCTCTTTATTCACTCCTTCATTCCATTTTTCTCCTATTGCTTCCTAGGCATCTCACTTTACCACCCTAACAAGATACTAGTGTGAAAACTTTTTTTCTCTCTTTTTTTTTCTCTTTTTTTTGGGGGGGACGTGGATATAGCAAATAAAATATTTGATCATGACCAATTCTCATAGATTTTTTTTGTTTCACATGATAGTTTGACAAATAATAAAGAAATGAATAGTATTTGAGAAAAAAAAAATTCAAGAAGCAAAATATTCCTGCTCTTTCCAAAAGCATCAGGAAGAATTGCTCAGTGCATTTGCCACAAAGCACCACTTAACAGCCCTGCCCAGTGCTGCTACTCTATTACTTTTATGTTCGGTACTAGAAAATGAGCCTCCAGTGCAGGACCACTTGACAACATCTAGAAATGCAAACATATTGTTAATTGCAGCATGACTTTCTTCAACCAGTCAGCAGCAAGATAATCAGGAGCTATCAGACCAAGATATAATAAGCATCTGTAAAGGATACTCACTAAGAAAACCTGAACTGATTTACTAGGGAATGTTATTTGGCAGAAAGGGAAATAACTATTTACTTATTTTTAAGTGAAGCAAGTTTCTGACACATATGATATAAAATAATAATTATTACATAACGCTTACTAAGCTAAATTTCTGCTTGTACCACATAGACAGAAATCCCATAATCATAAAGGAGAAATTTTTTATCTTTCTCATGTCTGGATTCAGAAAGTTATGAATTAGACATGCAGTTTTCTACGCAGTACCTCTCTTCCGTACCTTGTTAAAGGTATATGTTCTGGCAGTATGGAGAGATGGCTGTGACACCTTCAAAGGAATACAAAGAATTTCACCTTTTTTCATGAAAAGTACAGGAAGAAATATGGAAAGTTTTAGAAATTAAACCTCAAAATAGAAAGTTTGTAATATGCATAGGATTGGGGTAACAAAGAGTGTAGAATTTAATATATAATACATTCGTGTTTGTGTGACATTTGATGCACCCTGTATAAAGTGCTTATATTTTAAAAGCTTAGGTTTATAATATTAAGTAGTGATTAATTACATATGATAAGCACATACTGAGATTCTAAAATCATATTGATATCTAGACACATATCATTTATTGCACCAAGCATTTTATTAGAAATATTTCATTTATGAAAAGTAATATTATTATCTCTATATTATTGATGAAGTATTTGTGATTTGATTTATTTATTTTGTTTACTTTAGCATGATATGTAAGAGGCAGAGTTGGTACTTAATTCCAATATTGTTGGACACAAAAAGTTTATGTTCTAAGAACTGAGGATTCAATAAAATTGTTGATAAGCACCCTACTCACCAGAGTTAGGAAAATTGTGTTTTTTATTTTTTATTATATAAACTGTAATCTTATATCACACAACAGTCTGCCATCCTAGTATGACCCAATCTACGTGCTACTCTGGTTTTCATTGTCTACTGTGCTGTGTGAGTTTCGTGCTCTGTCATTGACATGTCCCTATCTTTAAACATCTTTATTCACTGATATCATTTCCTTGCTTAAATGGAAGCCTAGCTTTTCACACACATACGTACACATACATATAGGTATGTATATGAATACACACACATATTAAGTTTTCTTTACAAAATTTTTAGATTTACTTTATGTGAAAATGAATCACATCAATTTGATAGAGCAAAATATAAACATTAATTTTCTTATGTTACTAAGAATATTATTAAAATAGAATATTTACAAACATTGGAATTGAATGAATTATAAAATCTAGTCAGAAACATTCTGACATTGGTAAACTATGTCTTGTCAGTTTCAAAAACTCAGACTTATCTTTTTTGATTTTTTTCCCCAAAATTTAAACTTCTAAATTTTCTGATTAACCATTGAAGAATGAATGGATAAGAAATATTGCAATATTGTTTAAGCATTCATTGTGTGTGGTAGAAACAATGATAACATTAAGAATTGTACCTAAAATTGGCTTTGCTGAAAAATGAAGAAAAATATTACAATGTACATTTTGTGTATATTATTTATTATAAAAAAGCATCTCAAAATTATGTACGTAGGACTAGGGATTTAACTCAGAGGTAGAACACTTGCTTAGAAAGTGCCTATTACTTGCCTCCTGATGTAAGTTAAAATAATACTAATGAATTTGATCTGCATTTGCTTTAAAATTTTATTTATTTAATTTATTTACTTTAGCCTCCTCTTTTGAGAGGAGGAAACAAAGTTCACTGGGAGACTTAATGTTATTGCATCAAGAATGAATGCCTATGGACAGATCCATAATTGGTTACTGAAATACCATAATTTTAAAGGGCACTTATCTGATTAATATGGCTCCTGAACCACTATTTTTACACAGATATAACTGGAAATACATATGGAGACTAAGAATTCTAGAATAAGAGACAATGACAAAGTAATTATATATCACAAATTTTACTTATTTTTATTTACTAAATACTAAATAGTTTACACCTTGTAGTTGAAGGCCTTCAAATCAGAGCTTCTGAAAGTAAGATACCACACTGATCAAGTCCAGATGGAGATTTTATTTCTAAGCCTTATTTACCCTAAACCAATAGCAATTTGTCATTAGCAGTTCAGGTTTTCCTACTCCAGCAATAGTTCCCAGATTTAGACTCAGGGATATCTTCTTTGGGTTAGGTTGTGATTCTCTGTGTCTCTCGGCAATTTGAGGAAATATGTTTGGTGCAGTTCCATGTATCTATTTTTTGCTTTTCAGTACTAAATCTAATCTCGTGAATCTTCACTCTATCTTTTTGGGTCTTATATTTGGACATTTAATCCACTTTGAGTTAATTTTTGTAGATGGCATAATATAAGGTTCTGGTTTTTCTTTTGAATGTGAATCCCCAGTTTTCCCACACCATTTGTTGAAGAGATAAACAATATATCTGAATAGTGTAAGATTTGCAAATAAATGAAAGCAATGCAGATAATAACATACTGCTAACATTTGGATTTCAAAATATAGACATTTTTCTCTCAATTTATACAATACCTCTAAAACAATAAATATAAAAATATCTAGGAATATTTGCCTTCAGAGAGAGAACCAGTTGACATGTAGGAAAACCTTATGTTTAACAAAATTTTAATGTTTTATCAAGTAACATTTTTTTTTGAGACTGGAGTTTTCTTTTTTTATAATATATTTTATTTTTAGTTTTCTATGGGACCTTTACTTATTTATTCACATGCAGTGCTGAGAATCTAATCCAGTGCCCCACACATGCTAGGCAAGTGCTCTACCACTGAGCCACCACCCCAGCCCACAAATAACATTTTTAAATAGTAAACTAATAAAAAATTTCTATCAATCACATTATTTTATTTTTTTCTATCATTGTTTATTTTTTGCTATAGCATTTATCTTATCTCCACCCCAATTTTCAATATCCCTTATGCTTCAGAGAATTTAAAACTTTTGACAGCAAGGGGTAAAATCACATTAATTTTGATGCATATTGAATGCGTAGAACTCATATGTTTCATTACCTGAAGCAATACACATGTATTTTATTAAACATCAGTTATTTTGACCAAAATCATTTTATAAGGTTAGTCAATAATTCTTACAAATAAAAATGACACATACTCTCAGTGAATTGCTACCGAAAATGATTTCATTTATTTGGAAATATGGTTAAAAGTAGAAAATGCATCCAGAATCTTTAACAGATGATATATTTTTATGGAGATAAAGACATATAAGAATGTATTGGCTAATTTTGAATTCTACTGCAAAACTACAAATCATATAAAATACTTAGAATTAAATGGACCAATATGATTGTTATTCAGTGAATTGGGAAACAAAATGAGAGTAATTAAATAATATAGAAAGAGAGAAAATGGATCCTTTTGGCCCCTCCCATATTTTCTTATTAGCAAAGCTTTCTAGCATTTCCTCCAACACACTAAATCAAATTAATATTTCAGAATACGACTTTTCTTACTGTGAGGTTCCCATGCTTTCTTAGGAAATACTCTTACGTGTGTGTTCTAAGATATTAAATCCTGTGTAACCTCTACTAAAATGCTTCAGAGCTCAAAATTGATGTCAAATGTTAATCAAAACCTTTTGGCAAGTAGAGAATTTTAATGGAATTGCTTGGTTCTTGAATTAAAGCAAAATTTTAGTCTCTGAAATATAGGGCAAAACCTTGGCATATCAGTGATACATTCTCTGGCATTCATTAGGAAAGGTCAATCAGCAACATAAAATGGATGTTGCTCACACAAGTTGGTGGTATTAAGTACATAGGTTTCAACATTAACCTTATCATTTCATGAATCTAATTGATTTGACTCTCTTAGCCTTCAACAATAAAACCAATAAGAAGGGATTTCCATCAATTTCATTCATCTATCTTCCTTTTAAAACATATCTTCACCCTTCTTAGCTAAAGTTCTTAGAGTCCTTCAGGATGCCAGAACGAGTCTTGCTGAATTTTCTTCCTTTCCTCTCATTTTCCTTTCTCTTTTTTCTTGATGAAGTAGTAGAAAAATTATTTTCTGTGTTATAAAAAAGGAAACATAATTTGATTCATGAAAATGTTTTTCCTTGAGATTTTAAATCAAGAAAAAGATGCTTCTTCAGTTTCTTGGAGGGAGTTTGAATATGCATATCCTAAATCCCTAGATTGTTTTAATTATTATTATTATGGGCAAAATATTTGCAACATAGAGGAAAGAAAACATAAATATTACCTTCATCATATAATGATGGACATTTTTGGAGTATCACAGCACATAACATAGGCCTTTTTATAATTTATTTTTAAGGAAAAATTGATTTGTATTTGAAAAATAATTGTCTATAATCAAAACAATTGTGATTCTACAAATGAGGGAGCATGGGTTTGTACTGTGGGACTCACTAAGAAATTAGATGATAAATTTGATTGCATAGAACATTGTCCCTCATATATTTTCTGAAATCTTATATATGCTAACTATGTTTAGGTGCACTTGCATTTCTCAGCCTGTCTCAATTCTAATTTTCTTCATCAACACTTAATATATACAAACAACACAGAGAGCATATAAGTATAAAAAAGGAAATCAGACATATTTTATTCAATCTTTCTAATCAAAATATAATGTATATTATGCCTACTTTTTGCAGCAGTATATTTAGGCCATGTATAATGTAGGGAGTATTTTACCATTTATAAATCACTCTAAATATTTACATTTATGTTTATTCTCATATTCATTGGCATTTATCTTTATTCTAAATTTCATGATCACTGTTTTCAAAAAATATTAAGGAAGTATTTTTTTGGAATCAGGAAAATGATGTGGAAATAAAAGACTTTCCTATATTTCTTTCAATTACAGTATTTACTGCAGATTACTTCCAGATTTTTTTTTAGTAATATGGCTTATTTGACTTGAGAAATTAATTGTACTAACTATAAGGAGGACAATAAAATATAATTTTCAGGGCATTATTTTTTTAATTTTTATTAATAAGGTCATCACAGTTTGAAAAATTATTTGGAAGTGCAACATCTCAGTTAATTTATTTAAAATATTTTTTGTTCATGAAATATAAGTATTCTGACTTCAAAAGAAAGTAGATTTCCAAAGTCTCATTTGCTACTTAACATTGAATGTAAGTTGTTTTCATTTCAAATGAATAAATTGAATAAATAGTAACATGCATCTTTTTGAAACATTTTTGACTATTGTGATAAACAAATGAAATCTCTTCTATTAACTATATAGCAAAGATTGGGTTTTCCAAATTCTTCAAATCATCTTGACCATTGTTTGATATATAAATCTTTATAATTACTTTTGATTTTTAGTCTTATCTAATATACTATTTATTATCAGCAATTTAATTTTGAATGAAATTGAGCCTTATCCTTTCTGGAGATAATCTTGGTTAGGCAGAAATAAGATTTTCAAAATGGCCATACTAACAAAAGCATTATACAAATTTAATTCAATTTCTATTAAAATCTCAATGACATCCCTCATAGAAGTAGAAAAAGTAGTCATGAAAATTTTTTTTAAATAATGAGAGACCCAGAATTATGAAAGCAATCCTTAGCAAGAAAAGTGAAGCAGGAGGCATCACAATATCAGACCTTAAATTATACTACAGAGCCATAGTAACAAAAACTGTATTGGCACTAAAACAGACATACAGATCAATGACACAGAATAGAAGACAAAGAGACAAATCCACATAACTACAGTTATCTCATAGTAGACAAAATCACCCAAAACACTACATTGGAGAAAAGATATCTCTTCAACAAATGGTGCTGAGATAATTGGAAATCCATATGCAACAAAATTAAATTAAACCTCTATCTCTCATGCTGCACAAAACTCAACTCAAAGTGGATCAAGAACTTATGCATTAGAAGAGACCCTCTGCCTGATCAAAAAAAAAGTAGGCCCAAATCTACATCATGTTGGCTTTGGAACAAGCTTCATCAACAAGACTCCTAAAGCACAAGAAGTAAAATCAAGAATCAATAAATGGGATGGATTCAAACTAAGAAGTTTCTTCTCAACAAACAAACAGTCAAGAACATGAAAAGAGTGTCTATAGAATGGGAGAAAATATTTGCCATCTGCAACTCAGATAGAGCATTAATCTCTAGGATATATAAAGAACTTAAAAAACTTAACACCAAAATAACAAATAACCCAAGCAATGGACTAATGAACTTAAAAGACACTTCACAGAAGAAGAAATACATTTGGTTAACAAATATATGAAAAAATGTTCAATATCTCTAGCAATTAGATAAATGCAAATTAAAACTACACTGAGTTTTAATCTCACTCTAGTCAAAATGGCAATTATCAAGAATACAACCAACAATAAATGTTGGCAAGGATGTGGGGAAAAAGGTACCCTCATACATTGCTGATGGGACTTCAAATTGGTGCAAACACACTGGAAAGCAGTATGGAGAGTCCTCAGAAAACTTGGAATGGAACAACCATTTGACCCAGTTATCCCACTTCTTAGTTTATACCCAAAGGACTTAAAATCAGAATAATATAGTGATTAGGTCACATTAATATTTATAGCAGCACAATACACAGCAGCCAAACTATGGAACCAACTTAGGTGTACTTCAACAGATGAATGGATAAAGAAAATATATATATATATACACAATGGAATATTACTCAGCAATAAAGAAGAATGGAATTGGCATCTGTGTGTAAATACATGAAACTGGAGAATATCATGCCAAGTGAACTAAACCAATGCCCCAAAACCAAAGGCCAAATGTTTTCTCTGATATGTGGTACTAATTCACAGTAAGGGGGTGATTAAGGAAGAATAGAAATACTTTTGACTAAACAAAGGAGATTGAAGGAAACGGAGGGGGTAGGAATAGCAAAGATAGTAAAATGAAATGGATGTTAGTATCCTATGTTCATATATGATTACATGACCAATGTAATTCTACATAATGTACTACCAGAAGAATGAGAAATTATACTCCATAAATATATAATATGTAAAAATACATTCTACTATCATGTATCACTAATTAGAACAAATTTTAAAATTAAAAAAAATAGTGGTGATGGCTATGTATATGGATTTTTCCCAAAACTCTATTATAAATGTATTTAAATAATATTTTTATCAAAAATAAAGTAGAACAAATTAAAATTGCATTAAAAATAAATGTACACAATATAGAATAGTTATCAAGGCTTTTAAACACTATCCAGTTCTGGTGTGTCTCTTCTTATGAGAAAATATTTTCCCCCTCAGAGATATAACCTCTTCAAACTTTGTGATAATCACTTGCTTGTGTTTTTCTTATTTACGTCTGTTTTGTCTACCTAAAATTTTATTAGCAATTTGTTTATAATCTCTCTTTTGTCATTTTCAATCTTTCTAGTCTCTTGTTATTTGTTCTAAAAAGTAAATTTTGTTTAATTTTATTCTCCAATTTGTTTACTCTTTTTTAAAATTAATTTTATTTCTATCACTGCCTTTCTTCTGTTAAAGTTTCATTTTGTTGTTCATTTTCAAACTTCTTGAGATAAATACTTGTATCACTCAATTTTTGCTTGTCTCTCTCTTCTACACAATCGTAGGAAAACTTAATCCTGTACCTTTCATAGGGCATACCATTTATTAGTATACCAGAAATTTCTCTATGAAGTATTTTCATTAATGTTCAATTCAACACATTTTCTAGTTTTTGTTTTCTAATTTTTTGTTTGAATAATTCATCGTTTCTCCATGACTTGTGAATGTGTTTGAAATTCTAAAGAAATTATAATTAGGTATTACTATTTTGCTAATATCTAACATAAGTGCATTTGGCCAGAGAACACATATTATATGATGTCAAATATTTTAAATTTACTGATAATTCCTGAAAAATATAGAGTTCTTATGTGTCAAATTTTACAAATTATTGTGGTTAAGCATAAAATCCTGCATAACTCATGCTTATTGAGAATAGTGTTTTCTATGTCATGCTTGGCCATATTCAGGCCAGGTTTATTAAATTTGTTGCTCACATCTTCTGTACATTATTCCAATTATTTTGTGTTGGCATTTGTTCTATAGATGGGTAAGAGAAAAGCATTAAAGTTTTCCACTCTATGGACTTGTGAATTTTTAATTGTCTATTTTTTCTTGATGTTTTCAGCTTTTTTTTTTCCTGTGTGTGTGTGTGAGTGTGTGTGTGTGTATGTGTGTGTACACATTTTGTTCTAGCTTTCTACTTTTCTCCTATATCAGATGTTTCATATTTTAATCTTGTAATAGAAAAAAATAGAACTTGAATATGAATCATTAACTAAAATATAATTCAGAGACTTTATCTTCCTTCCTGACAACATAAGAATTGTGGAGTAGTTTACATCTTACTATCTACTGCTAATAGTCATAAATGTTCACTCTATTTGGTTTTAAGATGGTAATATAATTTTTGTCTTACATAGACTTGCTTATTTAGCTCCACCATTTTTTAAGTCAGAATAAGTGATAGTTCTTAATCAGGATGATTTTACCCCCAGGAGACAGTGTAAATATCTGAAGACATGTTTGACTTCAGCAACCGAGTGGGTGGGTGATGGTGTGATTGATATCCTGACATTCAGTGTTTAGAGGCCAGAAAAACTTACGAAAGTTCTCTAAATGCACAGAGCAGTGCCCCCCAGAACAGTGAGTTGTCCAGATCAAATATAGACAATGCTAAAGTTAAGAAAACATGAACGGGATTATGCCCAGATTAAAAAAAAATCACAAAATAAAATTTCTGTCACTCACAACACATGGTCCTCGACTGGAATCACCTTCTCTTAGTCTACCAGAAAGAAGAGTTCATTATCTATAATTACTGAATATCATTCCAAACAGAATAGTTCTGGAGAATCTTAAATGGTACTAAATATTTGACCTGAGAAAAGTATATGTCATTTCTGCTCAACAATTACTGCCCTATTACAAATGTAGTTTATCTACCCCATCACAAAAAAAGCCTAAAGTAACTTCCTTGCACAATACAGGTGATTCAGAGAGGCAGAAATAGTTGATGCACACCATTAATGAACTATCCCAATCTGTCCTGGTGGTCATCAATTATTTTGCCCTCTTTTCCTCCCTTAAACAATATATAACCACCTACCCTGAAAGAGAGGAAAATCAAATCCAGGTGCAATGTGATCTGAATGACAAGATTTCTGCATGAAACACAGTAATTTTTAAATAAAAGGTAATTTGTGGTGGACACCATTCCTATTTATGTGAAAAATAATGAGATAAAAGAAAGTATGTTTGCTTTCACAAAATACACTGGAAATGTTATCCCAAGGCAGAGAAAGGAAAAACAAAATGAACATTTCTATTTATAGGCATTTGAAAGAGAAACCCACAGAAATTACTGGACTACAGCAATTCTGAAGCTTCAAATTGTGGAAGTTTGAAGGTTTTCTGTCCTGAAAATGGGTAATGGGCTTGATTAGGCTTCATTTTCATTCCTTTTCATAGAATCCCCAAGTCATTATTTTTTTGTGTTTCCATAATCTCTAAAAATTTCCTTTAATCACAGGGAAAGTAGTCACATGAAAATATGCCTTACTTGGTTGCTTAAAGCATTTATCAATCCAATTTTTTTTCCTTTGGACCCAGGAAGTTTGTTGGGCAGTATAATAGTTTAAGAAGATACTGAGCTTTTTAATTAATTAATTCTAAAGAGAATCATATGCCATTTGATTCTTGATTATACCGCAAAGGCACACCTTCAGTGACCTACTTCTTCCAGCCATACCTAGCTTCCTACAGTTATTGCTCATTTAATCAATATCAGTAGAGTAGGGCACTGAATAGATTAAGACTCTTATATCCCAACCATTTCACCTCTAAACTTCTTTGCATTCTTTCACACATGAGCTTTTGGAGGTCACTTCATATTCAAACCATAACAAGAGCAACAGGTAGGTTCTGATTACCTGAAGAAAATTATAAATGGTTTAAAACTTTCTGTGATTTAAAATAGGTGATTTTAGTCTTGGATAGAAGACTGACCCTTTACTTGGGTACCTTGAAGTCTATGAGTAATTCCCAGAATTTTCAAGGTCATGACATATTAAAAACCTCTAAAAAATTGAAAAATATGTTTTTTTTTTTTTTAGTTATTCTGAAGCACAGCATTTCTGATGACAAGAAAAACCCAGTTCACAGTTGTCGTTCAGATATCTGCAGATCTGTCATGTGGAATCAAGACCTTTACATGGGGAAAAAATGCATCAAGCCGAGTATTAGAGATGACATACTGGAAATAATATAAACCCTAAACTCAAAATGATACGGTATTGATCATCTCCAAATCCAGTCCTGAATATGAATTCTACTATGATAGAAAGATGTATGTAATTATTCTAGCAGAAATACCTTATAAAAAATGGAAGAATCTTTCCTGCTGAGAAATAACATACCCACAGGCCATCTGGTTTCAATAGGAGGAAAACATAGTATTAATTAAGCTAGGTGATGCAAGTATTAAATACCAAAGGATAAGGAATTTAAAAATATCCTCTGATAATAGATGAAAACTCCATCAATTCCATCTTAACAAAATTCTAGAGGGAATAATTATAGTTAGAATAAAATGACTGGATACCTTAATAGTAATATAGATATAGGTTCATAATTGAGCTTTGACAAATTTCTTTAAAAATGATTTTCTTGAATTCATAATTTGTTGTCATCATTGGTGATATGGAACAATTGAGTCATTCAACAAAGATTTTCAAAATGATGCTGGTCAAAACTGCATTCATGCATGAAGATTGAATGTAAAAAGAGCGTTCCAATGCTATCTAAAAGAGAGTTCAGCTGATGTTGTCGAACTAAATCCAAGTAATTTAAAAAGAATCAAAAGGAAAGAAAATGAACATTTAAGAAAAGAAGAAAAGAGCATAAATGTGAAGTTTCTGTTAGTATAGGAGGGTCAGTGTGTTGCTTAATGAGCCTGAAGACTGCAATTATTCCCACATAATAAGAGGTTCTGGAGGCACATTAACTCTTTCAAACCACTGACCACCTAATTTGCAATTAGGGAGTATTTCACAGAATATATAACAGAGGTTGTTAAATGTTTTTAGATATTTCTTCAAATTTGCACTATTAAACTTTGTGAAAGAGCATAAAACATGGCCTATAGGTAATGATTACATTGATGCAAATGAGTGTAAACTGAAAGACTTTCAATTTTGGTACATAATAGAATATACTTTCTTCATAAGGCATGGAAAACTTTCAAGCTCTGTGATAATTCAAGTTAGCAAACATTTTACTTTATGATCAATTAAGTATAAAAATTCCAGGTCAGCTTTTCTTTCTTTACTCAAACTACATTTCAAAGCATCATTTGTATTTGATAGAAGTAGTAAATACTTGACTTGAATAGGGAGTTTTCAAAAGAGAAAATATAATACTAATATTAATATAGGTATCAATGAGAATTCATTCAATACTGATATTTTTGTAGTGGTAGAGCACTTGTCTGGCATGTATGACACCCTGGCTTCATCCCCAGGAATACCAAAAAAAAAAAAAAAAAAAAAAAAAAAAAAAAAAAAAAAAAAAAA
>NW_026000211.1:23061907-23076885 GCF_001458135.2 Marmota marmota marmota | reverse complement strand
AAAACAAAAAAAAAAAAAAAAAAAAAGAAGAAGAAGAAGAAAAGAAAGAGAGAAATAAATGTTCAAAATAGTCAAAAAGACTCCATATTTTTAGGTATTCCATCATATTTTCAAAGAGTGAAAAAATAATATCACAAAAATATGAAAGATTTAAGATTTAGTTACCTTTGCTGTTTTCTTCAATTCTAACTTTCTTTATTATTCAAGTAGTGCTTAATTTTTTCAGAACACATATAAGCTAAAAGCAACACAAACTGCTCCAAGTTTTGTATGAAGTATTGGCAAATAAAGTCTGAATTTATTTTCAACCAAACAGTTTTGGATCATATCTTCAGTTTTTGTCAGATGTGAACTGCCATATGCAACTTACTTTAAAATGACATTCAAAATGCTGCTTTTATGCTATCCTGTCAGCAGAGCAAAATCACTTTTATTTATTCTAATTTCTCCAATATTTATTTTGAAAATTTATGAAAGCCTTGGAATTTATTTAAGCAGATTTACTACCACTTCATATTTACTGAAACTCTGAATATAATTTGAATTTGATGGGTTCTCCTCTATCTCAAAGAAAAATATTTTTTAGCTGGGCAAATATTTCCTGAGTAATATAAACATGGTGCTGTATAGGGTCTGGTGAAATCAAAAGGTTGTGTCACCTCTAGTGCCCAGCACTGTGCTATGAATATCAGAGGATTCTTATTGTCACTTGAATGTGAAGCCAAATATAATTTAAAAATTTTTGTTGGAATTCCCATGAGGTATAAGAAAATGTACTACTATGGTTTCCATAATTTATGTGATATACCTTATCGAATAGCCATTTTAAATTTTAAAGTAGCACTTCTAATCTGCACCTCCTGCTTCCCATACTGCATGT
This sequence comes from Marmota marmota marmota, assembly GCF_001458135.2. Classification (NCBI taxonomy): domain Eukaryota; kingdom Metazoa; phylum Chordata; class Mammalia; order Rodentia; family Sciuridae; genus Marmota; species Marmota marmota. The sequence continues at coordinate 23,076,005 of NW_026000211.1, read as the reverse complement.
TTTTTAAATGGCAAATATAAGTATGATTCATTCAAGACAGCATAGGGCAGACAGACGGGAAGTCTCCATCATTTGGATTTGATTTACTCACTAGGTCACAAAATTTTTCTTATGGTATGTGGGTTATTCCTTTTAAATAAACACCCCTAAATAAATGACCCATTCATTCATTCATTCATTGAGCATACTTAAAATTTGGAAGCTAATAATATTGTACATACATATAATTGTTTTTTTCTGGACAAAGCAGTAAAAGTGCAATGTGAATTTCAGGTAAAATTCTGTGACCAAGGCTTAAAATGTCAATCAACTTACAATGTAAAACTTAGTGGCTGAGTAGAAGCTCCAAAGAAATAAGATCAGAATTTGAAACTCTCACACCACCCCTTGTACTTTATTGATCTTAAAAAAAACAACTTACCTTTCTAAGATTATTTTCGCACTTGGAAATGCTAACAATAACTTTCGTTTAGGTTTATCCTCAAGGTTAAAATAAAATTTATGCATGTTAATTCCTTATCTAGCATCCATAACACAAATAAAGGACTAAGAAATTATACTTTTGTAAAAGTTCCTGCATTTTTTTTTTTTTTAATCTCAGGCATAAGGCTTTCCACAAGAACAACAAAACCTGCAGTGACAGACTTGGGGACAAAGCTATTTGTCTGGAGATGTGGCTTTGTGGTGGAGTGTTTCCCTAGCAAGTGTGAGACCCTGAGCTCAAGCCCCAACAAAAAAAAAAAATTAAAGCAACAACAAAAACAAAAATAAATGGTAACTATTATTATTTCAATTACAAAATTATCTTACAAAATTCTGTTCGCCAGAAATGCAATGTTCAGTGTACCCTACATCTGTTCACAAAATGAGATAACTATCCATTTACCTCAAGAATTTTATTGAATATTACACTTTACTTGGACATAAAAACAAGTCATCATTAGAATGAATCTCCCAACTTCAGTATTCAATTTTCAAATTTGACGCACTCTACAATTTTGGTATAATTTTCAACTGTCAATTAAATTGACATGGGCTGTTATATTTCTAGTGTGAAGAAGTTTTGTCTGACAGCTTACTCAATTATTTTCAGATGAAGATTTCTAACATTAAATGCAATGTGTCCATTCTTTTATTCAAATATATGTCTTTATATATGTACCTATTGACTGTGGTGTAATATATATATATATATATATTACATATATTATTATATTATAATATATATATATATATATATATATATATCATTCTAATTTTTTCATATATATATATATATTATAATTTTTTCTCAACAATTGAAGTTTGTATTTCATCTCTGTCTAAAGAATTTCTGCTGAAACTTGATACAACAGGTAAAATTCTACACATTGATTTATTTGATTTCTGGAGATTTATATATTCAAGTCATTTAGCTAGTTGTAACCCTATTATAAAGCTATAGCCCTTTTCAGCAGATGGTGAAGAGAATTGAACATAAATTGTTCTGTTTTTAATTAACCTTCAATGGAATAATCTATTAATTCCAGCCACTGCATGGTCTCATTGTACCATGCCCTTCTCTTCAAAACTAACTTTAATTAATGCATTACATATATTTAAAATGATCCAAAAAGAAAGGTAAAAGGTGTTCAGAAATTTGAATTTTTAAAGTTTGGTTGCTTAAAGCAAAGAGAAAAGAAAGGTAGCGCAATGGTATCAAGCCAAGTAATAGTGTCTTGTAATTATGAATTGATAAGTTTGGGTCTATTCTTTAGCTGAAATTTCTTTCCATAAATATGCATTAGTAATATTTGAGTATCTGCATAAAGTTGTGATAGTCTAATGAGTTTTTCTGTGTTGTCCTAAGATTAAACTTTAAATACTGAACCCAATTCCTAAACTTCCCCAAAATATTGCATATAATGGGGAAAAAAAAAGTAATGTTCATTATGAAAATAGCTCACATTTTTAGAGATTATTATTTTCCAGGTACTGTATTGTGCACTTAATATGCCTTGTTTCATTTAATCATTAAAATAACATGTGACTTGGGTACTATTATTATTGTTACAATCATTATTACTATAATATTGTTAAAAATGTTTATTTCTTTAACAAACTTTAGTTTTAGAGCATTTATAAGTTGTGGGAAAAAATAGAATGGAAAGTGCAGAGAGATACTTGATGTACTTCCATCACCCCTTGTCCCTCTACATACATATAGCCTCACCCCAAATCTACATTCTCCCCAGTTACAAATTTATTACCATTGATGATAGAATGTGGACAAATCATTATCACACAAAATCTATAGGTTAATTAGGTCTTACTCTTGATGTACATTCTATGAACACATGTAAAAAGATTCTTAACCACCATTAGAGAATGCTGCAGAATAGATCCAAAGCTCTGTCCTTTACCTATTCATTTCTCCTTTCTGCCAAAATCCATACAAGTGAAACATTCCTTCATTTTGTTCTTCTCTGATTTCTTTAAGTAGAATTGTGTGTTGTTTTCCACATACAGGTCTTATACATTTCTATTAGATTTATGCCTAAGTATTTCAATTTGGATGAACCGATGTAAGTAGTAATGGGTTTTTGATGTCAAATTCTGTTTGATCACAGCTGGTATACAGAAAAATGGTTGACTTTGCAGGCTACTATTCTATAACTTTGGTATAACTACTTAATAGTTCCAGGAATTTTTTGGTTATTTGGGGACCTTTTATATAGATATTCATGTTGTCTTAAAACAAGAATAATTTGTTTCTTCCTTTCAAATGAGTATATATTTTATTTTGTTTGACCAGTGTCCAAGGATATATTTTATTTCTGATATTAGCAAGATTTTTTTCTCTCTTTTTCTAAGTTAATCTGTCTACTGTTTAATTCATTTTATTATTTTTTTTCAAAGAACTAACTTTTGGGTCAGTGAATTTTCTCTACTGATTTTCTGTTTTAATTTCATTAATTTCTGATCCAACATTTTTTTTTCCTGCTACTTACTGTGGATTTAATTTGTTCTTGTTTTTCTGGTTTCAAAAAATGAAAGCTGAAATTACTTTCTTTCATATTTTTTATCATATGAATTCAGTACTCTAATTTTTCCTTAAGAACTACTTGCTGCAACTAATGAATTTGGATAGGTTACATTTCCATTCCCATTTAGTTCAAAAACAAATTTTTTTACAAAACTTTATTTAAAAGGGTCTTTTTTAACTCATGTATTATTGAAAAATGTGTTAGATTTTCCTGATGTACTTCTTTTATTGATTGCAAATTTAATTCCATTTTTTTGTGGCACAAAAGCAGATTCTATGTGATTTCTATTCTTTTAAGTATGTTGTGTCGACAGCCCAGAATGGGTTCTCTCAGTGAATATTCCACGTGGATTTTAGAAGAATGCATATTCTGCTACTTTTGTATAAGGTAATCTACACATGGTTCATTACGTCAAGTTGATTGATGATGGTATGGAGTTAGACTCTGCCCTTACTGATGTGCTGTCTGCTGGACCTGCCCATTTCTAATCGAGGGGTGTTGCAAGTCTCCCACTATAATAGTAAAGTCATCTATTTCTCCCCATACTTCTATTAATTTTTGCTTCATGAATTTTGACACTCTTGTTAGGCACACACATATTTTTTTCCTTATAAAAATGCTCCTTTATTTGTTTGCAATGCTCTTCTCTTTATCCCTGATACTTTTTTTGTGCTCTGAAGTCTGCTGACTGAAATTAATGTAGCTCCTCCTGCTTTCTTTTGCGTAGTGTTAGTATGGTATACCTTAATTTTTGGGAGGAGAATTAATGCATAAATGAATGGGTCATTTATCAGGTACTCTAAGTGGAGCTCTAGATACATAACTCTCGTTCATGTTCACAGTATTCAAATGAAATAAACTTTTAAAAATGAATACAGGATTGTGTATTTTGTTCTTTATTTAATTAAACCACAACTAAACAAACATAAGGATTGACCTGTTTTACAGCCTTCTAGAGAACTCAAAATTATCTTGTATTATTACCACTTCCTTTTAGTTTTCACTGTCACTATCTTAATTTATGTGTTAGTGAAGTCACCTGGTGTAGTCTCCTAAATAATTCCTCACGACCAGCCTTAATGTTTTCCAACACTATATATTTCTGTCAGAGTGAGTTCCCTAAAACAGCCTGAACTGTTTATCTTTACTATCATTTTGAATATTGAAAAATAAACATTAATCTAGAAATATACATATTTAAGTACCAGTTCAAACCTTGCAACTTTCATCTGCTTCACTATAAAATAAGGAACTGCTACCATTGTAGTACAACCATGGTAGAGGACACATGTACAACTTTACTCATAGAAAACTGTTAAAGGATGCTAGTTTTCTCTGCATTATCAACTGCAGTAATGACAGCATTGTGCTCTGGGTGACTGAGCAGTCTCACACACAGACTGATGAAGAGAATTCCCATTCTCTGATAGCTAATGTCTTCCAGCCACCGAGACTTCCTGGCCTCTCTTGGCTCATGCTGAGGGGAACAGACTGTGAGGGGCAGAGAAGGTGATGGAGTGTCCACCTCTGCTTCTGGTGCAGGCACTGTCCACTACCTGCTTCCAGGGATCCAGAGGGATGAGTGTGAGTCCCAGCCCCTGACACCAGGGGCTGCATGACTTGTGGACATTGCTGCCCTGTTGTATGGGACAAGCGTCATGGGGCATTGTTCTCCAGCTGCTCCCCTCAGGAAGCTGTGGTGACAACAAATATTCAGGGAAGTGGGGGAATTAGGGGCGTGCAAAATTAAGACTCTGAAGTACCGCTTCTACTGAATACATGTCACTGTCACATCACTGTGAAGTTGAGAACTCCTAAGTCAAGCCGTCCTAAGTTGGGGACCCTATATATCTATTTTTGCTCAATCTAAGGTTCATGTTCATTTTGATTAATACGAAAAATATAAAAGATTATTGTAGCATAGTTTTCTGATTTAGCTGTCTTAGATAAAAGAGTGTTCCCCTTCGGTGGACACCACTGAAGAGACTAAATTCCATTCCAGTTAAGTTGCAAAAGAGCAGTATGGCCCTTATTTCACGTCTAGCAAAGCTGCTCACTTTGAAGTCATTAGTGATTTGAGCTAGGTTAAAGGCAATTGAAACACTGGTGTTTACAGCTTGTCTAAGTCATGTTAAAAATCTTTTTGACATGTTTTTTTCCATGATGTATCAAAAAACTAGACATGGGGAACTTCATCTTCCATATGTTGCCTATTTACCTGAGGGTTTGTGGTTTGTTTTATATTTTATTGAATTTTTGTTCCTTTTTTTTCTTTTTTCTTTTTTGGTCAAGTCAATTTGTGATAAGTACATTAGCAAGGAATTTAAACAACTTATTACTGTTCTGAGAAAACATATAACCTGAGTTGTTGACAAAAGAAAACATGTTATTAAATTCATTATTGCAAGAAACAATTTCCTGAAGAAGTAATGAAAACAGAGTGCCCCAGATATAAAATTTACTACATATTGTTCATTTCTAGAGTATTACATAACATGTGCATGGCAAGTTTGACTTTACTATTTAGCATAATTAAATTACCCAATTCAATAGCTCATATTTCTTATTGGCCCATGGTGCAACTAGACTGAGATATTCTTTTTCTTTAATACAATTTCTAAAAGACTAAAATATATTTATGTGTGTAATCTCTATTGCCCTCAAAATAGTTCCATTTTTAGGAAAAATCTCACTCTTATACTAGAAGGTAGAAATCAAATCATAACAACTTCAACACATGCATGAATTCTTTTTAATCCTTTTGGTGATATATCAATATTGTTTAATTCCTTTATTTGTGTTTCAGAAAAAATATGAAAGTGTCTATCATTTGAAGTCTGCTTTTCAATATATGAATCCTATCAGTAAGAGATGGTAGCATATTATGTTCAATGATCTGTGTTAATAAATTTTGTTATCTTATTTTTATAACAAATTTACTTATTTTCCGAGTAAAAGATGATATGATCCTGGCAAAAAATTTCACAATGATAACTTCTATACCAAATACAAACTATCATATGATGCTTTACCTGGTAACGCATCTCCATCTGCCTGTATTGTATTTAGGAAAGTCTGGTTTTATACATGATATAAGTCTTAGCCAACTGCAAGTTGAGACTTCTGAATAAGGAAGCTTGTTGACTGGGCTTAATACTGCCTCTGACACTCATTCTGCAATGATTACACAAAGACTCTCAAGGAATTCCTATTGCATATTATGTGTTCAATTGCTTATTAGTCATTTTATTCAGGGTTATTGTATAAGTTTTTGAAATGTGTTTTTTTTTTAAAGAATCCAGCAAATCTTAAAATGAAGAAGTTGATACTGAATAGGAAAAAGATTTACAAGTGGATTGATAGGCAAGCTTTGTCAAGCTATTCTTCATTCATTATATCACATTGATCTTTAAGAATAAGGTTATAAGAGAGTACCTTTTGTATGAACTTGCAGACAATAATTCCAGCCTCATTTGTGTTACGATTTTTCTAACAAACTAATATATAACTCAAGATTTTCTTCTAACTGGAACTAGTTTCTGCTCATTTATATTTCTGCACTTAATTCAAGATTCAGGTTGGTGCCTTTACTTTAAGGTTTCTTTAATATTTAAAGCTTTATGTCACAAAGAATATAGAGATGTAAGAGTAATGCACCAATTGTAATTATGATAGCAATTGTGTCGTACATAAGCTTATCTTCCATGCTAATCAGAAATTTTGAAAACACATTAGAAACCTTTAGAAATGTTTATGTTAGAATACTCATCTCTCTCTCTTGAGTAATCATCAATACAATACAACCAGGGGGAAAGTTGTTTTGTTGTTGTTGTTGTTTTCTGGTTTCCACAATTTCTGAAAAACATCACCTTGTATTTTGTCTTTTATTCAATATGTGTGTGTGTGTGTATTTAACAGACTCACCCACTTTTCTTTCTCATTAAGAATACCAGATGGGTGGTACATGCCTGTAATCACAGTGGCTCAGGAGGCTGAGGCAGAAAGACCACCAGGCTTAGCAGAAGCTAGGCATTAAGCAATCCAGTGAGACCCCATCTCAAAATAAAATACAAAATAGGGCTGGAAATGTGGCTCAGTGGTTGAACCTCCCTGAGTTCAAACCCTTTACCCCCTCCAAAAAATAAAATAAAATAAAGAATACTAGACAGAATCCCAGAGGTTCAGGAGGCTGAAATAAGAAGATCACAAGTTCAAAGCCAACATAAGCAACTTAGCAAAGCCCTGTCTCAAAATAAATTTTTTCAAAAAGCTGGGGATGTGGATAAGTGTACCAGGTTCAATTCCCAGTACCAAATGATAACAATAATAGTAACAATAGTACTATATAATTAATTTAAAAATAATAGACAGCATCCATAGTTTTGCAAGAAAGTCCTATAGTTAATTTTCAGTGTTTTTATTCCCTTGCATTTCTGTAGCATATAATGCTTGGGGTAGCTCTAATGGAAGGGTTTTGTTTCCTGGAAGAACCAAAGGTAAAGTCTTGCTTCTATAATTGCTGCACTCCTGGGATAAATTTTTCCTCAAACTTTTCTCATTTTTGGAAAACTAGGTCATGGAAAAATGAGAAAAATTTTGGAATCATTGACGTGCTAAGAGTTTGATGATAGTGAATGGTACTAATATTGGCTGATAATTCCAACATTAAAATGTAAGGTCAAGATGTGCTTTGGGCCTCTTACATATTATAAAACTTTGATTTATATCTAGGCCTGACTCCAAGTTTTCAAATTCCATGGATTCAGACTTATCGCCAAACCTGATTCATAGACTGTTTCTTTATTGCCTCCCATTATGCATTTAAATAATTTATTAATTTTTATTGTTAAACAATGAATACAGTGCCATTCTGCTCTTTCCATGCCAAGCTAGGAAATATTTTAGAGAAAAATAACTGCATTCAAACTCTACATGGATTTACATAATCCATTAAAAATTATTTTCCTATTTAATCCCTACCCACAGTGACTATACTCCATTCTTTAATACTTATTTGTTAATTGAGAAGACAAAAAAAAACACTAAATGTGTAACAAAATATCATGTAACAGTTTAGATAGTGTGTTTACACATTAAATATTTCTAAAATAAACAAATGTATTTTAGGTCCCTAAATTATCTATCATTAGGTAGTATGTAGGTGTGGTGTGTTTGTGTGTGTGTGTGTAAAATTTTTAAATTAAACAGTTCTGGGTGTACATATATAATAGTCATGTTTGTATATATATAATAGTTATATATAAAATATATGTAATTGTTATATATAAAACTTTTTAATTTTTAAATTAATTTGAGACTTCTGGGAGTGACTTTATAAGACCTTAACATACATCAAATTTCTAAAAATTTAACTGATAACTATTTTCAGATTTTAAGGTACTTGTTCAAAATGGTATTTTTAAACTAAACTTTTCCACTTGTATACTTCAGACATATATCAGGATAAAAATGTAGATTAACTATGTTAGCAACACAAACAGGAAAAGATTTGACATTAGCACTTAAATATATAACAATGAAAGCAGTAGTACAAACTTATACCTCTATTATTTAGGAATAGTACTAACTTGAAAGCTAAATATCTACTGTATGATACATGTTTCATCTTGAATTGATTACGTAGTCTACCATTCTCATCAAATAATGTCATTCTGGGTTTTAAGTCAGTTTTTATCACCCAGAAGATTTCATCTGTCAATATTTGATTAGAGGATCTAGCTACCTAAGTCAGATTTTCTCAGTTTAATAGATAATCTTGAACTTCAAGGCTATTGATTGAAACTGCCTTCAAGTCAAAAAAGAAAAGAGAGAGAGAGAGAGAGAGAGAGAGAGAGAGAGAGAGAGAGAGAAATAAGTAGAAGATAATTTTGATGACACTTCAACCTGTGACTTCTGCTGCCTTGAATCCGAATAGCAGAGTATGTCTCTGTCTTATCACCAGAAGAAGATTATCCTACATTGACTGAAAAATAAACCTTAAATTTGTTTCAACTTGATGAGTTTTTAAAATTATTTTTAATAAGAGTAATAATGCTTTTGGTTTCCTCTCTTATATTGAAAACAGACTTTTGAGATGAAACTGGATTCCCCATTCCCTCTGACAGATGGTGTTTGTTCAGATTGCCGGACTCACCAATTTCATTTTGTGTTCTTGTTTTTAAAATTTGAAGAATAAAATTTACCAACAATAACAAAAGGAAAGAGGAAATTGAGTAAGATTTATTTAGTGAGAGGAGACAGAACTCGCACTGACACAGGATGAGGCTTTCTGAGAAACTGAGGCAGTGTGAAAATTCTTCCCCATCAGACTCCAATTCTTGTGATCAAGTTGGAAAGATTTCAAATGTGTGGCTCATAGTTTAACGGTAATGAGTTTATTGAAGGGATTGGGAAAGGGACAGGGGTCATTTTCAAGGGAGAGAGTGAGTCCTCTCAGAGAAGAGAGGGACAGTCTCCCTTGTCTCCACTTCAGTTTTATGGAGGATCCCAGAGAGGTTTCGAGAGAATCCTGCCACGTTCCAACTCTTTACTTTTGACTGACAGCAAGACTATAACAGGCCTTCTGCCACGACAACTTACTGCCATGACAACTCTAGGTTACTTTGGCCCATGCTGACTGGTCCTAATTGGATTCTTAACCATACATTCTTATAGATTTTATGGTTAGGAGGAATTATCCTTATCTCCCTGAGTTCCAAGATTTGGTCTGTGAAAAGGGTCATAAAGCTCTCCCTCTTTAGAGTAACTTCCACTTACCAATGTTGTTTTGGGCCTGCATTTCTCTTGCAGATAACAAATAGTTTGCTGAGGAATGTGACATATCCTTTCCAATTAAGCCAGACAGAGCTGCAGGTAAATTGCTTCTTGGAAAAGAAAGCATGTGGATGGAGGTCAGCACACTGGGCCTATTTTATAGAATTACTCCCTTAACCTGTGTTCTGTTCTCACTACTCATATCTTTCTGCCCTCTATCAATATGATTATTAAAATAATATAAACCTACTTATTGCAAGGGTATAACATAGCAGTGTACCTTGAAGTCTTTTGTCATTAGACAAAAAATAGAATCAGATTAATAGTTTAAGCCATTCAAATAAACCAAATATGAAAAAAAACCACAAACTAAGTGTGGTTTTCCTAACTTATTTTTGGATAATTCGCTGCTTTATCAAATTGCTTTATTGATTCTTTGAATAAAAAACAGCTGAGATTCAACAGACAATAAAGGCAAGACTAAGGAACCTGATTGTATACATGAACATTTTGGCAACACATAGTGTATATCTTGATACAAACAAGGCCAAACATAATTATTTAAAATATTTCTATCTCCTGACCAAACACATTTCTGAAACTATTTCATTTCAACCAGATCAAAATTCAGAACTTATAGAGGCTAATTTGAAATCATGTTCCCTAAAATTAAATGTACACAATAGTTGTGTACATTTTGACAAAATCTGACAAATAGTATAATTGCCAACTCAATAAAGATTTTAATCTTTTCAGGATCCAAAAATCTTCCTTCAAGACTCTTAGGAGTTAATTTTCTCCCAACTTGGAGCCAATCTCTTATCTGCTTTCACTCACCTGAGATTCATTTTTGTTTCTAGAATCTAATACAAACAGAAGCATACTGTACACACTTCTCTATAACTGGTTGCTTTGCTTTGCTTTATTTTTTTCACTGAGTCTTTGCTTTTCAGATTCATCTGTGTCACTGTGTGCCCTAGGGTTCCATTCTTTACATTCAGGCAGTATCCAGATAAGTTTATCCATCTGGCTGCTAATGGATATGTGTATTATGTTCAACTTGGGGCAATTATAATTAAGAATACCAATACAAAGGAGACAATTATTTAAATGCATGCCATAGATTGGGCAGGAAAAAATATAAAAAGGCATCTCTTCTGTGGATTGTAACCTTTTGCCCATGTGATTTCCATTGGCTAATTTGTACTAGTACTAATTTTTTTTTTGGTACCTGGGATTAATCTCAAAGGTACTTAACCACCGAGCAACACCCCCATCCCTTTTTACTTTTTATTTTGGAACAGGGTCTCCCTATGTTGCTTAAAACCTCACTAAGTTGCTGAGGCTGGCTTTGAAGTTACAATTCTCCTGCCTCAATTTTCTGAGCCAGTGGGATTACAGGCAAGCATCACCATACCTGGCCTAATATCAATATTCTTGTTTGTGGTGCTGCTCATTATAACTTTTGTCATTTATTTTTGTGAGTTTTAGAATGAAACTAATTTGTTGTTAGTTACTGCAAGAAGTAACAATAAAATTCATCAACCTGACATTTTGACTGTTTTTATTTTGCAAATGGTTAAACTTCAGTTGAAACATAGTCAGATAAGGCAAAGTATAATATAGTGCATATAGTTATAAACTCTTTTGCTATTACATGCCCCTAATCATCAATTTCTAACTTGCTTATAATTTAAATTTCTGTAGCAGTCACAATGCTGCAATATTAGGGGAAAAAAATCTAAACAAAACTACCTTAAATTTAAAGGGAATGGTTCATTGTCTAACCTAACTCACACTTTTGGGAGAAGGTTGGTTTTCGGCATATCTCAATCTAGGGATTCAAATAAGGAAGTAAATAGACACTTTTCTCTCTATGTAACATGAGAAGGCTTCTGCTCACATATGAAGTATTACTGACTCTGATGACACAAGTCTTCTGTTTTAGTCAGCTTTTCACTGCTATGATCAAAAGACCTGAAGCAGCTCAGGACATGACCCATAATCAAGAAGCAGAGAGAGACTAAGCTTGATTCATCAGGGACAAAATATATAACCCAATGGTAGGCCCCATAACCTATCTCCTTTTGTCATAGCCTTCCTTCCTACAGTTACCACCCAATTAACCCATTCAAATGGATTAACACAAGGATTAGATTAAGATGAACATAACCCAATAATTCTAACTCTAAATTTTCTTGCACTGTCTCACACACGAGATTTTAGGGGACACCTCATATCTAAGTCACAACAATTTAATAGTTCATTAACTTATGAAACCCACTAATAATAGAGCATGCTTTCTAGAAGTTAGGATTAAAATATCAGAATAAAAAACCTTCCCTCTGAATTTAAGGTAGTTTTGTTTAGATTTTTTCCCCCTTTGTACAGCAGCATTGTGACTGCTACAGAAATTTAAATTATAAACAAGTTACATAATATGCCCATTCTTAGAACATCTCTTTTGTGCAGAGACTGAAGGAGCGTAATAATGTGGAGTTTGTCATGTGTGGCTCCTGGCCCAGAAGGGATGAGTGAGGTGGTCAGCCTTTCTCAGATATGTGGTTCACAAATTCCTCAGAACTCTTGTTTGACAACAAGGAAGTAGACACCTATTACTAACTCTGAAATGAAAGGAACCACCTGCATTTATGTTTAAAACTGGAATAGAAGTTAGTGTATCAAAGGATAATTATGCTGTGAAGAAATAATAGAGTGCCTTCAGAATTACCTTCACCAAATAGACGATCGATAGATACAATTTCTTTACCCTTCCTCAATTCTCTTCACAGGAGAAAATTAAATTAAAGATATTAGAAGTGTATTTTATGGAAAATATAAAAAAAATTTAAGCTAGGAAAATCAGTTTTTGGGGAAAGATTATCAGGCTCATTATTGACAAAGTTTGCTATGCGTGTCCCATATGAATGCATAGGGTCTGTGTGAGTGAGTAGGACATTCTTTCATTCTTTGTCCAGGTCATAACAGAAATCTTGGTTTTTAAAATTATATATATATATACATATATATGTGTGTGTGTTTGTGTGTGTGTGAGTGTGGGTATGTATGTGTGTGTATAAATATATATAAAGCATACAACTGATTAAAATTTTAAACTATCATCTGAAATATTTGTTTGCCCTAGTTCTAACAAAAGTCAATCTCAGGAGAAAAAATATTGACAAATAACAAAGAGAACAAGAAAAGAGATATTTGATCTTTTAGAGAAAATAAAAAACTAAATTTATCTGTATAAAATCAAAGTGAAGAAATTATTGATACAATCAAAACAAGATAATGGACAAGTATAGAGTCACACATTTTAATATATAAAATGCTTTACCACTAAGCTACCACCCCAGTTATTTTTATTTTGGCACAGGGGCTCACTCAGTTGCTAAAACTGGCTTCAAACATGCTATCCTCCTGCCTCAGCCTCTAGATTCACTGTGATTACAATCAAGTGTCATCATTCCTAGTTTTTATATGCTTTTGAATGCTCCGTTTCAGTACTGCTAAAAGACCTGAAAATCAAGACTACGTTGAATTATTAGATTTAAATCATTTTGATAAACTACAAAAAGACTGGATAAGAATAAGTTTTCCTAATAATGGCAGTGAAGTATAAATCTCTATGAGAAAAATGTTTAAATGCCCACACACATTTATATTGATAGATAAATATGTATACACACACACACACACACACATATACATAAAGAAACGTATGCACACACATATACATAATATGTCCAGGGGACGATGGCCAGTGACTCATTAAGGGGATCTTCTTGTTGCCCAGGATAATCCAAGCCATCCTAAAACTCAGATAATTAGAAAGTAACAAAGTACAAAATCTCAGAAATATATTTACAGAAAGCAAAGCCCCTGATAGATCTAGTCCACATGGGTTCTGGAACTAGACTAAAGACAAAATGGCTCTGGTGGTTTATTTAAGGGGGTACATCAAAGGCAGGGGTAAGGTTTCAAGGGTGGAGTCTTCCTTCCATATCTTGCTGTCAGTAGGTTGATTGACATCTTGGCAGGTCACACCCATTCAGGTGCTCTGTGGGATCTTTGGCAGAGCTTGAGGGGGCAGGTGGTCAAACCCTGTGGGGGTGGTCAATCCCAATTGGGGTGCCACAAGGAGTTTCTAATGCCAGACTTAACCCCTCAGGAGGCTACAATGCGCAAAAGTCCACACACAACCCACAAACAGCTTGTGACATATATGTGTGTATATATGTACATGTGGGTATATGCTTATGTTCATATGTATGTGTGTGGGGATATATATA
>NW_026000211.1:23008454-23061339 GCF_001458135.2 Marmota marmota marmota | reverse complement strand
ACTTGATGGTTTAAGTGGGTTGAACACAGGCTTTCATCCCTTCTCTCTCCTGAAATCTCAACAGCATGACTGAAAAAGAATAAAACAGGTATAAGAAGGGAATGAATCCTTATGGAGAGAGAGAGAGAGAGAGAGAGAGAGAGAGAGAGAGAGAGAGACCTGACTTGGGCTCTTCATTAACCTCAAGAGACTATAATGGCATTCAAATATTTGAAAAATCATTTGAGAAATTATATGATTTAGTCTACAAGTTTAGGAGAAATATCATTGGGATGAGTGTAGATTATGACTAAAATGACAAATTTCCATCATATTCCAAGTGGTGAATCAAAAGCTAATTATAAATCAAATAAAAACCTTGAGGTCAGCCTGGTCCAGTTGTACACACCAGTAATCCCAGCAGCTTCAAGGGTGATTGAGGAGGATCTCAAGTTGAAAGCCACCCTCAGCAATTTAGCCAAGCCCTGTCTCAAAAATAAAAAGGGCTGGGGATGTGGCTTAGTTGTTAAGTGTGCTCGGGTTCAATTTCCAGTGCCAGGAGAAAAATAAAAAGAACTTGAAGTCAAGAGAATTGAGGAAAACAATGAAGAATGCCAAGTGTGAACTATAAAGGATTTCAATGACTGTAGAAGGTTCAAGGTATAATATAGGATTCTCCCCACCTTTTTTTTTAATGAGATAGCTGTAGTTTGGATGTGAATGCATTTGTTTAAGATATATACTGAAAGAGGTTGGTTATAAATATTTTAATTTCACATACTACATTTTATTGTACTTACTAGCACCAACATCTACTTTTTTTTAAAGAATGTAAACTCTGTACATAAGAGGATGAACTTTGCATTTTCAGTATTTATGGACATATGGCTTACTAAAATACTGGACTAGAGAGTCAAAATTTCCTTCTGGGCATTTTTTTTAATAGTGAATGGAAGTAGAAACAAGGTAAGTGAAGACACAGAAAGATAAAGATGAAAGTAAAGAATGCTAGTGGAAATAAAAAGGTACATACAGAAAGACTTATTGAAATGAGTATTTTCAATAGATAGAAAGGTAAGTAGCCAGTAGGAAATTTTAGTTTGAAGACTTAGGCAAGGAAACAAAATCATTGAATAGTAAAAGCAGCTGAACTCTACGACACAGTTTGAATTTAGAGAAAATATCTGGGTACTTAGGTTCTTGGGGATGAGAGGGCACAAAGTGGGCACATTTCCAGAAATATTTAAAGTTCCAAAAAGGAAGCTGTAAATGCTGACTATCTAGCAATAAACAATTAACTAATTATCTGTGGTTTACAAAATCTGTTCTGGAAAATTCACCTAGATAAAAAGGCCAAATTTTTAAAATATTACAATTTTAGAGCATAAGCTAAAGATGTTTTTCCATGATTGCCTAAGAATGAATATAAGTGTCTTAACCTGAGGGTAGACCTCCCTATAATCATGGTAATAGACACACCTTTCTAAAAAGATCACAACCAGAATAAGGAAATATGGTCCTAGATTTACCCTTGAACCTACTCCTATAGTCAGGTAAACTCTTTAAAAATCACTCTCTTTTCCAAAAGAGTGAAAGAGTTACTGGATTATCTCCATGTTCACTTTAAAAACTACATCAATGATGAGCTGACCTTTACAAATTTCTTCTAGCACCACGGTTTGCAACTTTATGATATTTCTGTGCACTAGCATGGGACAAAATAAATTATTTGTTTATATCCATTTCCTACAATCTAAGGACCTAATATTTGAAGCAGTCATAAAAGAATGTTTGCTCATAAATTATTCTCAGGGATTTTTTACACTCTTAGTTTGGGAGCTGCCCCTGCATAATATGAAGTGTATTGTTTGGCTGCCAAGGCTGAGGTTGACACAGAATATTTTTTTTTTTTTTTTTTTTGTAGAGAGTAACTCCTTCTTGCATGTAGAAGAATTCATGATTCCATACAGTGTCTTTGAATTTTATATACGGCCACTACATACAGTGTAGTTGTCATGGAGTTAATGAATGAAAGTTAAATTAACATTCATACCTTTTTCCCTCATAGAAGAATAAGATAATGGACTTAGTTTCATGAAAGTTTTCAGATCTGGGAGATAAAGGACAGCTGAAAATTGGGAATATTTGGGATAGAGATTTCATCCAGTTTGATTTGCTTTATGTTTCCACATACAATATACATAAATATACAATATACATAAATGCATACATGATGTTTTAGGGTGACAGAGATAAATTGATCATGAATACAAAATCATATTAATATTATTAGAATATAAAATATTTGTGGAATTTGTGAGTTTGGGTCATAATCCTGAAAGACTACAATCACAAATGGTGAAATCCCAAAAGATCAAATCCCTAAAGTCTAAAATTACAAAATCCTAAAAACATAATTCTGATAAAATGTTTCCAAATTGTTTAAAGCATATTTATTTATAGTTTTAAAGTGAGATTTACTTGAAAAATATAAAACCATGACAGATCTTCTGTGCTATACCTTTATCTTGTTTTAGGTATTTGGAAATCCTTTCTGCATGCACTCATGTACAGACCACACATTTGGCAGAAATATTACTGGTGATCATACAGCAACACTGCTGTGTGAAGGTCTTCCCATCCTACCATGCACATAATTATTTTTTTAAAGAGAGGGAATTTTTTAATATTTATTTTTTAGTTTTTTGCGGACACAACATCTTTATTTGTATGTGGTGCTGAGGGTTGAACCCAGAATAGTGTTATGAAAAAAGTCTTAATTATTAAAAAAAATAAGCATTTAAAGTGAGACATAGAAATCAATAGAATGTGAGGCAATTTATAATCACAATAAATAATGTTAAGGTAATGCAAAATAATTAAATTGCCATTAATGAGTAATATATCTATCAATTGTTTTGAAATGCAAATGGTTTCATAATTTTAGAGCAAATCAATTCAATATACCCATTTCATTTTGTTATTTTTTTGCTAGGGAAAATATCTTGCCTTTGTTATTTTATTGATCAATAACAAAAATTCATTAAGTGCAGTGACACTAGTCATTTGCATTGTTACTTTAGTGAAAAGTTATTTGAGTAACATTTTCTTCCATTGAGTAAATTTTCATAATACTTTTTAATAATTTTAAAGTAGCAATATCAATAAGTAAGGATACAATATAATGCAACACCTTCAACATATCACTACAATTCCCTACTAGAAAGGTCTTAATTAGATTACATTAATATATAATCTTTCTTTAGGTACTATAAATATTGTAAATATAAAATACTAAAAAACATATTTCTATAGGCAAAAAACCACAAACATGGTAAAAGTTTGTATGGTTTTAATATGTACTCTTTAAACTGAGTTTAATATTTATTAGTTTTAAATCATACACATGAAGATATATTTGAGTCTTATTTTCTTTGAAAATTTATGTGATGGACAAAATTGCTCATGCTCTTTCTATTCTTTTAAAATCAAACCCATTTATAAATGACTTTTTATGTCAAAGCCTTCATTATGAATGCTATTGTTAAATATTGATCATGTAAGGTTGTAAATGAAGCATTGTAATGGAACATTTATAGTGTGCCCTTCTGGTCGGAGGCTTCAATATTCTCAGATTCAATCAATCTTGAATAAAAAATATCCAGGAAAAAGAAGACATCTGTATTTAACATATATAGATCTCTTTTTTTTTTCCCTTATCATTATCTCCTAAAGAGTACAGTACAACAATTTTTTTCTACAGAATTTACATTACTTTAGGTACTATAAATAATCTAAAGATCTTTAAGAGAGAGTGTCTGTAGTTTAAGCACAAACACTACACAATATTATTAAAGCAATTTGAGCAACCTCCAGTTTTGGTATCTGCAGTGAATCCTGGAACCAAAACTTCAGATACTGAGGGTACTTTAATAAAATGCCTTGTTGACACAGAGGGAAATAAAATTAAATCATGAAGAAACCGTACAGGCAACATAATGAGTCTTTCTACAAGAGTGAATATTCTGTTTTCATTGTCTTAAATTTTTAGCATTGAGCCTTTCAAACTTTAAGAAATCATCTTAAATTTCAAGATCAATAAAACTTTAAATAACAATTAAAATGACTATTATGTTTTCTAGAATAAAGATGAAGATCAAATACAAATCTAGTAGTCCTAGAAAGAACCCAGATCTGCTGAGTCACAATTGGGCTTTTTGTTAATAATACATTATATTCTAAAATTTGGTCCCATGCACATAATTGGCTTTTCTCTAAATCCTTTCCACTTTATACCCATCTGATAAAATCCAGTTTTATTCTAGTCCAGTTTCTCTGGTTTCTATTTTACCTGTTTGTCTGATACAAAGCCTTAAAAGACCTGGTATGCTTTTTAATTATTTCTCAAAAAATAAAAAAAAAATAAAATATTTGCGCTAAAACAAGATATTTTATGAAAGATAATGGACATTGTCTTATTGAAAAAGCTTTTTAAAATGGTGAATTTTATTATGCTACCCAGTATATTTAAAGACTTCACCTTACTAATGCATAATTCTCCAAATTTCAGACTTAAGCACATTAATATTTTATTGTTAAATATGTACTACTTTCTACCATCTATTTTTCATTTTATAATGTTTTATCTTAGCATCTGAGAAAAAAAATTCAGAAACACATCATGTACCTCCAGGATACTGAAGAATAATATTTCTATTTTTATTATGCTTACTTCTGCAATTAATTCCCAGTTTGAATGCAACATTTTCTGTTGGGTAATATTGTCAAATCCTTTCCAGGAAGGCAGTGTCAATATAGTCATCTATCATAGGTGTTTGCAAGTTAGTGGATTCATCACATTATTCCCAGCTTAGGAACCATCACAGAAATGAGCAAGCAAACAAAACAAAATAATAATAAGTTCTGGTTTCAAATTAGCTTTAGTTCCTGTGTTTTCGATTTCCTTTCACTTCTTCCATACCGAATATATTTAATTTCACATTATTATTTTATATGACAAAATATTTCCCTTTATGTGATCAATTTCTCACTTACCTGTGTACAGAATCTTTCTTGTCTCATAGTGTCACAAAAATTTTCCAAATTTGACTATGATGAATAATTTTCTCCACATATTTTGCTTGTGAAACTTTACTGTTAAGGTAAAGATTTACTGTGTAATTCATGCCAAACTGAACAATTTTTTTTCAGTAGAGATAACAGCTATTTATTTTCTCTGCATACATATTGAAATTGGCAAAGATTAAGCCATTTACCACTCAAAGGAAAAATGGAATTGATTCCACTTATTGGGCTGATTTCATTTTAGGCACTGAGATTACTGAATCTGCTGCTGGATGGATAAATAAATAAAATTCATAGTTAAATTTCTAGTAATTCTGCTCTTTCTCTCCTATTACCATTCTCTAGAAAAAAAATGATCTCAAATATTTATCTTGTAAGATCAAACTAAATACATGTGCCCATAATGTGTTTATACAGGGAGACACATAATGAAGTATGTGTGTATATGTGTATATATATATATGTAAAGGCAAGTTATATATATACATATATATATGTATATATATAATATGTCTTTATTGTAACTAGTATAATGAATCTTCATATTTTCATCTTTAAATAACCTTATATTCTCCCCAGATAGAAGAGAAAATCACAATATAACTCAGCTATTTCTTTACCATGAGTATTAATTTCATATCATTTTAAGAAATTTGACATGACAAGATAACCACATATAATTTTACATTTACATGCATATATTTGATATGTAAAAGCATTTACATCTTTCAATATAAGAAATAAGTAAATTAAAATTATGTTTAATAGTCATTTTTTTAATCAATTTCTTTCATAGAAGTTATCTAAGCATGTAAAATTTATTTAACAATTAAATCTTTTCTCTAGGTTCTTAAAGATTTGAAAATCATAATTTTGGCTAACCTCTTTTATTTTAGTGCTATTATTTGTAACATTGTAAGAATTTAACCCTAGTCTTGTGCAAATCAAAATATTGTGATAACATTATTTTTAGATAGTAAACTAAAATTTGAAGAATGTAATTCATGCCAAAATTTAAGAACTCATGTTTTTTCTTTAAAAATATCTTGTTACCATATCTTTTCCTCTTTAGTTGTAACTATAGTAATAATGACTATTATGTAAATATTGTTTTTCCTACCCACTAAAGAAATGCAAACCCTTGAACACATGTTCTTTCTTTTATTCAGGCATTCTGAATCTTTATCTGGACTAGATATACCTAGAATGCTCACATAATAATCACATTTTATTCTGATTAATAAATCATTACAGTTTACTAACAGAAGGAAAAATGATAAATGTATGTGTAAGAGAGAAACATAAGTGAGAGGTCAGTTTAAAATATAAAATTATCACTGTATTAAATAAATTATTTCTCTTATGTAAGTTGAGGGGAGAAACTTCAAATTTAAATCATTCAGGACACTTACATTCTGCAGTAAGAGTCATTACATATGTTTTATGTAATAGCTCACTTTGTTAAAAACTTTATCAACTCATCACTTAATTTCTAGTGTATGGAAACAACAGACTGGCTTCTTTACTGGCTTCACATTTTTGTTTGAAGGCATCTCCCCCAAAAAATTATTTTTCATCTCAATATCTTCTCAAATGGCCATTGTAGTTTTAAATTATTTCTGTTGAAATTTTGACAGAGAAATATGCATAAAAGTTAATGTACTAGTGAGACGTCTAAGGGGATCAGGTACAGTTTAATTTGAGATAATTTATAAGAACCAAAACTTTCTCAGGAACTATACTATGTCCTCTCTCCACAAGTGCTCAAATTTCAGTTGTCACATAGGAAATCAAACAAAGTTAATCCCAAACTAAATGTTATGGTTTGTTATGGTTTGAACACCTGGTGTCCTCTAAACTTCATAAGACAATGCAGTAATGTTCAGAGGTGAAATGGTTAGATTTTGAGAGTTATAAACTTATCAGTAGATTAGACCACTTGAGGAATTAATGATCTAAAAGGACTACTCCATGTAGTAACTGCAGGCAGGTACAGTGTGACTGGAGGAAGAAGGTGTCTGAGCACATATCCCTCCTGACTCTTCCCTCTCACTCTCTGCTTCTTGGACACCAAGAAGCTGAGTAGTTTTGTTCTGCCACATCCTTCTGCCATGATGCTCTGCCTCATCTCAGGCCTAGAGCAATGGAGTCAATCAACCATGGACTGAACCTCCGAAACTGTAAGCCCAAAATAAACTTTTCCTTCTCTGAGTTGTTCTTTTCAGGTAGTGTGGTCACAATGACAAAATACTGACAAACAGGCCTCAATGAAATAGCAGAACACATGAACTTACCTCTCAGCCATAGGCCAGGGTGGTGTCCTAAGTCCCTATCTATTCCTGCTGCTGAGACCCAGAGATTCATGTGCTCACTTGTGTTGACTTAATGTTCTCAGTTCAGTGTAACAAGAGTCCTAGTTGAATATCAGTAATCTTCACTTCTGTCATAATCTCCAGCCAAAATTTAACCAGAATATACATATAGACAAACAAATGTGTAGTTATCCACTTATGATAGGAAAGGACAATATATAGTTGGAATTGTAGCCTCATAAACTACCACATTCCTACTTACTGTCCAAAAACATCACTAAGGATTCACAAAATGCCCCCCAAAAGGGAGTAAATTTCTTTTGATATTTTTGTTTTGTGTTTTATGTAAAAATAAAAATATGGGATAATGTATAAATTGGCCATTTTCATTAGGTATCCCATTGGTAGAGCAGATAATCAAAAACACGTAAGTATGAACTTAAGTCTGCAACCTAAATCCGAAGATACAATAGCTAGCATTGGTATATACAGGTGATAGTAATCTCAACCTTTTTTTCTTTTGAAGTGTTTGTACTCCAGGGCATTGAGGGCCTGGCCAACAGGTTACTAGGTACTGTTTTCACTTAACCACATTGCTAGCATTTATTCATAAATGTTTAGATATAATGTGAGTTCAAATAGCTTAGATATCATGTGAAACAATGAAGTATCACAGTGAAATACTTTTGGAAATGAATGAGAGACTGAATATAAAAACAATGATAAACCATATCAAACAATGGCCAAACCATACATAAAAATAGAACAGTGACCCACAATCTTCAGAATCAAGACTTGGTAACCAAACTATTTTCTATAATAAGTAGCCAAAATAAATCAACACACATAAATCAGACTGGCCAGAAACCAGGACAATTGTTGTAGCAATAATCCAGAAATTCAAACATCAGCTCCTGTAACAATCAGTTTCAAATGGTCAGGACTTATTAATTACTATTAGTTACTTATTCTGGAAGTAAATTCTCCTAATTTTTGTGTACACTTCCAAAGGACTAAAAAAAAACAAAACAAATATATACCCTATCTTTATCATTTTCTGTGCATTAACAGAAAACATAAGACAGAGTCATTTACAAAGAAGTGAGGTTAATTTTGGTTTATGGTCCTAGAGACTGAGAAGATTGGGCATTCACATCTGATGACAGCTTTGTGGTATTTCAACTCACTGCAGAGAGTAGAAGGGCAAGTGGATACCTGTGGAAGCAACAAAGGCCAGCCTTGCTTAAGAGGAGATTCTCTTGAGATAACTAGTCTCATCTCATCAAAGTGAGAACTCAGCCACATGAAAAAGGCATTAATCCATTGGTGACAACGTTGCCCTCCTGACCCAAACACTTCCCATTAGGCCCTACTTCCAATACTACTGCATTAATAAATTAAAGTTCCAATATATGATCAAGGTGATACACTCAAATAACAGCTTGTCCTCAATGAGTCCTTGCTTCCAGATAGCCTGTCTGTGGCTTCCATGTGCCAACAAGTTCCAATCAGGGCACACATAGAGTCTTCCCTGTTTCCACTATAAAGCTCTCTGTCACCTCTGGCCATCTTTGGGTCTCTGTCAAAGGACAACTATGATGGCTGATTCCTAGTTGTTCTCCTTTTGTTAACCCTTGTTAGTTTCCTTAAGAACTATAAGCAAGAAATTACTGTTAAAATTGAGTTTAAGGGAAGAGATTATGGAAGGGTTCAAGAACGTGGGGGCTCATGGTTTGTATAAAGCAAGCATCATTCTAACAGTAGGTACATCATTATATCTTAAAAGAAGCAAGGATGAAACAAGGCTAATTGTAGCTGGTTAAGAAGCACCAGTCATATTAGTCAAGAAAGGGGAATGTTGGGTTATGTTTGTTTGCAACATGGGCTTCGATATGACTATAGGATGGTCTTATTTCTATCTCAATCCACCACAGTAACACAGCATCCTTATCTAATGTTTGTGCTTAGGAAAACCATTGCTATTCCATAGAAGAACTCATGGCCTACATGGGATAGGCCAGGATCCTGCAACATCACATCTAGTAATGTATGCCAGAGCAGGTCCTTGTTATTTGGGAAACTCTTACTTTCTCCAGCATAAATGATTTTTGTAAGAAATATTGCTACACAATATAGAGATGACTACCTAATTTTTAATAACCGTAGGTATCTCTTAAGCAAAGAAACAGGTATTCTAAAATAGATCTTCTACTTGGACTTTTCTAGACTTCCGATTCTATTTTTCAAAAAAATTTCTGTTAGCAAAATTACTATGATAACTAATAATTACTATTATTAAAAATAACCAAATCATGATCCTACTTTCCTTTTCATTTTCTATTTCACAGTATAGTTCCACTATTTTTAAAAAATACTGCATAAATTGTAGCTAAAGTTAGGAAGTTTGATATAGAATTTTCTGCTGTTTGCAATATTTTTCTTTCTTTTTTTTCCATTTTGTCTTTTTCTTTCATGATAATTTAGTGGTAATTTTAGGAAAGATTCATTAGCATCAAAATAGCATCAAATAAGATGCTATTTTAAAGCTAAATTCTACACTCTATTTTTCCCAAGAAACTTTCAAAAGATACTGATGGTTAAGAGCTATTTGGATATAAATAAACCAGGGAATAATTAGGAACTTGGTTAAAGATAACATGGGAACTTTTTAAATGACAAATAACTGGATATCTACCTATAGAAACTCTACGCTTTACTTTCACCAGTAGGCTCACTCAGCTTCATTGCTAAGTAATCTTCCTTTCCTGGAGAGAAAATTGAACAGAAGTATGTGCAATGGAATCATGAAATATCACCCTACCTTTATGTAGCAGTCAAACTGAAAAGATGATGCCTCTTTACAGTGACACACTAAAATATGCCTGAATAGCATATTGAATTTCCTTACAACCCATCCCCAATAAGAATAAAACAGCAAGCTGCAAAAACATTACCATATTTGCCCACCACTTACCCAAACTAGTTTACCTGAAGGTTAAAACTTCATTATATAAACTTTCTCTTTCCCCATGGAGACCACTTCATTCTATCTCTCTATATTCTTAAGTAAATAGCATGTCTTTATCAATGCTTTTCCCCCACCTGCATTTTGCAGTTTGTTGATTCTAAGTGTATGCTTTCTGCAGTTATTTTCAAAATAACTTCTTGGTTGCTACACAGCAGTTCTCAGTGGTTATAAATCAATTCCTTAAAGCAATTAATTAAAAAATTTAAGGCAGTTAATCCAGCCTAAGGCTTCCAAACTCATGGATCACCAGCTGGGTTTATGGAAGCCATCTGGCACATACTGATTTTTCTCTTTTCTTTTTTAAATTTGCAAGATAGATTGTTCAATCAACGTCTTTCCTTGAATGATTCAGTACATAGCATTTTGCCCAAAATCTATCTGAAAGTAGGTGAGTATAGATATGTACAAAAATTTGGGAGAATAAATCTTACTTGTGGAATAATATTACAGTTATGCTACAAAAATATATCTTTGGGAAATATTTCTAATTTTCCCCTACCTATTCTTGCTCATTTTTCTGTCTCAGGAAAGACTATAGTTTAATTTCTCAAACCAGTAAGACCAGTGACACTTTTTAAGAACAAATATTTTATTACATTTTGCTATCTTAAAGTCAAATTTGTAGATTATAAAGCTTACCTATATAAGTAATATTAATCAAGATGATGCCATCAGTGTAGTATAAAGTACATACAGAAACAAAAATAACAGCATTTTGTGTGAACATAGGACATAATTATATCAGAAGTCACACTGAAATAGTGAGATATGTACTATTTGACATAGAATCATGAATGTATGGAAATACACTGTAATAAAAGGAAAAAAAAACATTTTTGATGTAGGATAACTCAGAGCTTTAAATTTATCACCTCTTCCCTTCCTCTGAATCTGAGTAATCTGATTTAAACACACACACACACACACACACACACACACACAGTCTATGTCCCAAATCACTTTAGGAACTTCAAACCATGACAGATGGCCCTCACCAGGGCATCTTCTCCCACTTCTAATAAGGACTCGAAGCCAGTGATCTGAGTTCTCACTGGGGGAATCCATCCCTGTTTACTATATTACTAATAAACTTTATTTCAAATCCACTGTTGCTGGTATCATTAAACTTGACCTTCATAAGCCTCTGAGTTAGTGAGGAAAGTACTCTCTGCATCCCCTGCCCCCCACCTCTGGGAATATGAAGTCCCCAAATTAAACAAACAAACAGAAAAATGCAATTTATATTGTTTGTGATTAAAACACTGAAAGCTGCTATTTTACTATTGCTTTGTTACAGTAGGTATGGGTTTTTTGAAGTGGTAAATAAGGTTTAATATAATTTGAAGAATTTATCTATTACAAAATATTTTTTTTTAAAGTGCTAAGACTTTTTCTATTGCAGAATACTAAAAAACAGTAAGCCTGGCAGTGTGCTTATTGTTAGTCAAGCACCATGATAAGTTCTTTACATTTTCTTATTCCAACAATCTAATGGTATTATTTATCATCACAATTTTTCAAATAGGGAAATCAAAGTGAGGAGAGGGTAGGAAACTTGCCCAAGATGACATACCTAGTAAAATAAAATCCAGAATTTAAACCTTAGTAATTCAGTTCTGGGATCCCTGTTCCTAAGCAGCACTCTATCTTTGCTCTTAGATATTTTTCTTAATGTGTAAAACAGTGTTGGATGTCAATTTCAGGTAACTGGTTATAAAGAAGACTTTCCTCCTAGCAGGACAGTCACTAGTTGTACAGGATACATTACAGTTATGACTACCTCACACATTGGCAGACAGAGGGCATCTGACTTCCCACTGGGCCTCACTTACTTGTCACCATGCCACTCCACACCCATTCTCCTTGTGAAAACAAGAATTCACAAAGTGCTCCAATGTAAGAAGGTCATCTGGTGAGACTACTGCTTTGTCTAAAGTGAAAATGGAAGGGCTGGCACAATATTATAGATTACTTTATATCACATAGGAATCAAGAATATATTTGTAGGACAGATGAGGACTAGAAAGAGATAAGTGTGAATTTGTTCACATAAACCCATAGGCCAGAAGGTCAGAGTTACGTGTAAATATGATAGCTATTTTACATTCTCTAAGTGTCTACATTTAGGGCATCTGAAGCCTAGAATACAAGTGATATTGTGTTGTGAGAACAAGTTGTTTTTTTTTCCTGTTTGTTTGGTTTTTTTTTTACTTAACAGCATCTCTCTCATTCTGTTAAAAAAAATATGTGTCTAGCTTACAGAATTATTTTAATCTGATACATGTCTACTCTTTCAAGTAAGTAAGCTCCATATACAAGGCCTTAGGGAACAATAAGGGAATTTAATATTCTTTATTTTGCATTTATTTAAGCTGATGATCAAAGCATCTATATTTAAAGCTTCTAAAACAATTAATCTCAAATGGCTTCAGAGACTTTTTAAAAAAAAAATCAGAATTCTCCTGAGATTACTTTTGTCTAAAGTCATAACAATGAAACTATGAGAAAATCAAATTTACAAAAACATTCATGTAGAGTTCATATTTCTTAACTCATTTTTGCCATGGAGTACCAAGTACATTGACAGTTTATATAATACTGTAATCATGACAAAAGGGGAAGCTAGATTTTGAATGATTTTATTGAGATTTTTTTAAATGCTAAAAAAAATATTTTCTCATTCTTTTTTATAGTTTTTTTTCTCATTAGAAGAAACTTATTTACATTTTTGCTATTGAGTTTGACATGATGAAGTCTGAATTGTTCTCAAATACTTACAAAGCATTTTTGGAAGTTCTATGCTAACTCCCCTTCCTCACTAAGTTTGACCTTTGGAGACATAGCGTTTTTCTTTGACTTCTGAATTAATTTGGAGGTGAGTCTGTGCATTCTAATAGTTACTGAATCACATCACATAGATACTAGAGGAACTACAGGATGCATTGAGAATTATTTATGAGTAATTCTAAAGCTTGTAGAGACACAGATTCAAAGCTTGGCAAATAAATGTGATATTTATTAGTAAAATTCTCATGCCAATTGGGTGGAAATCATTGAGTAAAATCCCATTGCAAACATCAGTCTTTGAATGCCATTAGGAAAATGCTGAGCATCTCATTTCCCAGCTATAGTCAATTTTAACAATATTCCCAGGATCAACTTCCTGTCAGACAATTTTATTGAAGAAGCAAGATAACAAGACATACTCTTCTCAATGGGAAATTAGCCTCAGACAAACATATACTCTATGAACCAAATAATTAATAATTTTTAACTTTGTAGTATTTGAATATGAAGTAGCAACTCATCCGAATAAAGGAATAAAAAGCAGGAACAATCATTTCTGCTACTCAAGCTATTTTTTTACCTTTAAAATAATTTCCAATTTAAATTTGTTTTATTGACTCAGTAACTTAAACTGCAAATAATTGCATAGTTTAGTAGAAAGAAACTGAATAAGAAACCATCACTGGGTTTCAGTTTCAGATTTCTTAGGGAATCTGACAATTTTACTTATTGGAAGTTATATGTTCATGTGTATATGAGAAATATTGTTGTCCTCTATGGTACATTTAATTTGTGCTGGAAGAAGCTACCTGATGGGCCATGGTGGAAGTAGGAGGTAAGAATGTAGGAGTTAGGTAAGATGCTTAGATTTTGACCTTTAAGGTAAGTGAAATATATTTGCATTTGTCTTTATTACATGTTGGGACAATTTACACTCCTTAATGTGAAACAAGTGTGAGTAATTTACTTACTTTTATATGAAAATTTTCTGAATGAGTTTTCTCCCACGGTTCATAAAATAAGAATAATAATGCTGAATTCCTTTTCCAGTAAAGGTTTAATTAGTAAAAGCAGAAGAAGACAGTTCAAGAAAAAAAAATATTACTGTGCCATCACTTTTTGTAGCTCTGTGGTAGACCAACATCAATGTTTGTCAATGTCAATGGCAGCCCAGAGTGAGCGTGCCCAGTGTAGGTGATAGTATGTGCTGATACAAAAAAATTTGCTGGTAGTTCCATCTGACTACAACTGTTCCTCTCACTGGACTCTAGACACCTGTTTTTAGACATGTGGAGTATGGAGGGCTTGAATGACTAAGTATTTGTCAATACAGGTTCTTCAAACCTGCCTGGCACAATGGTACATACCTGTAATCCCAGTAACTCAGGAGGCTGAGGCAGGGGGATTGCAAGTTCAAAGTCTGCCTCAGCAACTTAGTGAGACCCTGACTCAAAATAAATAAAACATAAAAAGGTCTGTGGATGTGGCTCAGTGGTTAAGTTCCTTGAGTTCAATCCCACACAAGAAAGAGAGAAAGAAAGAAAGAAAGAAAGAAAGAAAGAAAGAAAGAAAGAAAGAAAGAAAGAAAGAAAGAAAGAAAGAAAGAAAGAAAGAAAGAAAGAAAGNGAGGGAGGAAAGAAAGAAAGAAAGTTAGTTCTCCAAACTTTCATGTGTAGATCAGCAATGGCTTTAGCTTTCTTATATACTATGTTTCTGCTTTGAGACTCAAAATTAAAACTGTTCTTATTGTGGCAATTTCCTTCCTTAACACAAAAGGGAATTGGACTTTGATAAGAATCAAGATCAGTGTGAGAGCTAGAGCAGGTTTGGCCTTAGCTAAGGGTATGTAGGGATATGAGAAGATCTAAGAGAAAGAAGAATGAGTCTCTGTGAATGAGCATTTTTGCAATTTCTCAGAACATACCAAGGGTGTAAACAGAACTAGAGATTCCAATGAAGAAGGACACAGAGCAAGACTTTGACCCTGAGATACTATAGAGATTTATTTATACTCTGCCCCAAGGACATCTCCAGTCTAGTACTTAGAATTTTACAGTTAATTTTATTCTGTTTTCAATGTATGTGTGCATCTCTCATTCCATGGTTCTTCCACATTTCTCCAATTTAAGTAGTAACAGAGTGACAAAAGCTATTGTTAGCACAACTATAAGATGAAAACTTCATTCACATGCTCAAATAAAAATGAATGCTTACATTCTGAACGTTGGACTGGAAGTAGAATTTGGAAATAGAAAATAAAGGAAGGAACAATATTACAGAGAAAGAATGTCTTAAATCCTTGGCTGGAGAGAATAGGGCACAATCAAGGGGAAGAAGAGGAAGGGGAGCTTCTGCGAAATGGATACATCATGATTGCAAGTTCGAATCCCCAACAACCCTTACATGAAACCACTAACCACAGACCCAGAATAGGACTGGAGCCCTGGAAACTGTCTGTGACCAAGTGAACTGATAGAGAAAACCCTTTTCCTGAGTATGCGCACACTCCGCTGAACTTTTGAAATTTCCCCCAAATTTGCAGCTACACTCTATTGCAAAGCCTTGGTATATTATCTTTGCATTTCTTGGGCAAAGAAACGTGTTAAAATTTAGCAAATATGTAGAATAAGTGAAATATGCTAAAATTTGTGGCAGCAATATTATGAAAAACACGTTTTCTCTTTCAAGGTATATTAAAATAGAGTTACATTACCCTAAAGGATACACTTTGCTTAAGGAGCAATGGCAGGGGGAACAAAACAAGTCTAGCAAATCTACTTCAAGTTTTATCTGCCCTATATTTTCTAAATTTGGGGGCTTAAAAGGATTCAAGATCATCATTTTTGAATTTGGTAATTGTTAAAGTTTAGATCTGGAATGTACCCCAAAGCTAATATGTTGAAAATATGGTCCCCAGTGAAATAAGGTTCTGAGATGGAACTTTTAGGCAATAAAAGCTGGATATGGGAAATAGAGGAAGTAGGTCACCGGGGGCATGGCATGGAAAGGTTGGCCCCTTTAGATCTCTCAACTTCCTGTCTACAATAAGTTGAGTTCTTTTCCTTCTTATGTACTTACACCCTCCTGCCATGATGTTCTGCGCCCACCCCAGATCCAAAGTAAGAAAACTGGCCTACTATGCACTGAATCTTCTGAAACCATGAGCCCAAATAAACCTTTACCCTTTTAAGTTGTTTATGTCAGGTATTTTGGTCACAGTGATGAAAAAGCTGGTAGCATAGTAATTAAATTCTCAGTGATGAATTTTCCATATTACTTAGGGAAATTAAGATTCTGATGCATACACTGGTGTAATTTTTCCATAGCGGCAAACACCAAAGTTTTGACAGGAATTATAATATGCAATACGTTAATATCGAGTTTTTAAGTAAAGTGATAATTGGAAGTGTTTAACCTAACTCTACAGATATAGTTCTATTCAGTGTATTTATTGTGTAGTCTATCCTATTAAAAAGTTAACTCTATGCCTATATTCTATTATTAGGCCTTCAATTTAAAACATATGCAAATGCCTTTCTTGATTAATTGCAAAGCTTGGATTCATAGGTCAATGTTCTACATGAGGAACAGATTACTTTCAAACATTTTTAATTCACTATTGATCACTGTTAAACTCTTTGGCACCTAGTGGAGAAACTCGTTTGGAATAATTTATGAGTGGTTGTGTCTATTATGAACATTAAAAAGTCTCTGTTTTGCAACTATTACATTTCAGTTGCCTATATGCAGTCTACGTTACCCCTGCCCCATTCCTATTATCAAAGCTTTGATAAAATTTGCATTGTACTTATATTATGTATATAATTTTCTTATTAATAGGAATTTGTTTTGACCCCCCCTTAGGTAATAGATATCTTTAGGGCTATGTTCTATTTATGGGTGAAATTTTCATTTCTCCCTTACCCCCTTGCTTTCTTCTGTAGAAAATAATAATAAAATATTTTTTTCCACATGAACAGGACTTGGTAGTATTTCCCCAGAATTAGAATGGCATCATTATATAACTACCTTGGCCTTTTATTAACCATATGGTAATAATAGTCTAATATACATTTTTTGGGTCCCAACCAAAATAAGATGACCTAAAAAAAGATACCTCATAATAAAAATAATATCTAACAGTGCAATAAAACATGCAAAATGTTCCAATTCAAACATCTCTCTGTATTTTCCTTGTGACTATTTTCTCCTTTAATCCTTTTTTTTTAAGTTTTTATTGTTGGTTGTTCAAAACATTACATAGTTCTTGACATATCATATTTCACACTTTGATTCAAGTGGGTTATGAACTCCCATTTTTACTCCATATACAGATTGCAGAATCACATCCGTTACACATCCACTGTTTTACATATTGCCATACTAGTGTCTGTTGTATTCTGCTGCCTTTCCTATCCTCTACTATCCCCCTCCCCTCCCCTCCCCTCTTCTCTCTCTACCCCCTCTACTGTCATTCATTTCTCCCCCTTGTATTATTTTTCCCTTTCCCCTCACTTCCTCTTGTATGAAATTTTGTATAACCCTGAGGGTCTCCTTCCAGTTCCATGCAATTTCCCTTCTCTCTCCCTTTCCCTCCCACCTCTCATCCCTGTTTAATGTTAATCTTCTTCTCATGCTCTTCGACCCTACTCTGTTCTTAGTTACTCTCCTTATACCAAAGAAGACATTTGGCATTTGTTTTTTAGGGATTGGCTAGCTTCACTTAGCATAATCTGCTCTAATGCCATCCATTTCCCTGTAAATTCTATGATTTTGTCATTTTTTAATGCAGAGTAATA
This sequence comes from Marmota marmota marmota, assembly GCF_001458135.2. Classification (NCBI taxonomy): domain Eukaryota; kingdom Metazoa; phylum Chordata; class Mammalia; order Rodentia; family Sciuridae; genus Marmota; species Marmota marmota. Next base: position 23,043,349 of record NW_026000211.1, on the reverse strand, counting down.
CTCCATTGTGTATAAATGCTACATTTTTTTTTATCCATTCGTCTATTGAAGGGGATCTAGGTTGGTTCCACAGTCTTGCTATTGTGAATTGTGCTGCTATGAACATCGATGTAGCAGTGTCCCTGTAGCATGCTCTTTTTAGGTCTTTAGGGAATAGACCAAGAAAGGGAATAGCTGGGTCAAATGGTGGCTCCATTCCCAGCTTTCCAAGAAATCTCCATACTGCTTTCCAAATTGGCTGCACCAATTTGCAGTCCCACCAGCAATGTACAAGTGTACCCTTTTCCCCACATCCTCGCCAGCACTTGTTGTTGTTTGACTTCATAATGGCTGCCAATCTTACTGGAGTGAGATGGTATCTTAGGGTGGTTTTGATTTGCATTTCTCTGACTGCTAGAGATGGTGAGCATTTTTTCATGAATTTGTTGATTGATTGTATGTCCTCCTCTGAGAAGTGTCTGTTCAGGTCTTTGGCCCATTTGTTGATTGGATTATTTGTTTTCTTATTGTTTAATTTTTTGAGTTCTTTGTATACTCTGGATATTAGGGCTCTATCTGAAGTGTGAGGAGTAAAGATTTGTTCCCAGGATGTAGGCTCTCTATTTACCTCTCTTATTGTTTCTCTTGCTGAGAAAAAACTTTTTAGTTTGAGTAAGTCCCATTTGTTGATTCTAGTCATTAACTCTTGTGCTATGGGTGTCCTATTGAGGAATTTGGAGCCCCACCCCACCGACTATAGATCGTAGCCAACTTTTTCTTCTATCAGATGCTGTGTCTCTGATTTGATATCAAGCTCCTTGATCCATTTTGAGTTAACTTTTGTGCATGGCGAGAGAAAGGGATTCAGTTTCATTTTGTTGCATATGGATTTCCAGTTTTCCTAGCACCATTTGTTGAAGATGCTATTCTTCCTCCATTGCATGCTTTTAGCCCCTTTATCAAATATAAGGTAGTTGTAATTTTGTGGATTGGTCTCTGTGTCCTCTATTCTGTACCATTGGTCCACCCGCCTGTTTTGGTACCAGTACCATGCTGTTTTTGTTACTATTGCTCTGTAGTATAGTTTGAAGTCTGGTATCGCTATACTGCCTGATTCACACTTCCTGCTTAGAGTTGTTTTTGCTATTCTGGGTCTTTTATTTTTCCATATGTATTTAATGATTGCTTTATCTATTTCTACAAGAAATGCCATTGGGATTTTGATTGGCATTGCATTAAACCTATAGAGAACTTTTGGTAATATCGCCATTTTGATGATGTTAGGTGATTATTTTTAATAGATAGAGTGGGCATACAAAATTCAAATCAAATTAATATTAAATTAAAAATATTCCAAAGATATAAATTTTCACTAGTTAAATAGGAATAATACAAAATAATTTAAAATTAATCTTAATAGGACCCTAAAAATTTATTGAGCCACTGGAACATTTAAAAGAAAACATTTTTGCTTATTTTACTATGATGGTTTCATCACACAAATTCACATGTAGTTATATGTGCTTCTACTTTAATACCCATTCACATTAACATTATGATCTTCTACATATTTGGTCAAATAAAAATTTAAGAATAATCCTCCCCTGCAAAACAGACTTTATTATGAATTTTGATTGTTTTTCACATTATTGATTTCCTCCATTGTCTCATTTCTCTCACCCCTGGCAATGTTCTTGGTGAGACTGATCATTCATTGCCTACTCCACCAAAGGTCCCACTAACCTTCTGCCACTTTCTCAAAGCATCTCGGAACACACCTCTGAAATTGACCATATCCCATGGTATGATAAATGTTTTTATTCTGCTTTCTCAAAGTATCTTGGAACATATTTCTAAAATTGAGTATATCCCATGGTATGATAAATATTTTTATTTCCCACTCTCTCACTAAATTTATTCTGAAAAGAGGGAACCATATTTTAATTAATAAACCTATTCCCAGTGTCTATGAATATTTTGTCACTGGGAATAGTTCCAAATAGTGCAATATTTTGTGAAATAATAAATATCTTCAAAGAATCTGATGCCGTCTGAAAGGAAAAACAAAAGAAAAAAATCCACGTCAACTGAGTGGGACACTGTTAATTACAAACATAATATTAACTGAAAAAATATTAATTGAAAACGATCCTTCAGTTTTTCTTGTCTGGCTTTAGTGCAGCTATGGAAATGATACTGGAGCAAAAGAATGGTCAGTGCAGTGTAGGTAATGAATGATTGGGTCAGGAAGATGGGGGCTGATGCAAAAGAAAATCAAAAGCTAATATCCAAAGAATCTCCCCTTTCTCACCTGTTGCCAAGGTCACCTGCTTCCATAGAATTGTTCTTTTCAACAAGGAGTTATTAAAGTGGCTATCATCCTGCCCTTGGCCACTCCACCTTTTGGTCACCTAGGCATGTAAAGGGAGGAAAGGACATGCGATGAAAGGAAATTTGTTATCTATAAAAGAGGGGTGACACCCTCACTACCTGGAGCACCAGTTTTAGACCACCCCCTCTCTGGGGGAGTCTCTCTCCCTCCCTCCCTCTCTCTCTGCTCTATCCTTTAAATAAAACTTTTTGCTCTTGCCTCAGCATTTCTCAGGACCATCATCTAGTTAAGCTCTTTTGCATGCACCCCAAGTGCATCTTTTTTAATCTTTCCTTCTGGAAGACAATAATGGGCACTCATCTGCTAATTTAATGAAGTTAGTGCAAGCCACCTTTATACAAGACTTGGGTGACAGGATTCATGGTCTAGGTGGCTCCTAATCACCTGTCCTGTTGGTCAGGCATGTTAGGTCTGCCAAAGCCATTTCTCACTGTCCTATGCAGTCTCTGAGAACATTTGGCATGAGTACACAGTGTCTTTAATCTCAGTCTGCCTGTGGATGCAGGAAGACAGACAAAGGGTTGGAACAATTGCAAGATTCTGGCTAGAGCCACTTCCAGGTGAATCTCAAAGGTTTCTTTCCCAAATCTATCTCAACCTTCTTTATTGGGTATCCTGTGGTAACTGATTGATCAAAAGGTGCTGAGTGAAAGCCCCAGTGATTTATACCTCTGTATGAACCAAACTACACTCTCCAGTGCTTACTCTTCCCAAAGCACTCCTCTCCCTTTGTGATCAGACTCTGGCAGGTCAGAATCCAGTGTTGAAAGAGGGACATGGAATGGTTCATAAGGAAATTTCTGGGTTCCCTTTTTTTGCATATTAAAGCTTTACAATCTTGTGAGGATTCTATTCATTGTTGTTTCTATGCTCTTGCGTGCTCTGCTAGCTTCTTTGACAGCAAAGTGGGAGATATATACCCACAGCTCTCTGAAAGTTCCTTTGATGCACAGGGAGCAAAAACACTTTATTTCAGATTTTACCCCTAGTGTTCTTCTGCTACCAAATATGGTCCCAATACAAACTCTATGATAGAGAATCATAGCCATGAGAGGGAAATATAAATTTTAATGCCATTCTACAGCTTAGCCTGTCCTCTGAAAGAAAGGAAGTAGTCCAAAGTACATATGCAGGCCTAAGGAATTCTCAGGCCTTATTTTAAAAATCCAATTTGGGCCAAACATATAACTTCTATTCAACTCTGATCATCTATTCTGAGACCCAGTTCCACCCACCAAAGTTCATTAACTAAGGGCAGGCCTAACACAGAAAGATCAATATTCATTACAAAAAGAATTCCCATGTTTCCCCAGGGATTAAACCTCACACAGTAAGGTTGGATAACCAGGTTGCTTACATTTTTTTCACTGTCACCCATGAAAAAGTACATAGGTTATTGACCACACTGGTGAGATATAGCAGTTAAATCCAGAGATCAGGCAGGGAAGGAGGAGTGGAAACTGCTGGTAGATAGAGGCTCCAAGAAATAGAAGCTCCAGAATCAGGAAAACATCCCCCTAGCCAAAGATACTGTTGGTGCAGGCACCTATGAGTTCTGTTTCTTTCATTCATTTCATGTTGTTGTTCAGAGGGGAGGCTTGTCCTCAAAAGTACTGATGGAAAATTGTAAACGCTGATCTGAAAAAGATGTTCCACATACTCCTTTCCTAGATTAATTATGGCCATGTCATTTTTAGAAGTCTCATTTTTTTTGTTTGTTTGTTTGTTTGTTTTTAAATTCCATATGTTTGAGCTTATGGTTTTATGGTGAATTCACATTTGATCCTGCTTGCCTAAATTAATATATTTTTTTTTTCTGATCAGTCTTATTTTATCTAACCATAGAGGTTTTTACACTGTCTTTTTCCAGAGGCCAGTTTTCAAGGGTTACACTCAAACACACTGGAAAATTTTTTTTTTACACAATCCTAAGAAGAACATCAACATGGTGATGTTGGGAATAAATGTGATAGCCATAGAGGCAAATGGCCACCTGAAACTTTAATTTTGGTATCCATCATGGCTGCCAAACTTTACACCTAACATTATAAACTGAATTGTCCTGTCCTACTTTTAAATCACAAAGTAATGACAGACTCTATTAATTTCTAAAAATTTAAATTTAACAGAAGATTTAATAAACATCTATAGTATTCCCTCCTGTGGAGATGTAACTACAAAAAGCTATCTGTTTTCTATCTGTTTTATGGATGTGTGCACATCTATGTATTATATTGTGTCTACATATGTGCTTCTGTCCATATATCATGTACATGGTATCAAGATCGGCCTAGATGAATAAGCACTCATAAATCAAAATTTAAATGAGAAATGGATCCATGCACCTTTTAGTTCACCTGAATTAAAAGATATTCAATTTAAATTAGGTAAAAAGATGAGAGTAAGATGTCTTTAAAACTACTAACTCACAAGGTTTTCTAAGTGGTCAGACAATTAATATAGTGTTGGTTTTAATAAAATATCTCAGATGCACTATCCATTAGTTCTAGAATTTTTCTTCAACAGGGAAGAGACAGCTAATATGGTTAACTACACTTGTCTGATATCTGGCTTTTTACAATTAAAAATGAGTAAATTAGATTTAACATTAATTGGAATAATCTTCATAAATGTGTTTGTTAGAGGAGACATCTGATTAATTTGCAAAGTTAAAGTACTAAAACATCAACGGCTAAATATGAAATCAAGGACTCTTGACTTCTTAATTTCCATAAGGAAATATTAAATGTGTTTTCATACATGGGTAAGTAAAAAAGTTTGAGTCTTACATTCTATCAAGTGTAATTGTTTCAGTTGAATTTCAATTAAAGTAATATAAGTAAAGTAATATAATTAAAGTACAATGAAAACATAAAGTGTTTCATCTTATTGAAGGGGAACAGTTTTTCTAAATTTAGAAATTCATAAGGATAATTAAAAATTATAAAGAAAAACTTAAAAGGGGTCAATATCTAGGAAAGAGATATAAAAGGTCTAGGTATGGAAATATATTTTACTATGGAAAGTAGAAGTAAAAATAAATGTTTCTGGATGAGAAAGTCTTTTCTGTGGTTAAAAAAAATGTAGAATGTTTAAGTAAGTTACAGAAGGATTGTGGAGAGTAAATCTTAAAAATTTTGTGGGTAACAAAGTTAACTATAATTAGCACAATCAGTTAAAGCTATTCAAAGTTTTTCCTAAGGTCAAATATTAATGCAGTGATATAAACCATAATTTAATTCTCTATGGGTTGAAATAACAAAGATTTTTAAAAACATTAATCTGCTCTTATCAAGATAATTTCTGAGTCTCTTAATTTTTATTATTTAGATAAACTTGTCTTAAAGAAATTAGGGTTTATACAACTCTGATTAAACAATAACTGTTATTCTAGAGTATTACACTATACTACAGATTCTGAGTTTTTCTTTAAAAGCTAAACTTGGTTAAAATAAAAACATCATTGTAATTGTGACACTGTTACTGGCCTCTTTGCATAGTAAACATATTCATATCTTCCAAGTACATAAATATTTTAAATATAAGATTTAGAAGAACATTTTAACAAGTTGGTGTTCTTCAAACAAAAGTTTAAAATAAAGGTTTGATATTATAAAATTATTTTTTTTAGTTCATAGCTATTATACAAATTCTATATGTTTTTACTCTTCTTAATGTCATTTTGTATTTTCCTTATAAACCTTATAAATATTGTCCATTAATGTCTTGCAAAAGTACAATTTCTAATATAACAACCCAAGTTAAATTTGAGATAACAGGTCATCACCTATAGGTCAGTCAAGATATAAAGGAATAAAAACATAAATAACTGTAAAGTTATAGACATTAAAGGTAAAACCCATTACTCTTACTTTAAGAATGGTGAATCTGACTTGCTTAATGTTTAAGACCAAAATTAGAGACTAAAATTAAGGAAGCAAAAGCCCCCAACCCTCTGGGGTGGGGGCAGATAATATTTGTCTTCTGCCTTCTGAGATCAGCTCAAAACCAGGGAACAAGGAGACTTCACTAAAGGCTTCACAACTCTGGGCCACAAAACCTCCTGACTGGAGATCAATGAGTCCCTAGAAAACAGAAAGCTGACTAGTGCACATGCTGCAAAGAGGAGGGTAATTTCAGAGGTCAAAATTCCTGATGCTTTGAAGGTAAACCACATGGTCAACAAGACCCTGACTCATCCAGGCAGATGACACTAGAGGAGCTAAGAGGGTGTTCACAAGTTCCCAAGGATGACCCCCTGCAGGAACTCAGCTGCCTTTTAACAATAGATAGGAACAAGGTCAATTTGACCAGTTGATCTTAAACCCCTAGAAAAACAATTTATAACCAAAGTACAGCCATACCTGGGCACTTAAAAGAAAGACAATAGTTCTTTTGACTTATGATGTACACTTGTATTAGCCTCACCAAGAGTACAGTAAGACTGGAGGCAATAAACGTGGGATTCTTAGACAGGAGTTCCTGATAACTATCAAAACAGATGAAGAGAATCAGAAATATTTTGTCAATTTAAGGCCTACAAATCTTCTCATCTCCTATATAGGCAGAATAAATCAGTGTTTGCTAGTATGATTATCTAGCCCTAAGTAACAAAAATGAAAGGAGATCTACTAAACACAGAGGTTGTGCCAATAGAAAGGTAATTTTCAAAAATCAGATGATATCAGATTTTATGGAGGCATCTATGACATTATAAAAACTTTCATGTTTACATTCCTGATAACTCCAGCAATGTAACTAATATCCTTAAATATTCCCAAGTAGAGGTCATGTGCCCACTAGTCTTGTTATGGGAACAACATTTTAACTCTTATTCCTCCTAGTGAAAATTACTGGTTTCTAGCATCATCATGATATTTTTTGACATGTTCCAGATTCTGCAATATTTATTTTATATTAATCCCATGCCAATACTCATGTATTTTTGTTTCTTTCATAGAAGCACCCACCACTGAAATGACTTTACCACCTGTTCTTTCTGAACCAGACTTTTACCACAAACCCCTCGAATGACCCACAAGAACGTTCCTGAAATGGAAGCCCCAATTCCTTGCCCCATGTTACCCCCTCTCATCCCAAAGTAACAAGAGTGGTCATCATCCATTCCCCATTACAGCAGTAAGTATTCCTTAATTGTAGGGGGAATTAACACTAGGGCAAAATGACAGCCAGTGTAGATAATGAATGATTGAGTCAGGAAGATGGGGGCTGATTCAAAAGAAAATAAAATGTTAATATCTCCACAAAATTTTCCCTTCCTCACCTGTTGCTGAGGTCACTTGCCTCCAGGGAATTGTTCCTCACAAGAAGGAGTTGTTAAAGTGTATTCCCTGGGTAGCTTTCTTTCTGCCCTTGGTCACTCCAACTTTCGGACATGTAGGCAAGGTAAGATTAGGAGGAGGCATGAGAAGAAAGGAAATCTAAAGTCTATAAAAGGTGTATGATACTCCCTACTCCACGGAATACCAGTTTTGGACCTCCTCCTCTCCAGAGGAGTCCTCCTTTCTCTCTCCTCCCCCCTTACCTATCCCTTCTTTCTTTAAATAAAACTTTTTGCTCTTGATTTGACATTTCTCCAATCCTGATTTTCAAGACTGGTCTTAGAAAAACTTACCAAATTCCAGTGAGTTTAGAAATAATTGATTTCATCATTATACAACCTGTGAGTGAGTACTCATGATTTTTTTAAAGCAGTTTGTGGGTACAAAAAAAACAGGTAAATATAATATCTAGAATTGGGAGGTAAGAAGAAAAAAATATTATTTTGTTATGTAGTTTGTGTGGTTTTAACAATTCTGCATAAATTTCTCACATTTTGAAAAATTACAGAACTAGATTTAACTGTATGCTGACTGAGAATATGGAATAAACACTGTGTCTTTCAGTACAATTTTTCCAAAATCAGTTTATTACATATGTGCAACATTAAGAAATTTTAATGTTTCTCTCAACTACTATTACCTTTATTGAAGTAGCAATAATTTATTTGTATAAATATATAAATTCATATCAAGCTATAGTACTTGGAAATCAAAAAAATTTTCTACCATGGTAAGTCTGTCTTATGTAAGATTTTTTAGAATCATATTAACTAGACATATCAGCCATTGGACATTATTAATCAGGTATATATGGAAACATGGAACTAAATAAAAAATGCAAGGCAATTAGAGTATAAGAGGTATGAGCTTAATGCTTACTCACTTTCCCAATTTGTCCTGGATTTTTCTTGAACAGTGCTAAAACACTAAATACGTTTTCAAATCCAATCAAACAGATACATCAGCCATGGGGATTAATCCTTATGGTTCAAGATTGTAAACTGATCATGGGCCTTTAAAGGTTTGCCCTAGAACTATAAAACTTTAGGAAGAAAAGTAAGAACAATATCTTTTCTATCATTAGACTAGGCAAATATTTCTTGGGCATAAAAATCAAAGTATAAAAGAAAATCTATGATAAACAAATTTAATCAAAATTAAATATTGCTCCCTAAATTCCCTTAAAAATGAAAAGGAATCCACAATCTGGGAGAAAAAAATTTTAAAACACATATATGATAAAGAGCTTATATCTATAACATAGGATGCATTTTTGCAGTTTAAGAAGAAGAATTGGGACTCAATAATAAATTAACAAAATATCTGAACAAATATTTCACTAAAGTAATTAAATGATAGCTAATATATCCATGTAAATGTATTGACATCATTTTAAATCAAATTAAAATGTAAATTAAATTCACATTAAAACCATAGTTAAATGTCATATACACCCACTTAGAGTGGCTCAAATTAAAAAGCATGACTATAGTAAGCAATGCACACAACTATATATCATTTTTTTCAATAACAATAAATGCTACAACCAATTTAGGCAACTAATTGGTAGTGTATTACACAGTCCAATATATAATTGCTGTATGACTCAACATTTTATTTTCTTGACTTTTACCACAAAATAATTAAAATGTGTCTACAAAAATACTTATAATCAACTTTAATCATTCCATTTATAATCAATGCAAAATGAAAACAACTCAATGTCCATCAATGCATATAGATAAAAATATAAGAATTCATAATTTTCAGTGCTGTTCATCAAAAAAATAGAAAGAATTACTGATTCACAAACCATTGATGAATTCAAAAGCATCTAGTGTTGTGAAGAAAATAAGTTGATGACAAATATACGTTTTGTGATTATGTTTATTTGGGACTCCAGAAAATCAAAACTATAATGACAGAAAAACAGATTAGTGTTTCCAGGTGGGTGAGTATATGGATTTAGTGATCTTGGCTCCAAGGTTATGGTAATCCAAATGCACATGTCAAAAGCTTTTGGATCATATGCTTAAATAGTGTATATTTTTGTAGTAATAAAAGTCCCATAAAGCTGTCTAAAATATTTTTAAATATGTGAGAAAGGATTGGTGATCAAGAATCTCACACAAAGGTGCATCAAACCAATCATTTTTGTAAAATTATAAATATTTTTGTCAATTACTATGTCTCAATTTTGAAGTAGAAAAGAACTTAATTACATGACAAACTAATATAGGGTGATGAAAATCTTATGCTTTTATTTTCAACACATTATTCAGAAGGTTGACTAATACATTGACTATTGAGTCTGAAAAATTAAATATTCTTAATAATTTGTACAATAACCACTAATAGGAAAGGATAACATATCTTTACTATTATCATTTTAAAGAAGCATGCAAGTGAAAAATGCAAAGAAAACAAAATTAAAAAATGAAAACTTAAATGAATTTTAACATTTCCATTATCAGAGTGTATTTAAATGGACAAGGCATTCCAGGTAAATGAAAGAGTATTACCAGAGTATATATTAAAATTTTGTTATATGTTACTTATAGGGTATGTCTGACAACGGAAAACATTCTGAGCCATCCTAAATTTAATGATCAAAGTCAGAGGGAGAGTGTGGAGAAGGGAAGAGAGAAGTTAATCCATTAACACCTGAGGAATAAACCAACAAAAAGAACTTCGATGTGGAAACCCTGACTTAAATCCTATCACTGCACACCACCAGGCTAACTTTTCAGACTTTTAACACCCACCAATCCAGAGCAACATTGCTTATCCCTATGAACTGCTCTCTTAGCCCAAAGCTCTCCCATCTCCTGTTTACCACCCCTACTTATCTATATGCAGTCTAGGTGAAAGTGAATTCCTTTCCCAAAGTTATAGAAACTATTCTTAGCTCTGGTTCAGTGCACATGTTCCCACTGCCACCTGGCCCTTCTGCTGGCTCTGGCTAGTATCTTTAATGACTAGAAAAACTCTTATGTCACAGAATTGATCTCTAGAGTTTTGGCTTAACACACGAAATTTATAAGATCATAGACAGTTTGGAAATGATTTCACAGAAAAGAAATGAGAAGTTAAAAATAAAACCAAAGCAAAACCAAAACGTTTGAGCTATTACTTGTATATAAAATATTTAATTGAATAATTAATAACATAATAAAATAGTCTAAAATAAATGAAAGTACATATATAAAATTGTTGGGAAAAAAGAAATCACAAATTATCGTTACATTATATTATGGCATCATACTTCTCCCAATTGATGACTTACCTTTATTGCTCATTCACCCAATTGATGACTTACCTTCATTGAAAACATAGAGCAGTGTAAACACAATAATTTGAGAATTGCTTGAGTATACATAGAACATTTGCAAACAATTGACCATATTATAAAAAAGCAATTTTTCACAATTATAGATATTATTAATGGTGTAAAATATATCCACTGATGATTAATACAAGCAAATTAGAAATTAATAAAAATTTTAAAAAATTCTATCCTCTGAACATTTTAAAGCACGCTATTAAAATAAATAAGTTCAAAGAAATATTAAAAATAATAATTTGTAAAGTAATTCAATACATATGCTTTCTTAGTCCATTTTATTCTTCTATAATAGTACATGAGAATAAGTAATATATAATGAATAATATTTATTTGACTCTCAGTCTTGGATACTGGGAATTCAAACATTGAGATGTTACATCTAATAAGGGCCTCTGTGTCATCACTTGGCAGAATGGCACAGAGAGGATGTGAGTGAGCAAGAGATTAAATTTGTAGCCTCAACATTTCTTATAATGTATATTAATATATTTTGGGGAGAGTCCTCGTGACTCAGACACCTCCCTTCAGGCCCCACTTTTCAACACTGATGCATTGAAAATTGATTCCAATACATGCTTTTGGGGGGGATACATTCAAACCAATGTGTTCTTCCCCAGTCCCACAAATCCAAGTCCTATTCAAATATAAAATACATTCATTCAACTTAATAGTCCTCAAAGTCTAACTTGCTTCAGCATAAAAAAGACATGTTCTAAACACAGAATTTCATTGACATAATATATGAGTCAAGTTTAAGGAACTATTTCATCCCAAGGCAAATACTTCTCCACTTATAAGACAGTGAAATTAATAATTTATTGTTTTAAAAGTACAACCATGGGAAAGGCATGACAAACAGTTCCATTACAAAAGAAAGACAGAGGCAAGGAAAGAGGGTAAATTATCCCAGGTAAGTCCAAAACCCAACAGTGAAAATATTAAATGTAAAAGCTGGAGCTGTGACTGCATGCCTCTTCAACCTCAGGGCTGCGAAAATCCCAGCATATTACTTTCAATTTGAAGAACTCACAGAATTCAATATAGAGGGTTTGGACATTTTATTACTCACATACTCCTTAGCAATGGCAGCCCAGAAAAAAATAGAGGAGCCATGTTATACCTACATATTTCCCTGGCTTGTAAATATACATACATATATATATATATATATATATATATATATATATATATATATATATATATATATNTATATATATATATATATATATATATATATATATATATATATGGTTTGTGCTAACTGAACATATGGACTTCTTCAGATGTTTTATGAGTACATTCCTTTACCTTACAACAAGGACATTCTACCTTGATTCTCTCTTAAAGACTGGGGATAAGAAAAGTGGGCAGTTTCCCTCCTTCTTACACATCATAACACATTCTGTGCAATTCTTCTTATTTCACTGCCAGGAACAACAACCCTTCCCAAACACTGACTGGTGGTAAGCACTAACAATGTCCCACATCCTAGATATCCTGGGACAGGGTTTGGACTCCAGGGCCTCAGGAAGTCCCATTCCTATTTTTCTATTCCTGCTTTTCTGGACTTGGTACATCTAGCATCTCTCATGGATTGAATTCGCCTACTTGTCATTTTCCCAACCTGGAGGTACATGCTTGTTTTATTGAGTTTTTTCACTATTATGATCAAAAGACGTAACAAGAACAATTTTAGAGGAGGAAAAGTTCATTTGGGGCTCACAGCTTCAGAGGTCAATTAACAAATGGCCAACTCTGTTGCTCTGGGCCAGAGGAGAGGTAGAAACATTATAGTGGAAAGATGTGGAGGAAGAACACAGCTCAGGGCATAACAATCATGAAGCAGAAAGAGAGAACTCTGCTCATCAGCCGTACTCTACCTGCTTTCAGTCATCACCGATTTAATCCATTCAAGTGAATTGTTGCACTGATTAGGTCAAGGCTCTCATGACCCAATCAGTTCACCTGTAAACTTCCTTACATTGTCTCACCCATGAGCTTTTGGGGAATACCTCACATCTAAACCTAACAATATTGATAGCCTTGCAATTCTAAGGGTTTGGAGTCTGTAACCTTCTCAGAGCTGCCCAAGGCATTGCCTTAGTAGGGACTCTTCTGTGATGGCTCTACAATTGTGACAAGTCGTTGCTTGAGCTCCAAGGCTGTCTATGACATACATGGAAATCTAGGTGACTTCTATGATTCCAAGGCTCTTACATTCTGCACATTTGTAGCATTAACACTATGTAGGATTGCTGAATTTTATGGCTTATACTTCCTGGTGCAGTGGGGTCAATCTGTAGCCAGGTCTACTTCAGTCATAGCTGGGATGGCTATGGGCTGAGGATGTAGCTTGATGGTGAAATGCTTGCTTGGCACTCATGAGCCTTGGGTTAAAATCCTTGCACCACACAAATAATAAATAAATAAATACTAAATAGATAAATGATAAATAAACAGCCGGGATGGCTAATGGTCATTGTACCAAGGTGGAACTGTGCAAGAAATGCTGAAGTCCTGCATGGAAACCTGCCTCTGAGGAAACCTCACAACTCAAGGTCTTACTGTGGGCCCCTTATAGGAAGGGAAGCTTCAAGGATCTGTGAAATGTCTTCAGGTCCTTTTCCCACTGACCTGATGAATGGCACTAGGCTCCCTTCTATCCATAGTAATCTCTTTAGCAAAGACAGCCTTGACCTTGATTGGATCTCCTACATACATCTTCACTCTTCACATGGCATGGCTGTGAATTTTACAAATTTTTCATGCTATATCCCTTTAAATTAAAAGTTCTGTCTTTAAATAATTTCTCTCCTCTCAAATCTTACACGATGCACTTAAAAGTAACAACCCACTTCCTTCAATATTTTGCTTAGAAATTTCTTCTTTCAGATATCCTATTGACCGCTTCTAAATTCTGTCTTTCATAAACTGCTCATGCATGTACACAATTCCACAAAGTTCTTAGATACTTCATAATGAAGGTGGCCTATATTTCAGTTCCCAATACCCAATTCCTACATTTTTGCTTAAGATCTCATAAAAAAATCCCTTAACCTTCAATATTTCTAATATTATTTGATCAGTCTTTCCCTATATCTCTTTTGTTCTGACCCCTTACCAGAATTACTCTTATGGTTCCATTGATGATAACCTAGACTTTTTCTAGAATTCCCCTACAAATTCTTTCACCTTCTATTCCCTGTCCAGTTTCAAAGGTAATTCCATATTTTTAGGTAATCATTACACCAACTAACTACCATACTTCTCAGAATGGATTTTCTAGCTTAGGTTTTGTGTGTGTGTGTGTTTGTGTGTGTTTGTGTGTGTGTCCACATGCACGTGTGCATGCATGCGCACACTATTCCAACAGAATTCCGGAGACTAGGTGACTTATACTGAACTGAAATTTATTTGGCTCATGATTCTGGAAGTTAGGAAGTCCTAGATTAAATGGCTGCATAGCAGAAGGACAAAAGAGAGGGTGAGAAAGGCAAAGGATTGAATTCATAGACGCAAGTTTTTTATAATTGGCATTAATCCACTCATGAGCATGGAGCCCTCATGTTCTAAAAAGCTCTCTTCTGGCCCCATCTCCCAAAACTGTTGCATTAGGCACTAAGTTTACAAAATATGCCATTTTAGGGAGACACATTGAAACCATAGCAAATTCTTACTAATAAACTTGATAATATAATACTAAAAATATAGTGCCAAAATACTTAGAGGAAATTATTACCAAATGTTTAAAATAAAATGTTAGCATTAATAATAATGAGCCAATTAATGTGATTTGAAATGTTAGTACACGAAGAAAATATTGCAATGAAATTAATACTTTACTAAACAAAGATACGATAGAATAGAATAGACAAAAGTTGATTTCTTTATGTGACTAATTAAATAAAATATATTTTATTGAAAATAATCAATAAACAAAAATGAGAAGTGGTAAATAATATAAAGAATTTTGAAGATGGGACATTATTAGAGTTATAGAAAATATTTTAAGATAAAAAATTATACTATGAATATATGTTAATATTTTTGAAACAGATTAAATAGAAAATTTTCTTGGAAAAATAAAGAAAATACATTTTTAAAATGATTGAGTATAACCATTTAATAAGTTATATCAATGTTTTAGTACATTTCTGAGAAGAACGTATGATTGACATGGTATAATGTAAGTTGTGTCAAAGTATTAGGAAGCAGATCATTCTTTATAAAAAATTATTTCTGATTGAATACCAACAAAAGCTAATGCACCCAACTTAGAAAACTTTTCTAACAAAATTGGACAAATGTGACTGACGGTGGTAGTGCTTGCCTGTAACCTAGTGGCTTGGGAGGTTGAAGCAGGAGGATTGCAAGTTCAAAGCCAGCCTCAGCCACTTAAAGAGGCCCTAAGCAACTTAGCAAGACAAATAAAAATAAGAAAAAATAAAATAAAAAGAGCTGAGGATGCAGCTCAGTGTTTAAGTGCCCTTTGGTTCAATTCCTGATAGGAAAAAAAAAAAGGACAAATGCGAAAAGAATGATTGATTTCATGGTTGCATTCATAGACATAGATTAAAAAACAACAACAAAATTTTTAAAGGGTTAAAACAAACATAATACAATCATGTGGC
Organism: Marmota marmota marmota; assembly: GCF_001458135.2. NCBI lineage: Eukaryota > Metazoa > Chordata > Mammalia > Rodentia > Sciuridae > Marmota > Marmota marmota. Next base: position 23,027,659 of record NW_026000211.1, on the reverse strand, counting down.
AAATATCAATGAATTATGGGATGTTGATATCAACCTAGGAATACCTAGGCAGTTTAATAAAATTTAGCATTTTACTGTAGCCACAGATTAAAGTAAAAAAATATATGATCATCTCAATAAATGCAAGAAAAGCAATGAAAAATACCATTTTTAAAAAATCTGCTCATTAAAATACTTAACCTGATAATGTACATCTTTTTAAAGATTTCAACCATCTGTAATCTCAGAAATAAAATTATATAGATTCACTCCAATCTTTTTACAAAAATGTACCCTTTTCTTTCTTTCTAGTCTCAGCTGTAATTGTAAATAAGTATTATAAAAATGAAAAGAAAAAACTAATGTGTGGGTATTGTGAAAAATGTGATTGAGAATCCACTGAGGTGCCAAAGTATTTACAGACATGCAAGGATCAGGTGCATTTAAAACATACAAAATAAGAAACATATAAGGTATTATTTTTATTGCAGTAAGTAACATCTCAATAACTAATGATTAGACAATGTCTTGGGGAATATCATTTCTTTCATAATTGATATTTAGATGCAGTATAATTCCAATTGAAATTCAAATGATATTTTGGTAAAACTTGACAGTTTTTTTTTCTGATATTCATAGACAAAGAAGATAGAATAGGAAAATTATCCTAGTAGATATAAGAATTGACTTTAAAAACATTATACTTGAAACTCGTGATATATACCAGGAACAATAAAGTCAAATAAGAGAACAAGTAAAAAAAAATTCTCTGTAGAATAAAATGATGCCAAGGCCCATCATATTTGAATTACTTAATACAAAAGATACAAATGAATTCTTAAGAGCAGCCATAGAAAGTAGACATGTTCCTTACAGAGGAACAGATGAAGATAACAGATTTCCTGTTGTAAACTGTGTTAAACAAGGAACTGGCAGAGCAACACCTTAAAAAAAAAAAAAAAGAAAGAAAGAAAGAAAAAGAAAACAAACTCCCAACCTTGAATTCTGTAGCTGACAGAAATATTTTCAAAAACTGAAGGTGAAATAAAGACATTTTTAGATTTATGAAAGTTGAAAGAATTCCACACAAGAAGTTTCACACTTCAAGAAATACCAAAGGGAGTCTTTCCGACAGAAGGAAAGTGATACTAGATAAATATCTGACCTATAATAAAAATGAAGAGCACTAGAAACAGTTACAATATAGGTAAATGCAAAAATTGCTTTTCCTTATTATGTAAATCTTTGAAGATAATTAGTTGTTTTTCAAAATGACTGTAATACTTTCTGTGGTTTTTAATATGTAAGGGCAAAACATATGTGGGAATTACAATGATTAAAACAGAATGTCATTGGTGTGAAGATGGATAAATAGATAAGCAGAACAGAATAAAAATGTAGAAATAAAATCACTTATATGAAACTGGTTTTTACAATGGTATATAGGCAACATAAAGAAGAAATTGTAGCCTTTTCAACGAGTTGTGCTAATGCAGTTGGGTATTGATAATGCAAAAAAATTCTATGCTTAGACATGTGTACTAAAATTATTTGAAAATCAATAATACACCTAAAGTTATAAAACTTCAATAATAATACATAAGAGAAAAATCTGTACAAGTAGGCTTGGGCAAAGATATTGTATATTCAATACCAAAAGCACAGTTCATAAACGGATGCATTGTTCTCTAAGTCTGTTGGTATTTTAAAGACAATAGGCTTGGTAATATACTCTCCCACTTATATCTTTATGGCTTTTCATCTTCAAAATGTTTCTCAGTTACATATTTTCTAGGGAAGATTACCCAGAATACCTTATTTTTAATTGTATATGGCTATGGTTTGTGTTTAAATTGCTCCTCTCAAATTCTTGCGTTAATATAAAATATTCAGAGCTGAAATGATTATGTTATAGAAATTGACCTGAATTATGAGAATTTAATCAGTCTATCCTAGTTTGAGTGGTCTGGCTGAGTAGTAACTGCAGGCAGGGGATATGGTTAGAGGACATGGGTCTCTGGGGGTGTGGCCTAAAAGGATTCATCTTTTCTGCAACCCCTTCCTCCATGTTTCTCTGCTTCCCGACAGCCAGAATGTGAATAGTGCTTTTCCACCTTGCCCTTCCACCATGATCTTTTGTTTCTTCTTGGATCCAGAGCAATGGAGTCAGCAGACCATGAACTGAAGCCTTAAAACTCTGAGCTCAAAATAAACTTTTCCTGCTCTAAGTTGGTCTTTTTCTGATATTCTGGTTATAGTCTATGTCCTGAAACTTCCAATAACATACCTTCACTACTTTTTTCCATACTACTTTTATATTCTAACATATTGTATAATTTGCCTATTAACTATTTATGTCATTCACTACTTCCCAGACTATGCAGTTAACAAGGGAAGTTGGGTGGTAAATGCTTAAGAAGTAACTATTAAAATAATGAAAATGCTAGGTGCAATCGTGCACACCTATAATTCCAGCTACTTGGGATTCTGAGGCAAGAGGATAAGAAGCCTGATCATCTTAGAGAGACTTTATCTTAAACTGAAAAATAAAAGGGCTGGAGATGGAGCTCAGTGTTAGAGTACTTGCCTAGCATATGTGAATTCCTGGGTTTAATCCCTAGCAGCAAAAATAAAAAAAGAAAAAAATAAATAAACTACAATGTTATAATTGGTTGTTTATGGGGAGCAGAAACTATAAACAGAAATAGAAACACACAGTACTGACGTGTGTGTGTGTGTGTGTGTGTGTGTGTGTATGCACATATATATTTCTGGAGAATCATGTGATGTTAAAATTATATGAATTATTCTGATTTTGTAAACTAAATCACATAAGGATGACCTATTGCTTACAATTGATACAACATGTATCTCTCTCTTAGCCTAAGTTTCCTGGCTTTTTGATTTAGATATTTTATCTGAGTGTTGTTAAACACTAGAGAACTCCTATCCCAGACAGTTTTTTCCTATGATGAGTATGTCGTTTGTGATTTAACCTGGGAGCTCTAGAGTCCCAAATGGTACTTTCAGACAATAGGTAAAATCTGGGACTTTGCTATGAAAAACCTGATATGTGGTCAAACTTTTAAAACTCACATGAAACTTGGCGCTAATTTATACTTATAATTGAGCATGGAATTTAGTCAGGTGAATTGAATGAAGTCTTTAGTATTACTATTTAGTGTGAATGTTCAAAAATTTTGCTACAGAACATTAATGTACATGGACATTGTTTCCAAAATATTAGGCACAAATGTTATACACAATATCAACAATGAATTTCCTTTGTAAATTTGAAAAATTAAAATTTCTCTAAGAAACATGATTCCAAATGTTTCAGTTAAAGATTTGTGAACCTATGTGTCCTTTTCCTAATTATACTTTTATTTTAGGATTATATTGTTTAAATAGGAAGACCAAACTTTAAAAAGGAAATGACTCCATTCATGGTTAGGCCATGGAGAGCAGAAGATGCTATCATGGAGCACACAATCTTCTTGAAGCAAAGAGGCCACCATGTCCCCATTACAAGGGAGAGAATAGCAACAGCAGTAACTTCAAAATCAAATGCAGTGTCTCCTTAGATTTTTGTTTTAAAGGTCTTTATGTTTCATGACCTGAACTTTCTTCTAAATATTTAAAAATTATTCTTGTTTAAAAACATTTAAAACCATGTATAGACAGCAAGAGAAACAACACAGGATTCTAGAAAAAACTAAGTAACTTACTCATGTATAGTATAAAATATCATTTGCATAGAACAGGATGGTATGGCAAAACTGAGACTTCTTTCTTTTAGTATTCTCTGAATTTCTAATATTTTCACATTATTTAAATTCTCTCTGGGGCCTAATACTGTCAGGTTTTGGTAGATGGTCCTGATGATTTTACAATGGCAAGCATTCCATGAGCTCCTAACACCCAAAGCCAAATCTGTATATTGGATACCACCTGCAGATCCAGCTGTCTGTCAAGCTCTTCTGCTGTGAAAAAAACACAGCCTGTTAGCCAGTTCAGCTCCTGAAGAACAGAGTTTCAAATGTGTAATCTTTGAGTTTGGAGAAACAGATTTGAAATATATAAATAAAGTTAAATTGGGGAAGAATTTGAATAACATTGCAGTTATCGTGCATTTTTTAAATAAACATCCTGTTTTAGATTGTTTCTTTTAATTTACAGAAAAGTTGTAAAGATCATAGTGAGTGTTTCCAAATATGCCTCAGCAAGTTCCAGTTTCTCCTTCTGGTACCATCTTATTAAATTTGGAATATAACATTAGGACATGGCTGTTAACTCAATTGCAGGCTTTATTTGAATCTCACCAGTTTTTCCATTAAAGCCCTTTTTCTGTTCTTGGGTCAAATCCAGGGAACCATATTGCATTAAGTTGTCCCTCCTCCTTAGTCTCTTCTAGTTTGTGATAGGTTCTGAGTCTTTTGAAGGATTAATATGCAGCGCAATTATGTTGATATTTTAAAGTACTTAAAAGGCTACTTTAAGCAATAAAATATTTTGTAGACACAAATGTGTATATGTAATTGTTCATAGACTTCATTCAGTGCATCTTTGCCTTTAATTGCAAACACAATTTAAATTGCTTACTTATCTAAATTATATATAAGTGAAATAGGTCAAATTTATCTGTGAAAATATCTAGCACCACTATATGTTTGAAATAACCCTTAAAGGTTCACTTTTATGAAAAAGAAGGAATAGAAACTTTTTAGGTAGTGCCTTACATAAATTTAAATTGGGCACAGTTATCTGAAATTGCTTTATGTCAAGCTCTTCCTTAGTAATTCAAGGTTATTTTATAATTACATAGTTTTTGTTGAGATCTAACTTAATGAAGGATGTTAGGACTAAAAATAGCATCTAAGAAATGCATGTTTCCACAACTTGGTGCAATTACTTGAGTTGATTATAGATCATTTCTTGTAAGTCTTCAATTTCATTATTTCTCATTTTTGAATGCCGACTAGATTCATGGTACTTTTTAGGCCATATATATGTTTTGATCTCTTCTTCCAAGAGAATAATGTATTCTACTATACAATAGGAAGCTAAAACAAGTTAGCACATATTGTTTATATGTCTGTATATATGTATATGTGTATATATACGTATACATACATGTACCCACACATAGACACATGTATGTCTCTGTGTATACTTGTTAGAAAACTTTGTGTCACTATAATGAAATACCTGGGCACTTAATTATAAAGAGAACAGTGCTTTTCCCTCACGGTTTTGGAAGTTGAAGTCCATGATTGGATAGTCCTGTTACTTTGGTCCTCTAATGAGGCAGCGCCTTGTAATGGTAAGGCATAGAGGAAAAACAAACAGCTTGTATCACCAGCCAGGGAGCAAAAGAGAAGAGGAAGCCATCAGGGTTCCATATTCCCTTTTCAAGTATGCCTCAGTTGACCTCAGGACCTGACAGGAGGCCAGCTTTTCCAAGATTCCACCACCTCCCATTTATGCCACCCTGGGGACCAAGTCTTAGGAAGACATTCAACAGCAGTGTACTTACATACTTGGATGCAAACATATATTTGAATAGCTCGCTGTCCTGACATTTCACTTAAAGATAAATAAGGCTGAAAATCATAATTCTACAACTAGATAGTAACATTCATGCTTTGAAGTGAATTAAAATCCTATAGAAAATTAGTTAACCAGGAAGATGTATTCCTATGATTAAAGCAAGGCTGTCATGAGAATTAAAACCAAAAATACCTAGACACACGTTTGGTTTTTAAATATTGTTTTAGTTGTAGATGGACACAATATCTTTATTTTTTATTTGTTTTTATGTAGTGCTGAGGGTCCAATCCATTACCTTACACATGCTAGGCAAGCACTCTATCACTAAGCCACAAACCCCAACCCTAAAGGCACATTTTGATGACACAAAAGCATCCTATTAAATATGAGTTTCCTTTTACCAGAGAGAGCATGCCCATAGGCATCAAAGTACCTAGCTAGAATCTTCACCAGATAAAAACACAAGATCTATCTTGTGTATAGTTTTAGAATGGACTTTGAGATACAGAAGCAGAAAGGACTTGGGTACAAGAATGTCTGTGACCAAATTTTGGCTCTGCTATTCACTGGCTGTGTTACCTGAGGCAAGAGTTTTGTCTTGATGTGCCTCACATTTCTCATGAGAATAATAATAGCAGATTGGTTGCTGTGATGTATACATGAGTTAATATATGAAGAAGGCTTACTTACAACCATGCCTGATAAGTACCCTCCCAATGATTGTGACTGTTAGTTTTTATTATGATTGTTATTTGGTTGACATAAATTTATCCTGACTAAGTACATTGTTAATCTTTCTTTAATATTTTTTAGTTATCAATATTTATTTATATGTGGTGCTGAGAATCAAACCCTGTGCTTTACACATGCTAGGCAAGAGCTCTACCACTGAGCTACAATTCAGCCCCACATTGTTAATCTTATTTAGTTTAAGTAAGAATTCATAATTAATGCCACTTATTAAAAGAGCATACTACCTTCTGGCATTTGAAGAATATAAGTAAAGGATATACAATATTGGAAATGTATGAGGCCAGAAGCTATTCTGTGGAAATATTATAGTAATAAGCAGAGTTGTAAAATTGCAAAAAGATCATTATATTTTCATTGACATAATATGCACATGAAAGACTCACCTTTCAGGAATATACTTGATAATCTGGTAGCATAAGTATTGTTAAAATATCTTCAAACTGAATTTACATTGTAGATTTCTGTATAAAATCAACATTTATTCTGACATTGAAATGTTAATAAGACTAATTTAAAGCTATACTAATTTCAGATCATTTCTCATTAAACAATGCCCAAATGAAGAAATACTTTTCAATAGAAGAAATACAAATGGCCAACAGATTTAGGAAAAAAATGTTCCACATCTTTAACAATAAGGAAAATGCAAACCAAAACTATGCTGGTATTTCATTTCACACCTGTCAGAATGGTAGTCATCAAGAATACAATAATAATAAATGCTGGAGAGGATGTGGAAGACAAAGAACACTTCTACATTGTTGGTGGGATTGTAAATGAGTACAACCACTATGAAAATCACTATGGAGTTTCCTCAAAAGACTTAGGCATGGAACCACCATGAGACCCACTTATACCACTCCTTGGTATTCATCCTGAAGAAATAAAGTCATCTTATATGACAGTGATACAGGCATTATACCAGCAGAATTCACAATAGGCAAACTATGGAACTGTGTTGGTGTTCATAGTGGATGAATGGATAAAAGAATTGTGGTATATATACACATGAAATTTTATTCAATCATAAAAATTCTGAGATTATGTCATTTTTCAGGAAAATAGATGGAACTAGAGACCATTATGTTAAGTGAAATAAACCAAACTCAGAAGGTCACAGGTCATAGGTTTCTCTCATATGTGGAAGCTAGGGAGGTTAAAAAAAAAGTCGTGGGGGTGTCTGGGATCCAATGAAAACCAGAGAAAAATTACTATAGGAAAGGGACCAGGGACTAGGAAAGTGCTGGGGAATAATATTGACCAAATTATAATGTCGTATTGTGTGCATGTACAAATATGTAACAACAAATCCCATCAACATGTACAACTATAATGTACCAATAAAGAATGTGGAAAAAAATAATTTTTTTTTTTAAAAAAGAATATGGCTTTGAGTTTCTTTGTTGTCAAAGTGGAGAAATAATATTTTCATTAGTCAAGGTAGCAAGTACATAAAAATACCCTTTATGAGGAAAAATGTCTAGTTTTGAATATAGTTATTTCTAGATAGATTCTGCTATCATACTAACTTTTTAGCAACTGTATAAAACTTTTCTTATATTGTGCTTAATATAGACTAAACCTTTAAAATTTTTTAATGCTCTTAGTCATTTTCTTCCCATATTTATTCATACATCAGGAGCCATTTTTCCAATCCAGGGACGTCAGTAATATCATAACTTAATTTTCAACTCTTGACCCTGCTTTCTATCTTTGCTGGCTATTTCATTCACTGGTTTTATGGTATTTAAATTTCGTATTTACTTTTTTCTCAATTGATCTTTTAACCAGCATGAAATTACAATAACTTCAATATCTATTCCCTACCATCATTGATATATAATAAATCGTGCCTCATCCCTAATACTTATGTTAAAACCCTACCTCCCAATGTGATGTATATGGAAATGAGGCCTTTGGGAAGTAACTAGGCTTAGCTAGGGTCATGATCTTGGGTCCACGGGGTGGAATCTGTGTTCTTATGAGAAGAGAGCAGACAGTTTCTTCTCCCTTAAGAGAAGAACCAAAGAAGAACAAAAGAACTTGAAGTTAAGTGAGCATAGATGACAAGAGAAGGGGTTCCAGCACCTTGAGCATAACTTCCCAGCCTCCAGAACTCTGAGAAACAGATTTCTGTTGTTTAAGCCACTCAAGGTTTAGATTTTGTTTTGACATCCTGAGCTGAGACAGTAGCTGATAGCAGTTTTGAATCTAAAGAAGTTTGCTTTATGATCCTAAGAGGTGCATGGAGTTAGGTTCTTATATTACTCAGACATATATTGAGCTTACATGGCACATGACTATTTTATTATTAATGTTCTTTGCCTCAGCTTTAAAACTCTCCAAAGGGAGAAGAACTGCTGCCCAGTGATTTGCAAGCTGCTATAATTTTTATGATTTAAACAACAGGAAAACACAATCATTTAAAATTAAAATGTATTTCCTTTAAGCTAAATAAAATTGCAAGTCACCAGGAATTGAATTAGCTAAAGATGCATATTCTCTTTAAACAGTGCTTAAAATGTCTTTATATTACTAATAAAAGTCAGTCAGCCTGAGTTAAAAGCCTGGCTTAAGCCACTAACCACCTATGACAAATTTACTTCTGGTAAATATTTCAAAAGTTCTTTAATATTTTACTACCTTAGTTTCCTCATCTATAAATGTAGATCACGGTAGTACCTACTTCTTAGAGGTGATTTGAGAATTAAGTTACGGGGGGTGGGGGAGTTCATGTCAAACACTAAGAATAGGGTAAGCATCCACTGATATTATTTCTGCTTTTTAAAAATTTATCAAGATATTTTAGCATCCATTGTGGATAGTAAATACATGGCCAAATCTTCTAACCATTTTTAAAATTTTGATTAATAACAACTCCTCCTCCTTTCTAATGCTGGGTCTGCTTTCCAAGGGGGGAAAAAAATTCTCCACTTCTTAGTCACAATGTATATTTCTAAAACACTTACAAATCATGGACTTGAGAACCAGAATTTCTTAATCTGAACTCATGGTCTCCTGTTTCCCAGCTATTGTAGGTACATTTCTGAGAAGGGAGAAGAATCACCATTGCATCATTAGAAGAGCAATTATTTTTTTTTTAAGTCCTGATCTGGGCCAATAGGAGACTAAAATTTATGCTCTATATAAAGATTTGTTTTTATGGAAAAATGTTGCATGAGTTTCCTATGTGTTCCTGGTAGAGTGAACATCTGTGTCCCCCTAAATTCATATGCTGATATTCTAACCCTCACTGTTATGGTATCAGGAGGTAAAGTCCTTGGGAATTGATTACCTCATGAAGTGGTGCTCCTATGAATGACATTTGTGGCTTTATAAGTGAGACCTCAGAGTGATCTTTCTGCTTTCCTGCCATGAAAGGAAACATCAAGAAGAAGTCGGCAACCTGGAAGAGGGCCACACTGGCATCCTGATCTTGGATTTATAGGCCTGAGGTCTGTGAGAAATAAATGGTTGTTGAAGCCAACCATGAGCTGGATTCTGTTATAAGAGCCTGAATAAGCTAAGACAGGATTCTTTCTCTTCTACATGTAAAGAGAAAAACTTAATACGGTTTTTGTACTCTCGTAATTATTAATAAAGATTGTTACTTGGGGGAATTATCAGTTCCTATTATGAATATATATGTATATGGTGATACAAAGATTTAGCCAGTGTTACCGTTTGGATCTTAAATGATCCCCAAAGGCCCATATGCTAAAGGTCTTTGTTGCCAACCTGTAGAGTGCTACAGTGCTGGGAGGTGGTGGAACTTTCAGGAGGTAGGCCTTAGGGGAATGAAGTTAGGTCATGGGGGGCACAGTCTTGAAGGGGTAATGAGACTCCAGTCCTTCCTCTTTCTGTGCTTCCTGGATGCCTGAGATGAATTTCTTTGTAGGACTGTGTCCTCTACTCCTCTGCATGATGTGTTCTGTCTCACCACAGGCCTCAGAAACAATGGAGCCGAATAAATCATGGACTGAACCCCCAAAAATCATGAGTCAAAATAATTATTTCCTCTTTCTATGTTTATTATCTCAGTGGTTTCATAACAGCAATAGAAAGCTGACTAAAACATCAGATAATAAGAAAATGTGTCTGCAAAACTGAATTTTTAAGAACTATTACAGTCATGGTTTTTATATAAAGGTGAGCTTCACAAATATTACTGAGATTAACTTGAATGGTAAACAGAATTCCCCCCCAAAAAAAAAACCACAGCAGTTTATTACTAGCTATTCCAATAATATTCTGGGGGAATATTAGGCTCTTTGTGACAGTTTCTCTATCTAGAGTTTGTGTCTTGCATCTCTTATTTGGTCAATATTAAACCAGAGCTTATATTGTACTTTACTAATGATGAGATATTGCATGTTAATCAATTTATTTTTCAAAGTTTAACTTTTCCATGTTTTCATTACAGAATGATACATATGTTTGATTACACATCGCTTGTAATCATTCCTGTTGCAAAGCAGAATGCACATATTCTTAAAATAAACCTATGACTTGCAAAGGTAGGTATTCCAAATGGACTATGTTCAGATATTTTTAAATTCTATGAATTATATTTATTTTAGTGCATTAAAAGCATAAATCAAAACTATGAACTCTGCATTGCAGACCACAGAGCACAGGCAATAAGAGATAACCGGGAGACATGTAGCCTGTGTGCCTCAGTAGATGAAGATAAATCACTGGAAAACAGAGAAGACTTTAGTCTTTGCTTCAAAACTTTTATTTTTGTGTGTGATATTTGATCCTGCTAGCTGCAGATGCTAAGGCTATAGTGTTATTTTCTAAAAGCATGTGTGTGTATTTGAAAGTGCTATTACATGAACCTGTGCCGCGTTGTCTCAGCCATTCCTGGGGTGGATTCCATTATCTGCAGTTCTATTGCTTATGGATAACGCCTTGTTTCTCTTTGGACAGAATATATTTCTAATTGTTTGCTCACCACAGTGCTTTGTAGGTTTCTTCTGCCTCTGAATACATTTCATTGCCCCCAAAGGGGGGCTTCTGGGCTCTTGAATGATTTCTCCAACCCACCTTCTGTTCTGCTCTCCCTCATTCACTTTTTGGGAAGCATTTACCTCAATATCCTGGTGTTTTGTTCTGCTGACTCTCCTCATGTGGCTTTCTCTGCAAAGTTAATTCGCAGTGACCATTTTTGAAGTTTTGGGTTTCAGTGCACTATCTTAAAATAGAATGTAAGTCTCAAACAAGAATTGAATTGCAAGTACGTGTTTCTATTAATGATTTTTATGTAATAGAAAAACAAATATGAAGGAAAGGGGTGACAGTGTATTCTTATTTATATATTACCAATTAAAATAAAATGTGTCAAAAGTTCATTTTAATTGTAATTGATTTTTTTAAGAAGATCTTGTATAGTAAGTGGTTAAAGGTATACTTGCTATACTCATTTATGAAACAATTATATTCAAATCAAAGCACTCGTTTTTATTAACTGTCAAATATTTACATGTGAGCAAAGGAGAATGAAAAGGCATCTGTGAATAAAACAATGAAAACTAAAAAGAAAAGATAGCAGTGTTTCTAATATTTAGAACAAAGAACTAGACTAAAAAAAGTCCAATTGATAAAGTACTACAAATGATCATAATCCTGCCACGAATTCTATTTACTAAAATTCAAAGTGAAGTTGCCATTTTTTTAAATACATAATAATTCTAAACCTGTGTTTAGGTAGATTTCACAAAGTAGCTAAAACACAAAACTCATTGGAGAGGCCAGGAAAAAGCAAAAAATTATAAACTACCAAGAAAGAAAACATGGGGTGATCTGATGGCTTCCTTTCCATCTCCTCACGTGCCAGAGGAACTCTTCTTTACCACAAGGATATGAATGTCACAGTTCTGTCAATCAGTGTTTGCTGCACCTGAGGAAGATGATAATGTCATGAAATAGTCCATCCTTGAGTCAGGAGTTTGATATCAGATATCACTGTCCTTTCTTTCATTCCTGAGACTTTCCCCTGGAACCCCATCATCCTTTACTAATAAACATGTCTTCATTATTAATGAAGCATATTATTAGTTTGTATTTTCTGCATTTTTAGATAACTGTGTTTCATTTTGCTACTATTTTAATCCACATCTCTTCAAGAAGATGATTCAACACCAAGTTAAGCTTTAAATATTAGCTAATTAGCATTATCATTTACTTTTATCACCACACATGTATTTATCTCATCCGGGATCCACACAAAATTTATGATGACAAAATTGACTTCCAATTAATCTGAGAATGGTTCTGTTTTTTTTTTAATCAGAGTAGATATTTATGACCATATAGGTTAAATGATGATACTATACAATACATAACTTACTGCAGTTACAGTTAATTTACATTTGTTCTGTTTTGTAAAAGTAATCGCCACCAAACACGTGTTAATTATAATACAATAATTAACTGTGTTTTTACATACAACTCAACATTATTTCTCTGCAACTTAGTAATTTTTCCTCAATTATGTTGCCATATTCTTTCTCACTAATGTATTCATATTAATCATTCAGATTTAAGACAAGTCCAACAACAGACTCTAATTAAGTTTGTTCAATAACTGTTTTAATGTTTTTAGCTAATTTAGGTGATTTATAAGATAAGCCTATCACATAACTCCAATTTATCTCCCCCCCCCTTTTTTTTGCTTAAAGTCTTCCATTTGACAAGCATCAGTTATAGTATATAAAGCACAGGACCGTAAGTAGAATAAGGAGAAATGCAACCAACCATGATTTTAGTGTTGCCTAGATCTTCTTCTCTTGTTCAGACTATGGGTTTTTCTCAAGTTAGGATTTTTTAAAATTTGAAGTTAAACTACATTAGTAACATGCCATTAAATCATGTATTTGTGACATACAGTTCTTAGTTTTGTTTCTTAACCAAGGCTAAAATACCACGAGTTCATTGTCCATAGATACAAATATATTTCAAGTGATTAAAGTTAAAATTATGTTTTAATTATTCTGAGCTCATTTGTAATTTAGGTTACATTCTTTGTGTTTTATATTTTGAGAATATTAAAAATATAACACCTCACAAATCCTGTTGTAAATAAGTTGTCTATATATTCAAAGTGCATGTGGTTATTATACTTTGCTATTTATTTATTTCCTTATTTGTTTTGGGATATTATAAAAGACTGGGAAAAATTTGTTGATATTGTAGCACTTTGGCTTTAGGAGACTTCATATTTAAATTTATTACAGTCATACCATGACCTGATTTATCATAAATGCTGTTATGAACTTCTGTGCACCCTAATTTGCCTCTGTGTGTTAACAGACAGGTCAAAGCTGACTCAAAAATCACAGGGTTTGCCTAAGCACTGGGATTCAGAGGACATAGGGAGATTTGGGCTTTATTGAGAAGCCTGCATTTCTCAACCACTGATTTCTTTCTTTTATTTTATTAGTTGCTCAAGACAATATAATGATCTTGACATATAATATATTTGATTCAAATGGGGTATGAATTCTTATTTTTCCATGTGTACAGATTGCAGGATCACATTGGTTTTACAGCCACGTTTATACATACAGCCATACTAGGGTCTGTTGTATTCTGCTGCCCTTCCTTCCCCCCCCCCTTCCCTCCCATCACTTCTTTCTATCCAATCTACTGTAACACATTTCTCTCTCTTTTTTTATTCCCCCTCACACCATCTTATATATAGTTTTGTGTAACAATGAGGGTCTCCTTCCATCTTCTGTGCAATTCCCATTCTCCCTCCCATTCCCTCCCACCTCTCATCCCTATTTAGTGGTAATCTTCTTCTCATACTCTTCCTCCCTACTCTGTTTTGAGTCAACCCCCTTATATCAGAGAAGACATTCGGCATTTGTTTTTTAGGGATTGGCTAACTTCACTTAGCATAATCTGCTCTAGTGCCATCCATTTCCCTGCAAATGCCATGATTTTGTTATTGTTTAGTGCTGAGTAATATTCCGTTGTGTATAAATGCCACATTTTTTTTTTATTCATTCATCTATTGAAGGGCATCTAGGTTGGTTCCACAGTCTCACTATTGTGAATTGTGCTGCTATGAACATTGATGTAGCTGTGTAGTATGCTCTTTTTTAGGTCTTTTGGGTATAGTTCGAGAAGGGAAATACCTGGGTCAAATGGTGGTTCCATTCCCAGCTTTCCAAGGAATCTCCATACTGCTTTCTAAATTGGCTGCACCAATTTGCAGTCCCACCAGCAATGTACAAGTGTACCTTTTTCCCCACATCCTCGCCAGCACTTGTTATTGTTTGAATTCATAATGGCTGCCATTCTCACTGGGGTGAGATGGTATCTTAGAGTGGTTTTAATTTGCATTTCCCCAATTGCTAGAGATGGTGAGCATTTTTTTTTTTGTATATTTGTTGATTGATTTTATACCCTCCTCTGAGAAATGTCTGTTCAAATCCTTAGCCCATTTGTTGATTGGGTTATTTGTTTTCTTGTTGTTTAATTTTTTGAGTTCTTTGTATACTCAGGAGATTAGCGCTCTATCTGAAATGTGAGGGGTAAAAATTTCTTCCCAGGATGTAGGCTCCCTATTTACCTCTCTTATTATTTCTCTTGCTGAGAAAAAACTTTTTAGTTTGAGTACGTCCCATTTGTTGATTCTTGATTTTAACTCTTGTGCTATTGGTGTCCTATTAAGGAATTTGGAGCCCAACCCCATGAGATGGAGATTAGGGCCAACTTTTTCTTCTATTAGATGCAGAGTCTCTGGTTTGATTCCTAGCTCCTTGATCCATTTTGAGTCAAGCACTGATTTCTAAGGGTCTCTTTTTCTCTTATCATTCTTTTCCCCATCTGGTCTAGGGAAGGAGAAGTCACAAGGCTGCAATTGACCCTTTCTTCCGCAGTAATAAAAAAACAACCAACAGATTTAAAACATTCTCTTGTTTCACATCTTTTATTAACCTACTTCTTTACTGCTTTTATAGTTAGGCTTTTCAGAAAAATTGTCATGTGACATGCACTGTCATGTGACATGTGCTGTCATGTTACATGTGTTGTCACAAAATTGCATTCCAGGTTATTCTTCAGCCCCTGAAAAAATGACTTTTGTAGGACCCTCCTTTCTCCCCACTTTGCAAGAACATCCTGAATCATTAGAGATCTTAAATTTTGCCTCTAGCATAAGAGGACTGTGACTGTGAAACTGTATTCTCCTTAGACTTTAGAGTTTTCCTTTTTTATCTTTTTTACCCCTTTTTTTTCTTGTCAACTCAGGTCTACCAGTTAGAGAATGTCAAAGTTCAGTCTGGGTCTTTTCACTTTTCATTCTACCTTCTCTCTATAAATGACTTTATTTATTCCCAGGGCTTTAAATACCATGCCAATAATTCCCAACTTGACTTGACTATTACCTTGCCTGTGAAATTTCAGCTTTATTTCACCAGCTTTATGTCTTGTATGCCCAAGATTGAAACTCAGCATAATTGTTTGAACCAGAACTGTAAAATTCATTCTTGCTAATTCCCTATGACAGCTTATATGCAATGTAATACATGTCTATTCTATTTCCAAATCCATTTATTTATCTCTAACACAACTCCTCCTAACCTACCAAACTATTCTTTCATTTTCAAGGATTACTGGCAGTTTCCTTTTCTAGTGAAAAGATTAAACTGAGGAAATTACAAAGATGATCTTCAATATTCCCCTTTACTAGAATTTTTTTTAAAAACCCAGAACTTTTAATTTTTTAAGTCCTAATTATCTTTCACTCACCCACTATTCATTTTCTCCACGTATTAATTATACTCTACTTATTCTTCTTTCATTTCCATCAATTCAAAAAGCTGTTTTCTGATCTCCTTGTCTCATGGTCATTTCAAGTTTATCTTTCAAGTTACACACACACACACACACACACACACACACTTACTTACAAATGTAATCTCAAAGAAAATTTTCCTGAATCTGTAATCTAATTAGGTCTTTCTGTTATTACAGACCTTAATTTGGATTTTCTATCATAATGTAGATCATATTTTGTGTTAATGCATGCTTTTTGGATTTATTTATATAGTGCTAATCCCCCTACTTAGACAATAGGCTATCCAAGCCATAGGGTGTGGGTGACCATTTTCTGTTGTTGTTGTTATTTTCTAAAGTTTGGTGCATATATAAGTCTCACTTTCTGAGCTTAGTAATCAAGAGAATAACACTAGAAATTATATATTTTAGTCTATAATGAAACTGACACATCATGAGCCTTTATACATTGTAAATACAATGAGAAACACTTTTATGCTAAGACATTCATTATTTTAAGAACAGAGTCAATTATTTCAACATCATTAAAACATGGGTTCAGGCCAGTCTGCCAGCAGTCAGAGTTCAACTTTGCTAATTTTTGCGGTGCATTTGTAAGAAAATTACATTGCCTTTCTGCCTCAATTCCTTCACTTTTAAAATGTGCATAACAATCTTCTGTGAGTTATAATAAGGACAGAATGAGTTAATATAATTTAGAGCAGGTAGTATAGGGACTAGCACATTTACAGGGAACACTCCGTGAAAGTTGACATTTATTATAATTGGGGTTTTATTTTTTTTCCTACTTTAACAAATACCTGTAGGTTCTTTAAGAATAGTTTCTGCTTAAACTGATTTCTAGAAACTTTCCATTTACATTTCTCCATTTTTACCATAATTTTTCTTTTTTTTTATATTAAAAAGTTTTTCCAGTCAGGGAAATGATTTAGCTATCTTTTCCTGCAGTCTTTCTCAAGTTTTCTGCTAGCACTTTTTTGCAGCAATATTCCAAAAATGAATTATGACTTCATTTTATTCTCTTTCAAAATGTCATTGTTTGGCTCAGCAAAATGTCTCTGGTCCTTCTTGCAGCACTTGGAAATCTCTACTGCTTAAATCTTATTACAGTTCCAGGACCTTAATCATGTCAACTCATTTTAAAATCTCCCTCTTTGTCTGAAAATATCTCACAAAATTACAACCCAAGGTTCTAAACTTGCATTAGTCTCCTGGCTTTGAACTACCTGCATTCTTAGCCCATGTTCATCCCACACAGGGTCTTGAAAGCCATGAGGTATCCATCCTGACAGGAACCTTTTTCTTCCTCTCCCACTCCTTACACTTCCAAGGCTGAAAATGACATCTTAATCAGAATCTACTAAGTGTGCTCTTTCAAATCATTTTTTTAACCCTCCATTTCTGTTAAATCTAGAATACTGGAATTAACATCCCTTCCCCAAAATTTTTGGGTCTCTTTGGTTTTTAGAACTGCAATTGATCTTCAAATCCACACAATAGGAAGGTCTTCAGGTGGAAATGTGATTTTAATTGACCCAAATATTGATAATATTTGTTTACTGTTTAGATATTGTATCCAACCCTAAGACACAATATATTGTGAGTAGGTAATTCCATGAGTACAAAGAATCTCATATTATCCATTTTTTTGTCCTCTGAAGAAAAAAGTTACTGAATAATTATTCAAATAATGATGATACTACTAGTATTAATTATTACAGCTCTTCAGTTCCTTGAGTGCTTATCTGAGTTTGAGCATTGAGTACCTGGTTTCTTAATTTACAAATATACCTCCTCTTATTTTTCAGGGTGCTGATACTATGATAAAGTTGTTATTACTGTGTCAAAAATAAGAAACTAATATCAGCTTGGTTAATGTATCCAATTTTGAAATGAATAAAGTAAAAAATCATGTTTTAAGAATATTGTCTTTTTATGTCAAAGCTTGTGGGAGGCATATCACCCCAAAAGAAGTGATGATCTTCAAAACCTGTGAATCTTTTCTGTTATATGACAAATGGGTATTGTGTTGAACTGATGGAATTGAGCTTGCTAATCAGTTCGCTATAAAATAAAAAAAAGTTGGAAATAATTCTGGTAAGACTAGTGTAATTAAATGAGTTCTTAAATGTGGAAGAGGGGGCCAGAATAAAGTATGAGAATAATTCCATGTGAGAGAAACTCATGAAGATGAAGAGGTCACCAGCCAAGAATTCAGGCATTCTGGAGAAGACAAGGAAATGGTCTGCACCCTAGTGCCCCAGAGGGAGCAGGATTCCTGCCAATAACTTGACTTAAGGATTTCTGATCTGTAGAGCTTTGAAACAATGAATCTGCATTGTATAAGACATCCAGAGTTTTGGTAATTTGTTATGAATCAATGTGAAATTAACACAGATCTTAAAGTATTTGTAGCTTTTCATTATAAAGACATTTACTGTTTTTATCTTTCATGTTTTTGCAGTTGTACAAATTCCACCCAGGGCCTCCTTCTGCATGCTAGGCAAGCACTATACTACTGAACTAAAGTCCCAACCCCAAGATGTATTTTTAAACTGCATGTACTTGATAAATGATAAAATAAAACACTTTCATTTGTCATGTGAGAAATATGAAGAAGAAAGATACCAAATTAGTTAAAACAACGTTTTGTGAATGTGCCTATTGGCTTTTTAGTGGAATTATAAACAAAGCATCGTAAGAGTGTCTCTTCTCTTTCCATGCCTACCTTTGGGCAAAGAGTTAGAGTTATTTGAATACTCTTGCTCCAGGGCCAGAATTTATTGCCTTTCTTTTTTTTCTGGTACCAGGTACTGAACCTAAGGGTGATTAACATCCCAAACCCTTTTAACTTTTAGTAACAGTTTTACTAAGTTGCTGAAACTGGCTTCAAACCTGCAATCCTCCTGCTTTAACCTTCCAAGACAGTGGAATTACAGGGGTGCACCACCATGCCCAGATGACTGGCTGCCTTTTGATAAGTAGTATGATCTGCCCAGATTGAGTCAGGAGGATATAGACAACCTAAACAGACCAATATCAATTGAGGAAATAGAAGAAACCATAAAAAGACTACCAACTAAGAAAAGCCCAGGACCGGATGGGTATACAGC
>NW_026000211.1:22992847-23005155 GCF_001458135.2 Marmota marmota marmota | reverse complement strand
TTTTTTTTTTTTTTTTTTTTTTTTTTGCACATGTTGTGTAACTTTTCTCTCTTTGTTACCATGATGGATTGGAGATGTCTACACATAATTAGCACTTTGTCTTTGAATGTTTTATTTTCATCTTGAATTCATCAGCTTTACAGGTAGAAGTGCTATGTATATATCAAACCTGAAACTCTTGAAACAAGATCCCTAGCAAAAATTAGATGAAACTAACCTGAAATGTGTTTTTTCCATAAATGTTAGAAATGACTTCTCTCTGTTCTTGCTTCTGTTAATACACCAAAATATGAGTAGCATTTTTTTTTTTTGGTATCAGGGATTGAACTAAGGGGCAGTCAACCACTGAGCAACATCCCCAGCCCTATTTTGTATTTTATTTAGATTTAGAGAAAGGGTCTCACTGAGTTGCTTATTGCCTCAATTTTGCTGAGGCTGGTTTTGAACTCGTGATTCTCCTGCCTCAGCCTTCTCAGCTGCTGGGTTTACAAGTGTGCTTCACTGCTCCTGGCTTGAGTGGCACTTTTAATTTGCCTGTTGCCAGAGTCAACAAGAGGGATGCTCATGGTAGTTTAGAAGATTAACTCAATGATTATAATAAAGGAAGACTTTCAGAGACAACAATGCATATTGATGTTTTTACTTTAACTCTCATTTTATTAAGTTATTCCATTCTTAAATTTTTGGTTTTCTTTAAAATTTAATGTTATAAGTTTAGTTACACAATGAACATAGATAACAAAACATTAAACATAATCTGCCTTAAGAAAAATAGTTGTGTTGAGTGCAGTGGCGAATTTAATGTGTATTTTTTCAGGATAATTTTAATTATTGAATAACAGTATACTAGTTTCAAGCAGGCGTCATAGCAGGTTTGAAGATTTCCAGTTCACAAAGGATTACCATTTTCTGTTTGCCATCCATCACCATTTTACTAGAAATTATTTATGCATGGGATAAGTGGAGAAAGTTTGGGTGAGCCAAAGGGGAGGGCAGGAGGGGAGGGAGAAAGGGGGCAGGAAAGATGGTGGAATGAGACAGACATCATCACCCCAGGTACATGTATGATTGCACGAATGGTGTGACCCTACTTTATGTACAATCAAAGAAGTGAAAAATTGTGCTCCATTTGTGTACAATGAGTTGAAGAGCATTCTGCTGTCATGTAAAGCTGATTAGAACAATTAAATAAATTTTTAAAAAATAAATAAAGTCTCAGAAAGTCAAGGATTGCTATGGTTCGAATGTGAGGTGTCCCCAAAGTCTCATGATTGGGTTATGACAGCCTTAACCCAATCAGTGAATTAATCCCCTGCTGGGGATTAACTATGTGATAACTGAAGGCAGGTAGGGCATGCCCAGAGGGGGTGGGTCCTTGCCCATATGGCTTTGGGGTATATATATTTTTATGTGGTAAGTGGAGTGCCTCTCTCTGCTTTCTGATCATCATGTGAGCTGTTTCCCTCCATCACACTCTTCCACCTTGATGTTCCACCTCACCTACAGCCCCAAGAAATGGAGCCTGCTGTCTAGGAATTGATACCTATGAAACCGTGAACCCCAAATAAAAATTTCCTCCTCTAGAATTGTTCTGCTCAGGCCTTTTGGTCAGAGAAGCAATTTGTTGTTAAACCAGCTGATGAAGAATAAGGAGGAAGCCAGAAATACAGTGTCTATTGAAGGATCAGGAGCCACCACGGAACCAATACGGCTTCACTAAAACCACAGGCTGCTGATTTGAGAAAAGTAGCTGTCATTGAAGGGTTTGGATAAAGAATGAAAAGAAGGTACTTGCAATAAAGAGGCCTGAAAGAGATGCAGGATACCAGGCCACTCTAAAAACAGAACAGAGAAGACTCCCTTCTAGGACAAGTCCCAACCTTAGTAATGGCTGTAAATCAAATAAAAAATGAGTCAGATAATAAAAACAGATGAAGGAAGAAGAAGGCCCAGATCAAAGATGGGGAGAGAAAGAAAACCAGGATTTCACAGGAAGCAAGCTACACAATTGCTGAGCACTATTCATAAGCATCCAAAGAGCAGCTCTGGGAAGACAGAAGAGTTTTTCTAAATTCTGCTCCATTATAAAGTTCAAGAAAACTACATGCCAAAATGAGACAGAAAACCAAATTTCTGTTGAAATTATTATGAGAATAAAGAGAACAAATAATATGACAATATCCTTAGAGACAAGGAAAACATGCTAGAAAGACAGGCCCTCAAGACAATCAAAATTATAAGCTATGTCAAAATGAACTATAAGACATTAACAAAATGATAGAAGAACAACAGAATACATAAATAGAAAATTCAAAGTCAAGGCCATAGAACTCAGGAAATAATTTGAAATAATAAAAAAGTATTTCAGAATTAAATATGTGAATAAAACACAAAAGTTATATTAAAAACAAAATAATACCTTAAATGCAGAAAGTAAAATAAAAAGGGAGGGAGAATTTTAAATGAATATTAAAATTTAAGAGAAAAATAAGCAAGATATTAAAAATAGACAAGAAATTAAACACAGATGATAAAAATTCCTGAAAAAGAAAACCAAACCAAGAAAATAAAATACACACTAAAACTTATAAAAGAAATTTAAAGAAAAAATAGAAACCCCACAAAACTACATACTCAGAAAGATCACTGTGTGCTTGGTAAGGGTGAACTAAATGGACAAACATCAAGAGATCATTCTCCACAAGGTTGCCAAACTTTTAAAAAAGAAAAGAGAGAATATTTTGGGAGCACCTAGGTAAAAAGGTGCATGTGACTCTAAAGAATTTGATTATCTTCACACTTTTTGACAACATGACGACTGAAGTCTCTTGAAGTTTTAATAGAAGCTATGCTT
The DNA here is from genome assembly GCF_001458135.2 of Marmota marmota marmota. Taxonomy (NCBI): domain Eukaryota; kingdom Metazoa; phylum Chordata; class Mammalia; order Rodentia; family Sciuridae; genus Marmota; species Marmota marmota. The sequence continues at coordinate 23,002,301 of NW_026000211.1, read as the reverse complement.
ATCCATAGATTAAACAGAAAATAAAGTTGAAAATTGAGTCCAGAGATTATAGCATATAGATATAAAATTTAATATAATTATGAAAAATTGAATATCTAGTAGAACAAAATGTGTAACTATTACTTGATGAAATGAACAATTTACTTCTTTTCATTTTTAGTCTTACTTTATAGTAGTGACAAGTTTTCAATTAGGTATCAATTATTAGTTATCCTTAAAATGTTTCTTTTTATATAAACTTCACAAAGAAAAAAAAACATGAGTGATTATATCATTTCCAAAAGGAAGCAAATTTAGTGAATCAATAATATTCCCTTGTCCTCTAATTTAGCAATCTTTAAAACCTTTCCAATATGCCCAAGTTAATGCATACTTTGATATGCTTTATATAATACATAAAAAGCAGACAGCTAAATATATGCTAAATAATACAGTATATAGTGTTTTTAACAGTGCTACAACTAATATTTTTTTCTCCAAGATACCTCAAAGTGCTACATAAATAATTAATGTTTAAGATTTCTGGGATTAAAATATGCTGTCATTATGGTTTTAATATAAGAAAATGGGAAGTTCACAGAGGTAACACAAGCTTTTTAAAAGCATTCATTGAGTTAGAGACTGAAGACCTCAGACCTATATGTAACTCTCCATGAAGGGTACAAATAAACAAGATTATTTTTTCTAATAATCAAATAGATTCATGCTAGGATCACAAGCAAATATATTAATTAATTTCAAGGGAAAATATTAAGCTAGATAAAGAGAGGAAAAAATGAAGAAATAAGAAAATTAGTTCTGAATAGTATAAAGTTTGGAGCCATGATATCAACTGTTTACTCCAATGCAATTTAACATTTCAGCATTATGAACTGGAGATAAATCTGACACTACATGTCATAGAAGGCAAGTACAGGAAATATTTTTCAAGTGAGAAATAGTTGAATTTCCAGCAAATGTTTTCTCTGTTACATACAATATGTTTAGTTTACATGAGAGAATAATGATGCCCCTCAAGCTATCAGGTTAAAAATTACCCTCCATATACTAGAGTGCAAACAAATATATTAGACTTAGATATGGTCTGGAACATAGATAATAGCATCAGAATGATTTTTTAAACCACCCAAAATTTCTCCTTTAGTGTAACAAGACTGAAATCAGTCTGATTTTATATATTAAACTTTATCCGGTATCTAACAATTCTCATTAAATAATATAAACAGCAACAATGTAATTACAGTTACCAAACTGGGATTGCATATCTCATTTATAAAATGGAACATGTGATAAGCTTATATTTGTAATTGTTTTAATGACTTAAGAATAATTTCAAATATATTTTTCCACAAAATCAGGATGCTAATACTATATAATTCTGATGAATGTAAGGGTTACGATTTGATCACCATAAGCCAGTTTTTGTAATGAGATATAATTTTCCTAGATGTGATACTCTGTGCAAGTAACATATTATGAGTATTTTTTGTTTGGAAATCTCTCTTGAAAAGTTTTGAGTCAATTTTAACCCACCCCAGGTGTATATGCACATATGATCTATGTGAGACTATATTTATAAAAACACTTGTCTTTCCTTGCCACGTATTTTTAATCTCAATATGTTAATATTATATGCAAATAATTATATATCATATATAAAATTTATATCTTAATTATATATCAAAATTTAAAATAAACCCACTATACACTGACATAATTCACATGGAGAAATCTCTCTCTCTCTCTCTCTCTCTCTCTCTCTCTCTATATATATATATATATATATATATATATATATATATATATTGTCTAATTACAGCTCAGATTTCCACCTATAATATGGAAGAGTTAACCACATTAGTTTATTATTTATATTTTTTTGTAACACACATACACAAATCTAACACTATCTAAATAGTATTGTTTTAGTCAGCTTTTCTGTCACTGTGACCAGAGATCTGACAAGAACACATTTACAGGGGGAAAAGTTTATTTGTCACTCACTGTTTCAGAAGTAATTGTCCACAGAAGGTTATCTCCAATGCTCTCATCCCAAGGTGAGGCAGAACACCATTAGAGAAGAGTGTGAGGGATGAATAAAAGCAGCTCAGAACAAGGCCACCAGGAAATGGAAAGCGACTAAAATTAGCTTCTCAGGGACAAAATATACACTCCAAAGGCATACACCCAACGACCTACCTCCTCCAGCCACAACCTACCTGCCTGTAGTTATCACCCAGTTAATTCATTCAAGTGGAATAATGCATCGATTAAGTTAAGGCTCTCATAACCCAAACATTTCACCTCCAAACTTTCCTGCATTGTCTTTCTCATGAGTTTTTAGGCAATACCTCTATATGTGTAAACCAGAACGACTAACTACAATTTCAATATTCTAAAGATTATTAATTTTTGAATGCATGTCTTAAATAAGAATCTGTAATCAGTCCCCAATAAGTGTGTCTATGTGCACAATTTATCATCACTGAAATGGAAAAACCAAATGCCTTTGTTGTAAAAAGAAGTCAAGTACATAGTCTTCCCACTCCCACTTGGCTGATTAGGCTATGCCTGTAAAACCCCTATTCCAGTATAAGCCGTTGTTCATTTTTTCCCTCTGAAATGTATTCTCCATTGGCAGTTTGTGATCTAGTCCTCAGTGACATCAACATTAGGACCTCCCAACTAAAACCCATATACCTTCTTTCTGTGGGACCCCACAGGAATAGGGATGAGATAACAGAACATGAAGACACCAGTTTTTTTTTTTTTATTGTACCCAAAACTCCTGACCTGGACTCCAAGATTTCAGTTCAGATAGATGACATGATAATACAGAATGTATCAATCTCTTCACTATGAAAAATCCAGTCCTGGGTTAGACAACTGAGGGGAAATGATTTTGGCTAAGCAACAAGTGCAGTGAGTTTCCATGGAAAATGGAGCCTTAAAAATCTGACAGGTTGTTGGACAAGAACATCTTCAGTCTCAGAAGGCTTATGAAGTAAAAGGAAAGTTAATCTTTTCTCACTCCTACAAAAGCCTTTGCTGGGTCAAAACACCATGAAATGAGTCAATGTAGCTGTTCTGGAAGGAGACAAACTTAATTCTTCATTTATTATCCCAGATTAAAGTCTGTCTTGTTCCACAATCCCATTATAATGGCCTAAATGATACAAAAACACTTATGTCTTCATCAAGTCATTCAAGGCAAATAGTGTTTGCAAAACTCACCTGAAAAATGATGAGGGATGACCTAATAGCCCTTGATAATTAGCTGATGGAATAGAGTAGTGTTTGTCATGTGCCAAACCTTCTTTCTATGTGTATGTTTACAATTTGAGGAAGGTAAAAACTGAGCTGGAAAGGATTCATGCTCAGGCAGTGTGTTTATCATCTGTACAACTATAGTACTAATTTTTTGGGGGGTGGCCCAATCCAGATACTTTGGTTCCTGGTTGAGGACCACATTTCAGGGAGACCCAATCATCCTTCTGGATCTGGTTCTCTTGATGCCTCTTAAAAAGTGCTATCTCAAAATACAGGGGAGCTCAGAGAATAAACCACATTAATAAGGTTATTGAACCCAGCTCCACCTCAAATTTTGGGGTATCAATGGTCATATAAGATTTAATATGCTTTTTTTGGTGACCAAGTGATGGGCATGGGGTGGAATATTGGGAAAATCAGTCATGTGTGCACCCTTGTGATTCTTGCTAAGCTATTTAATAATAATCTTCATGTTCAAGCACTTTCTTACTAAGAATTAAAGGGCCCTTGCAGTCTGTTCTGGGCAATTGTCCAGGTGTATCAGGTGGCTTTTCATCACTGTGATCAAAATACCTGACAAGAACAACTTAGAGGGGGAAAAGTTTATTTTGGTCTCACAGTTTCATAGGTATAGTCCTTGAGCAGCAGACTCCATTGCTCTAAGACTGAGATGAGGCAGAACATCAAGGAAGAAGAGTGTGGTGAAGGAAAACTGTTCAGCTCATGGAAACCGAGAGAGAGAGAGAGAGAGAGAGAGAGAGAGAGAGAGAGAGAGAAAACACATGCGCCAGGAGACAGAGATGACAATAGCCAAGAACAAACTCCCAGTGACCAACTTCCTCCAGCCACACCCTACCTATCTATATTTCCCAAGGAATTCATTCAAATTTCTAATCTATCGAATGGAGTAATTCAGTGATATAACTTTCATTATTGCTTAAAAGCTCCTCTGAACCTTATTGTAATCAGGACCATTCATCAAAGCAAGAGCTTTTGGAAATACATTTCTAGATCCAAATCATAGCGAGCAGAATATCTTTCTCTATTCTGGATTCAATGTGTGCCCCTTTGTCTGCCTCATAAGTTTATATCCTATAATACTTTGCCAGCTGCAATACTGAATCCACTTCCAGCATGGGGTGAATAGGATGTTTTGCCTACACAAGTTGGGAGATGGGTGCAGAACATCTCCCTGAGTCAGCTGAGAGATGAGATCCAATTTCCATGGGAGATTAACACTGTTTAAGCTGACAATGCTCTGTCTCTTCTCTGTGAATGAAGGATAGTCCCATCCAATGAGTTATCTTTCTTGGTGACCCCAATACCTGTGATCCATGACATGGGTTGGCAATCTGGAACTGCTGCTCCTGCTGATAGACAGTGTTGTACTATTTGTTCTCCTCCACATAGGGGGACTCTCGTCCTGAAAGTGGTAGTAATTGTCACTTGCTTAACAGTGTGGGTTTAAACCAGTCATAGGTTTTCTTTAACCCCATCATTGTGGGCTTCCTGTAGTAGAGGAAATTACATTTTGTTCAAAACTGCTGGTTTCTACAAATATACTGGTAGCTCTTACTTCATGTAGTAGATGAACAGGTGATAGAAAATACATCCATAAAGAACTATACAATTAAAATCTTCAAAGACAGCCTAGTTGAGGTAACTTTAATTGCACAGAGGCCCCTCTGATGAAAACTCTTAATAGAGGACATCCCTGCTATTAATTTTCCAGAGTCTCCTCTGTAATCCTCATCAGTCTGTCCCAGGAGAGTGCATCTAACAGCAGCCATCTGAAACTTAGTTTTCCATTGAACACAATGAAAAAACACAAACATAGTCTTGAGGCAAATGTGCATGGAAAAGAAAATTACTTTCAAAGTGGTGACAAGTTGTGTAATTCCTCTGAGTGGCTTGCCTTCAACTTGCATCAATCAGAATAATTTTGCCTGCAAAGCAGAGTAGAAATCGTTTTTTTTTTTTTTTTTTTTTTTTAATGTTTAAAGAAATAAAAATGGACTGTATAAGGTTCTAAAATGTTAAAAATCGAAAGAAAATGTGAAAAGTACTCGATCCCTCAAGGGATACACTGTGTTTGAAATTCTAACATAGAGATTCTAACCCACTCATCTCTTGTGAGAGAAAATAATCCCAAATCACACAGGTAAACTGTCAGTGCTGTCAAATATCAATGAACAATTCATCATCAATCACCAACATTTTATCTCTCAGGAAACACTCTGAAAGCTGTCCAAAATATCATTGAATGACCCCAAGGCTACCACAAATACTTAATGAGATCTTCATGAGATCTTTTGAAATTTTGCTTTTAATGTTGAATGCCTTCGTTGTTGTTGTTCCATTCTCACTAGACTCCTCTTCAGACTCTTGTGACTACACTTTAATAATCTTCTTTATTATTTCAGGGCACAGTGGAAATGAAGACAGCCTTTGTACATGATTTATAAAGTGCATATCACCATAGCAACCATACTGTAATTTTGAAAACAGGCATCTTTATAAGAAATTGGATAACTGTAATGAGAAACAACCACAAACGGGAGAACAGTTTAGTTTTTAGCCTCTTCTGTTTTCCGTGACTGCCTTATTGTATATACATTATTAAGCAGCATATCAATTTATCCCTCCTCATTAATAGTCAACTTAATAAAATCCTTGTGTGTGGATTTATGTAGAAGAATTAGTTCCATTTTTCTGAGAAAACCCTGGGAAGGAAACTTGAATGGTTTAAACACAACTCAGTGGATATAGATGAAATATTTTCCCAAGAGAATGTCCAAAGTTTAAAGATTAAGGGATGTTTAGTACCGTGAAAAGAAAACAAACAAGTTTCTTATTAAACTGCTCTCAGCAAAGAAATGCTGTTGTCTCAGCCAGTGGAGTTGGCAAGAATAATCTCATAACTAAATCAGACAAGCAATGAGTTATTTAAAAACAGCTGAGGCTCACCTAGGTGCCAAGAATGGAGACATAGTAAGATATAAGCAAGTTATTTAGTACTACAAACCTCTAGATACACATGGAATTCAAGACTTAGATTCTTCATCCATTAAATTAGTAATTATTGCACACTCATGATAAACAGGGCACAATATATCCCTCAGAATAGATAACAATGTCAAGATCAATGACAGCTCAGTCATCTATAGGGAGCTTACAGATGAGTGGAGGAAAAAGAATTAAGCAATCAGATAAATATTATCTCATTAGCTTATTTATAAGTGACATGAAGAAAAACTGCAGAGTATAATGATGGCATATTACATTGGTTCCTGATAAATCTAACTTTTTATGTGCATTGATACTAGAATAAAGAGGAAGAATCTATCATTGCTTAGATGTTGTTTTGGAAATACACACACACACACATACACACACACACACAGAAATTAATAATTTGACCTCAGGTAGTTTTCTAGATTTCTGATTTGTAAATCGTTAACAATAAATTTACCATAAGCTAATCAATTGTTTTAAAAGTGATACAATTTTGATGAAATGTATTGGCATCATGGTTGTAATTCTTTCCATTCATTTCTGTTATGAATCAACTGCAATATCTGATCCCAGTGAAATATCTATATTTACTAACATGGATTCTGTGATTTGCAATGTCTTTTCATCCGCTTTTCTATCTATTTGCAATGTCCCTCATTCTCTTAGATGAAAATCTTACGTATTCTTCAAGATTAATCTGAAGTACTATCTTATACCTAGAACTTCTTTTTCAGTAACTAACCATATGGTAATCTTAAATATATAAGATTTTCTGTATAAGTAAAATAACACATTTACTGCAGAAAATATGAAAAATGACAAAAGCACTACCAAGTATAGTATTTTCAGTGTCAATCGACAGATAAGGATGTGTGTGTGTTTGTACAGTAGGACAATTTCCCACAAAAACACTGCACTGCATAATTTTTAAAATTTTAATCTAATTTATCTTTTTAATGACAAATGATTTGTAAATACTTATGGGGTAAAATAAGATGCTATGAGACAGGTATAAATTGGGTAATGTTTAAATAATGTTAACTGTCATATCTATCCTGTTGCATACTTATAATTTCTTTGTGATGAGAACATTTAAAATCTCATATTATCTTGAAATATATGATTCATTATTATTAACAACCATCAGCATGGCATGCAAGACACCACTAAAACTTATTCCTCTTCTCAACTGAAAGTCTGTACCATTTTACCTTCATTTCTCTTTTCCCCATTACCTTCTTCCACCTCACCCTCAGCTAAACTTTTTTAAAAAATTTCACACATGAGTGAGATCATGCAGTATATTTGCCTTCTTGAATTTTTTATTCTTTTTAAATTTTTCTTTTCTTCTTCTTCTTCTTCTTATTATTATTATTATTATTATTATTATTATTATTATTTATTGGTATTGGGGATTGAACCCAGAGGCACTTTTACCACTGAACTATATTCTCAGCTTTTTTTCCCCCCAATTTTGTGGCAGGGTTTCACTAAGTTGTGTAGAGTCTTGCTAATTTGTGGAGGTTGGCCTTGAACTTGCCATCCTCCTGCCTCAGTCTCCCACATCACTGGGATTACATGCATGTGCCCCCATCCCAGGCTCAACCTGGATTATTTTACTTAGCATAATATTATACAAATTCATCTATGTTGTAAATGACAGAATGTCCTGTTAAAAGGCTGAGTAGTTTTCCATTGTGTGTACATACTTTTTTTATTTATCCATTCAACCATTAACAGATACTTAGATTTTTTTATATCTTTGTTATTATGAATAATGTCATAAAGAACTTGGAAGTATGATGACCTCTTCACCATATTGACTTTAACTCCTTTGCATATGTATCCCAAAGTGGGATTGCTAGAGGATATGATAGTTCTATTTGTAATTTTTTTCAGGAATCTCCTTACTGTTTTCCATAGTAGCTGTACTAATTGACATTCCCACCACCAGTGTATAAGGGTTCCCTTTTCTCCACAACCTCAACATTGGTTTCTTTATATCTTTTTAAGAATAACCATTCTAACAGATGTTAGGTGATGTATTGTGGGGTTTTTAAAAATTTCTTTTATTTCTCTCTCTCACTTGCTCACGTAACTTCTATGTATAAAGGAAAATATTCCACATTTGACTTTCTGGGTCTGGCTTATTTCACTTATCATGATGTTCAACAGTTCCATCTGCTTCCCTGAAAAGGGTATGATTTCATTGTTATTTATGGCTGAGTAAAACTCCATTGGGTACATATACCACATTTTCTTTATCCACTCCTGTTGACAGGAAACTTTTTCACTTTTTAAGAAATATTTTTTCCACTTTTTTACTTTCAGCCTGTGGGAATATTATCAGATGAGATGAGTCTCTTGAACATAGCGCTCAGTAGGACGTTGTTTCCTAATTCATTTTGCTTATCTATGTACTTTAATTGGGTAACCAAGCTATTATGAACAGAGATTTGCCATTTTCTGACATTTTGGTTTGCTTATTATATTTAATTTGGTGTTAATTTTCATTTAGCTAGTTGCTCTACTAGAGAGTTTCATCTGTTTGTGAGATTTGGGAGTTATTTTTAAATTTTTCTGTTTTGTATATCTTTATGTATTTTTCTAGTCCTGACTTAACGATGATGAAATCTTTCAGTTCATACTTAGAAAGTTTGTATTTTTAAATTCTGAAAGATAGCTTTTGTGGATATAGCTGTGTTGGATGGCAATTGTTTAAGGTCTGAGTTGATTTTGAGGTCTGATTTACAAAGTTAGAAGTCAGGCTTTTTGGTTTACCTGTATATGTGATCTGTTATTCTTTTCTTGCTGTTTTTTTTATAGTTTTATGCCATAATTTATTTTTATTCATCTTTTCATATTTTCTTTCATTTTTATTGTTGGTTGTTCAAAACATTACATAGTTCTTGACATATATTTCACACTTTGATTCAAGTGGGTTATGAACTCCCATTTTTACCCCGTATACACACTGCAGAATCACATCGGTTACACATCCACTGATTTACATATTGCCATACTAGTGTCTGTTGTATTCTGCTGCCTTTCCTTTCCTCTACTATCCCCCCTTCCCTCCCCTCCCCTCCCCTCTTCTCTCTCTACCCCCTCTACTGTAATTCATTTCTCCCCCTTGTTTTTTTTTCCCTTTCCCCTCACTTCCTCTTGT
>NW_026000211.1:22977074-22987169 GCF_001458135.2 Marmota marmota marmota | reverse complement strand
TATATATATATATATATATATATATATATATATATAGAGAGAGAGAGAGAGAGAGAGAGAGAGAGAGAGAGAATGGAGAACTAAAAATGTAATGGCAAATCTAGCCACCTCTTACTTTTAAATAAATGCTTCCATTTAAACAAATGTAAATACACAAAATACCTTGTTTCAGTCATCTAAAAATGAGAATGTACCTGATATATGCTCTTTCTTCAGAGCACCTGGGTACCTCAGTAATGTGAACATCATAGTGTCATAACACTAATTCAGGGAGAAACAATCTCAGCATTTTCCATAAAATGTTTCTTGATATATTAAATGATTTTATTATAATTGACCTTTTCATTATGTTTGAGTGAGACTCAGAATACATGATGTTTGATTGGTCTGTCTTCTGTTCTAACTACAAGCACTGTGACAGGTTCTCATGAGAGTTTCCAGGTAAGATCTTTCGTCTCTGTGAACTCACTAAAGTGATATTGAAGGAATGAAAAAGAACACCTTCCACAAAACAAATGCACACATTGGTCTCCTCATCTAACCCTCTTTAAGTGAAGAGGTGTAAAATTTTGCTATGAAATAACACTTTTAATTATATTGTATGTTTTAAAATTGCAGCTGAATATAATTTTAGTAGCTCATTTCTCCTGAGGCATCAACATCATTTATCACTCCTGCCGCCATCTGGCATGTCTGAACCATCATGATCAGCAGTTTATGTGGAAATTAAAACATTCAATGGGTCTCTCTTCAATAATGCTTTGAGGTCAGGGACAATATTGCCAGTGGCAGTGAAGATGCATTTTTATCGCACACTTGAGAGGCATCCATCCGACGTATTTTATGGCTTTCTAGGTTTAGACTAGCCAAGCTTTTCCTTATTTGCACTGACCTGACATGGGGGTCATTCTGTATAATAACTATCTAAGAATCACTGGGAGTAGTCCCCTCTCTGCTATTGTGCTTATACAGCTACATTCAGTGAAAAGCTTAGCAGCAGCAGTAAAAGTTCCCCACCCCCCAGCCCCTTCTTCCTGTGTGTGTTTTTCTTCTCTGGCAAAGAATTCCAAAACAACAGCAAGCTACAACTAATCATTAGACTAGTTAATGTATGAGTCACCTCAAAGGCAAATATCTACCTTTTTTTTTTCAACACAATAGAAAGTAATTTCCTCAACAAACCTCGGAATGCTCTTTGGTTGTGTTATCAAAGATTCCTTGTCCTTTGAGTTTACATTTGAATCCCTTTGAGAATAAACATACCTTATGTACAAACAGACATATGATAAATTGTGGTATAAAGGTGTATTAAGAATTGCAATGCAAAACAAAAGAGAGCTCATGTATAATGTCATAATTTGGCGTGAGCATACTTTATATATAGGGTTACAAAAAAAATTGTGCTGTGAATGGATCACTATGAATGTGATGCATTCCACTATTGTCATGTATGTGAGAAATAAAAAAAAAAAAAACACTTATAAATCTATGAGTCTATTGGAGTGACTCGCTATCTTGAGCAACTCCATAATTGTGGAACTAAACTCATAGGTTTAAGATCTAGTTCAAGATATTTTTTATTTGTTTGTTTTGATTTTTAGTTTCATGATATTCTTTTATTGTACAGTGGTTCCAACATACTTTGTTAAGAAGTCTATACCTTCTTCACTGAATTAATTTTGTTGTGTTATCATTTTGTCAGAATGGCAATTTTATCAAGAATAGAAGCAACAATAAATGTTGGTGAACTGTAAATTGGTGCAACCCTTATTGAAAGGAGTATGGAAATTCCTCAGAAAACTTGAAATGGAATCACCATTTGTCCCAGCTATCCCACTCCTTGGTTTATATCCAAAGGATTTATAATCATCATACTACAGTGATGCAGACAAATCAATGTTTATAGCAGCTCAACTCACAATATCCAAACTATGCAACCAACCTAGATGCCCTTCAAGAGATGAATGGATAAAATGTGGTATATATACACATAATGGAATATTATTCACCCTTAAAGAAGAATGAAATTATGGCATTTTCAGATAAATGAATGGAGCTGGAGAATATCATGCTAAGTGAAATAAGCCAACCCCCAAAATAAAAAGCCAAATGTTTTCTCTAATACGTGGATGCTAATTCACAATAAGTGGGGGATTATGGAGAATAGAGGTACTTTGGATTAAGTAAAGGGAAGTGAGGAGGTATGGGGATATGAAGGATAGCAAAATGAATTGGACATTATTATCCTATGTACATATATGATTACATGACTGGTGTAAGTCTACATAATGTACAACCAGAAGAATGAGAAGTTATAGTCTACTTGTGTACGATGTATCAAAATACATTCTACTCTCATGTATAACTAATTAGAACAAACTTTTTAAAAATCTTAAAAAAATAATTTGGCCATATCAGTGAATCTGATTCAGAATAGAAGTAGGGATTTCTCTTTCTCTTCATTGATCTATATGTCATTATCCACCAATGTTAATCACACAATTTTGAGTATGGAAGTTAGTTAATGTAACTTTTCAGAAATTATTTGGAGATTTTCAAAATTATTTTAACTACTGTAGTTTTTAATCATCTCCACAAAAATTTTAGAAATTGCTTATATATATATAGCTTAAAATAATCATGATAAGACTGATAAAAACAATTTTATTAAACCTCTAGACAAATTTGGGGAACATTAATATCATTGCTATATTGACTTTATAGTCCACGATCCTCTAAAATCTCCATTTTAAATGTGTTTATTATATGCATCATTAATTTTCAGTATATTGATTTTGTACATACGTTACAGATTTATATTTAAAATTTTGAATGTATGGGAGCAATTACAACTGGAATTGTGTACTTAATTTTAATTTTCAGGTGTTCTTTGCTACCATAGAGAATTCTGATTGATTTTTGCATATTTGCCTTGTATTAACAATCTTGTTAAGGACCTGTATTAGCTCCAAGTAGTATTTTTTTTCTCATGTAAATTGAGTTGGATTTTCTACACAGGAAATCACATCATCTACAAAGAAAAACACTTGTTTTTTTCTTTACAGTCTAGATGTCTGGATTTCCTCTTCCTGCCTTATTGGACTATCAAGGACTACCATTGCCAAGTTGATGGAAGTAGCTAGAACAGGCACCCTTTCCTTGTTTTCTCTTTTCAAGTGTTACCTGGATCAGGTGTAGTTAAAAAATTCTCTGCCCCAATGGCTATCAATTTCATAATCCTATGGCTAGAGAAGGTAGTCCTATGGCTAGAGCGTTATATTTCTGTTTCTGTCTTCATCCATTAGCATTTATGTATATGGGCTTTTCTCACATCTAGGACAGGATACAGGTGAGACAAAACACAAAACAAAACAAAAACCCTGAAGTCCCAAAGTGCCAAGCTAGTCTATCTTATTTTCTTCATTTTTAGATGTCTCTTGTGGGTAATTTATGTATTTTATCCTAAAATTTTTGTTGGAATTAGCAGAAGAAATATAATGAAATGCCTTCCATATTGTTGAGAACTGAAAGTTCATGTTTTAATCATAATTTTGAATATTATATCAAAACTGCCCAGAAATCAATATAGTAATTTTAAAAGGACAGACAACTGATATTAGGTGGAACAGAGGTCAGATGTGGGCTGTTCAAGATAAGGACATCCAAAAAATTTTTGACATGATCAATTTCAATAACAAAAAGAGAGCCACATTTTAATCTCACTTCATACCAGGGTGACTTATAATAGTGGAAATTTTCTGCATTCAAATATCAGCAGATGAGGGTAGACTGGACATATGGTATGATATGAAAATAAAACAAACAAACATACAACAAAAATGAAAGCAAAAACCAAAAATGAAAAGCAAGAAGACTCTGCTGTCCATCTCCAGAAGGATGAGATTCCCTTCCTTCTTCTGAGAGTCACTTATGCAAGTGAAAATCAAAAGGAAACTAAAATAGGTAGTGTCTTTGTCAAAACGAATAAAGACAACAGAGCCAAGATGGCTGGGGAATTGCCAATTCAACTAATCTGTATGGATATTTGAAAAAAGGGATTTATTGAACTAAAATGTAACCTTAGAGGAAGTGGAAAGGTTGAATATTACAAGCTTTTGGAGTACTTATGTGATTAATGCAATATTTTTTCTCTTTCAGGGTTCATTTAAACAGAAACAATAAAAGTAGATAATAATGATATCCAGGCATTATTTGAAAGAAAATTTATGTCCCTTCACTTTATACTTACCAAACCTGCCTCTGGGTATCACTATCTTGTACTAGGAAGTAACTGAGATATAAGAAGAATTAGGATTTGCACATGCTAAGTCAGATAATTAGTCTGAGCCTGGGCAGTTTGGCCTCAAAACTCAATCTATCAATTACTTTACCGCACTGCCTCTCTGTGGTTAAATGCACACCCCTTTACTTGTAAAGATGGTGGTTAAACTCAGTTTTACAATTGTCAAGTGGAAGGAGTTGATTTTATCCAAAAACTTATTGAAACTGATTTAATTACAAATGCATGATTTAACTAATTGAAGTATAAAATTATGAAATTTCAAGGTACTTCCAATTGACGAAATAGCCATGATATTTACTATCATGGATGAGGAAAGATATTCATGAGAATATTTAACTATGTGAAGCCATCAAGTAGAAAAACCACAATGATCAAAAAAAGTCAAAAATAAATTAGTTGAGATAATGACCACAATCAGGAAAACATAAAATTACCCTTCAGGTTTTATATGTGGACTAGATTGCTCTGTGATACAATGTATCTCTGCAAAGACTTACAGGATTTTCAAGGTCATTAAGAACACTGACAGATGTAAAATATGATTGTTGAAGATCTGATAGTTTCCTTTTATAATTACTACCTAAAACATAAAATTAGAATTGAAGACTATTCAGAAAACACTCCCCTTATTAGGACATATGAAATAATTTCTAAATCATGTTTTACTATGTGACCAGATTTGTGAATTGCACATTTACAAATATTATAGGCTGAAGAATGAACATATTGAAATATAATTTAAAAGGTGAAAATATTGATAAGTGATTTTAAAGGAAATTATTTGTTTGAATATCTATTATTCAGTTTTTCTGGGAAATGATTCTTGTTTTCCCTATAATTTTCAATTGGCTCTACCAGAGGTTTGATTTAGTATAACAGTATTTCTTACCTGCCTTATTTTAAGTGTAACAATATAATTAGCATGTGATTGATATTGTAGTTCATCTAAAACAATGCAGTATTTCCAGGTATAACATTACGATTACTGAGAACTGTTATCATCAATCAATCTGCCCCTAGGCACTGAATTACTTTTAATTGATACAGTGATTTCCTCTGAGACTATAAAGTTTTGAGAGAGAAAAACCCAGCTCCTGCATTTCCCTCTTTCAGGAGCATCAGTCAATCCCAGTAGACCCACTGGTTGAGCAGACTGCTGTCTCCGTGGGCTCTCTGAGGCTTGAACTTAGATGGGTATGATTAATACCCAGGGTGAAAATGATTGAAAAGCGGTTATGGATCTCTGCAACTAACCACCTGAATGCAGCAAAACACAAAATTACTATAGCTGAAAGGTTTAGGTCAGGCGACATTGATCAGAAAAGGCCTCAAGAAATGAGTTCAGTAGTGGGGAAGCTGCACGTATGAATTCTGAGACTTATCCCTTAAAAAAAGGGGGTCAGTAAAACAACATGTCCCTGAAGCCATTTTTCTGTTCACAATGGCCTTGCCATTAAAAGAATAATGAGAGCAAGCCTGGGCAAGAAATTCTAGATACATACTATCTTAAAGGACACTAGATTTCTCTTAAGCACACAGGGAGCTAAGGCAGTTAGTGCCAGCTGTAAAAAGCTACTTCCTTGTACGTACAACAGGATAGCTTTTCCTTGGGAAGCTGTCCTGTGAGCAAACAGAGTAAGCTAATGCTGATGATGTCACTGCTTCTGCAACCTACCAAAAAAACAAAAACAAAAAAACCCCTAGGGTGGGGCACCAAATTAAAGGCACTGTGGAAAGGACACTTGTCATTCATCCAGCCAACTGCCACAGGGCAAAGTGTCTTGAGGGATGGTGGTGCAATTTGGCAAAGCACCCCTAGGAAAAGAGGTACTGTCAGCCTTATTGCCACTAGCTCTTCTTGGAGCAGTCTCTAGTCTTTTCAATCTTTCCCCAATAAATCATATGTCTCCCAAGCTCTCCCTAGGCACTTTCTTTGCTGATTCTCTTTTGGCTACCCCACTGCCCTAGCACAACGGGGCTGTGGACAAGACAGGCAGAGAAGAAGGTGAGGGTGAAAGGAAGAAGTCAGCATTTTTACTTCTCAAGACAATCTTATGAGTGTCTGCAGATTATTGTTATATGAATAAATTGACTTATCAGCAATTTAAAGTCCAGATAAAAATTTGTGCAATTTGGTAAAACCAGGTAAAATAGGAAGACACATCTTTCTAATCTTTCATACTTGGTTAATTTTTTTACATGAAAAAATCAAATTCATATAGTTAAATGCACATATACATGTTCACGCTGTGAGAATAAATATTACACCAGTTTTAAAACTAGAGACCAGGCCTTTGTTCCTTCTAGGTGAGTATACATTTCTTTCAAACATCTACAAACAAAGAAATAAGTCCAAGTACTTGCATGGTCGATAAAATATTTTGAAACAGATTCCTGAGAATAATGACTATATTATTGTAGCTAAATTTCAAAGATTGACCTTCTTGAAGAAAATCATGCTTTATTACCATTATCATAATTGCACAGCAGTGATATTTTGCAAATTTTAATTACTGTGATTAAAAATCTTATAATTATGATTCGCTCTTTATTATTTGAATGATATCAAGCCTAACACTATTTTAAATTCTTTATGTACTGTTATAGAATATTATAAACTATTTCTATAGCTAGCAACTATAACATTCTTTAACATTATTTGCTATTCTTAAAATGTTTGAGAATTAATTGAATATAAGCTGTAACAATGAAAGTCTTTATGTTTTCAAGAAGATGTATTTTATTTTATTAAGAAATATCTCAAATTTCTTTTCCAGAGAGAGTTTGTTTTATGCACTTTGAACAGCATGCTTTTTCTTTCCTTATTTAAGCACATGTTTCTGCAAAAGCAGTGGTGGCACTTTTTATATTAAGCAATTTTCAGGAGAAAGCTAGTAGAAGTATGAGACAAAATATGATCCATTATGATCCATTAAAAAATTGATCTGTTAGAGAAAAATCCTGGATTGTTATTTCTAAAACATTTAATTGAATATAACCCTTCACATGTCATAGGGTTGTGTTTCATGGTGAACTTACTCTCCTTTTAGATATGAAACCATGGGCAGAGCTTCTGATCAATGTTTTTAATGGGCAGTACCAAACTATTCCACCTATTGTCATACCTTAAACGTATATTCATTCATTAATTACAAAAATTAAAAATTTTAAAGTATGCTGTTAAAAATAAAATTGTTAACCTTTTTGTATCCATGTTCTTTTTTCTTCTTTACAAGTTGTCTCTTAATTCTCTCTTTTCTATTCACACCCATCCTGCTACTGCATCACAACAGAGAGGACATAGATACAGTCAGGGAGATCCAATTTAAATTCTCCCTTTTTTTTTCCCTGCTAGACACAGGAAGTGAAGTTGATATATTAATAGTTTGTCTTTCTTCATAGGTTTGGATTTTGGTTTGTTTTTCTCTTTATCCATCCCATGTTGGTAGACTGAGGTAGATTAGCATCAATGTCAGAATATTTAAAAACAGGGGATAGTTTCTGAGGGACGGATGCCCAGGAGAAGGGTACTCACTATACACACTGCAGCGCTCCTAAAGAGCTGGTTTATTGGAATCTCATGAAATTTAAGCCCATATTATAACAGAAGGATAAATGATTGTAACTTGACTTATGTAAATGTTTGAGGTTTTAGGGGAGAGTTTCTGTTTCAGGTAAGAGAAAAATTAGAAGCCAGAGGCAGCTGGAGTTGCTTTTTCTTTGAAACTTGACTGGCCATTTACAGTGGAAGGAGGAGGCTGGCAAACAGGGTTGTTCGATGTAAATCTAGTCCCAGGCTCAGCAAATGATGCCCAGTAGAGCTTGGAATCTGCCCCCTAAATCCCCCACCCCCACACTCCACACTAAAGATGGGAAAAGTGCAATGATTGAGAGAATAATCTGCATTTGAATTATTTATCAATAGGAATAAATATTGGAAATGAAATGTTATGTTTAGTGTTCAGTGGAACAAAGGACAGAGAATAGAGTGTTCTGACTTTAATAAATATCTGTGATTCTTTTGTACTTAATCTTCAGAGTTTTGTCTTTTTTTTTTTTTCATCATTATGCTTGCATATCCTGGACAAGATTTAATGTGGAATCCTCCATTCTCTCCATCCTTTCTCCTGCAACTCCCTGCTGCATCTAATTAAGATGAGTCTCCTGTCCAGGTTTAACCTCTACCAATATACTACCTCCTTTACAAACAGATACAATTTTGTGGTTACTTTCTTTGCAGAAGGAGATAAAGCACAACTAGACCAGTCAGTCCTTGACAGAGACCCAGGAAAACAACTCATGTACACTATGGAACTGGAAATGGGTGATTTCACAAAAGATTCTGAAATTTCAAGTGAGCTACCATGGTGCATACCTGTAATGCCAATGATTTGGGAGGCTGAGGCCGGAGGATCGCAAGTTCAAAGTCAGCCACATCAATTTAGCTAGCCTCTGAGCAACTTAGCAAAACTTGTCTCAAAATAAAACATAAAAAAACGGCTGGGGATGTGGCTCAGTGTTAAAGTGCCCCTGGGTTCAATCACTGGTAACAAAATAATAATAATAATAAAATAAAATAAATTTCAAGAATCCATGCATCTTGAAAATACATAAGTAAGGCTAGATTTGAATGGGAAAATACTATTCCATGAAGAAGGGTTGCCACATTGCCATAGTAGGGTTCAAAGTATGCATGTAAAATCCTGATACTGGGTTTCAGAGACATAATGTTCAAACATCAATAAATCCCATGTGTGAGTATGATCTGTGTGTATACCAAACAGTGACAAGTGCTATGAAGAAAAACTAATAGTCAAAAAGCAGTAGATAAGTCATCATTTTTTGGCATAAGTTTTCTCTAGAAGGAGACAGTGAGACAAGGAATCTGAGCAAGTGGTTTATTAATTAATTGTACTCAAGAGAAACTGGTAAGGAAGTAGACTGAGAAAAATAGAAGCCAACAAAAATGTGACTTTAGGCAAAACTCTGCTCTTACCTCTACAGGAAACATTGGTGCATAAATCCCATCATTTTTTTTTTTATTCCTTCAGATGGGGAAGAGGGATTTCAGGCCCCTTCACTGGCCATTTGTTGGCAATGGGCTTTCCTAGAGTCTGGCACACACCACCAGCTCTTAAGGCAAAGCCACAATAGGGGCCCCCCCCCCCCGCATGCTTCTTTTGTAATCTCCATGATGAAAGGCAGAGGATGGGCCTATGAAGAACTCTAGGAATCAGAGAGAAAGAGCAAAGGGAGCAGGTCCTCTACAGAAGTGAAGTCCTGATGCAGTTGATAAACAAGGGCACACAGTACAAAGACTAAGGTCCTGAGGAGATTCAAAGAATTATGATGATAACCACCACCAATGTCATCATTATGGACAGATTTAGCAGGAGCAAAGAGGAGAATTTTGAGGGATATAGGAATGACATATGAAAGGTAAAAGATTTAGAAGTTGAGAGGAGGGTATAGCTGTTAAAATGCCTACGGAAATAGATAGCATTATGAGTAAAGCATCAGAAAATAGGGAAGACAGCTGAGGAGCAAGTCATCCAGGTTTGTGGTTTGGAAGGAGATTGAAGGGAAGCACCGAGGCCCAGATAGTAGCACCTTCTATTAGTGAGAGGGAGGGTCACCTTTCAGTCTATTGCAATATTACTAATAAGTGGGAATTTCTCAAAACAGAGAGTCTTAAAATATCTGGATTTAATATATTTTATTCATCTTTTGAAAGAGAAAAAATGAATAAGAAAACATTTTGGATATTGAAAACTGTCATATATATATATATA
>NW_026000211.1:22973119-22977049 GCF_001458135.2 Marmota marmota marmota | reverse complement strand
TATATATATATATATATATATATACATATATATTATTCTTCAGATTCCCATCTATGTCTTTATAATAAAGGAGGACATAGTCGCTAATATATTGTTTCCTATTATTTACAGAACAAAATAATCCCACTGAACAAACTTAAGGTTTATGTGAAATTGGTCTTAATTATTTTCTATGGTCTCTTCATTTTGCTGCATGCACTCAAAAGTGAAAAACAGCAAATAAAAGGGAATTAAAAGAAAACAGCATCAATTATGCCAGGTTTGGTTACATTTTTAAAATGCTTTAAAAAGTAAAAACAATATGTAAAGAGAATTTCCTTTGAGCCAAATTGTAATTGAGAAAATGAATTAATGTACAATGGTATAATTAAAATAGGATATAGCTAATCTTAAAAATCATGGCTTTATTATTTTAAAACTAAAAGCAATACTTATTTAGCATTACTATCCCATTCACATGTCATTATTTTTGAAGGTTTATTTTGAAGGTAAATCTATATTTATGGGATATCTACTTTTTTGATGAGTATTGTGTCTCCAATTATAGATTCAAAATATATTCAGTAGGGGCTGGAATTGTGGCTCAGCAGTAGAGCACTCGCCTAGCAAGGGAAGGACCCGGATTCGATCCTCAGCACCACGTAAAAATGAAGGCATTGTGTTGTGTCCATCTACACCTAAAAAAATAAATATTTTAAATATATTTAGTAGAAAATAAAATTCATCTGTAATACCAGCAGTTTAGGAGGTTGAGGCAGGAGGTTCATGCCAGACTCAGATATTTAGTGAGGCCCTAAACAACTTAGTGAGACCCTGTCTCAAAATTAAAAATTTCAAAATAAACAAACAAACCAAAGATTGCTCAGTGGTTAACTTCCAATGGCTTCAACTCCTGGTACAAAAAAAAAGAATTTTCATTTTAAAAAAGCAAATGTCTATTAGTATCATTTCAAGTACGCTTAGCATTAGGATTCCACTTTTTGTCAGTCAGTGCTTTGTAAAGCCAATTTACTTGCTAAAATATATTTACAGCAGATCCCACTGGAAGCTCAATGGCCTTCACAAATCTTAGGTTTCCTTCATTATTTGCCTGAATAATGAATGCACATGTTGTGCATATTGAGTATAAAATATCTGTAAGCAGTTTATGAACAAGGTGCTGTTAGATTCTGAAGAAAAAAAAAACATTTCAAACACTTTGACCCCTTATCTCATTTATTAATCTCTACTTTAATATCCTTGTCATATGGTAGTCTAGGTTTTTGTTTGTTTTTAAATCCATGCCTGCATAGGAGTTTTAGCTACCCTTGTAGAAAAGTATTCTTGTTGAATATTACAAAGCTATTGGGGGCATCTGATACAAATGACAGAGACTCCATTACACATTAAAATGCCATAAACATGAGAACAGAAAACATGTGTATTGGCACATTAAATTTAGACTATGACTGTAATAAAACACATTGAAGGATTGACAAAATATGGCATGTTACTAAGTCACCTAAACACTGTATCCTGAACCACATTTATGATGCAAACTATGAAGAAGGAACAAGGCTAGTTTAACAGCATCTGTCCTTTCAAGTGCCTAAATCTCCTGATAAGGAAAGTTCCATTTTCCTATCATTTGAAGGTCTAGGGAAGTATAGAGGACTAGAACATATTATTTCCCCTTTGGTTTTAAGACTTCAAACTCTGTACAGAAACATTGTGAACTTATAGAAAGAGACTTAAATGGTTACAGTTAATAAGTTATTTTCTCTCCATTACTTTACTGCATGTAAGACATTTAGTTATGTGACAGAATTACTAGGTTGCTTACTGGAAGAAATATAATGTATGTAAAAGGCTTGTAAATTTGAGGCTATATTCCTACAATTGCAATTTGAAGAAAATATGCTTCAGTTAATCAGCTAAGGTCTATGTTTCCATGTCTTGTATTTCTAAAACTCAAACTGGGAGAAAACTTATCTTCAAATTTCCTTCTCCTAGGCTCAATAGTTAAAAATATTGATACGTAGACAAGTTCACCAAAGCACTCATTTCCTCCTCCTACTCCAGAAAATCAATCCTATTTAGAAAAAGTTAAGTGGAACCATAACAATATTTATTAGCGAAATATGAATATTATTTCTCATGTTTTATAGTTACTACTGAATATTGATGATCTGGGATTGATTATCTGATGATCAGTCTATTTTTTAAATGTATTTTTTCTACAGCAAAGCAAGTAATCTCTAATATAACACCACTTGTTACACCTGTCAACGTTTATTGATATAGTTAGCATGAACTTAAAAATGATCGTCACACAGCATAGATTTGGAGTCCTGAAATCAACTGTCAAAAGTATACAAGTAAATTGAATAATACCTTTACAAAGTTCTTTGTACTTCACATTGGTGGGAATAATAGTTGAAATCTACTGATTCAACAATACAATCTCTTTTCTTTACATTCTCAGATCACTCTGATGACTTATTAAATATGGTTGACAGTATTTTAAGAACTTCGGTCGGACATAATGCTTAATATAGCTAACATAATATTTCAAACACAAAAAAGATGTAAAGTCAGCCACAATTAATTTTGTTAGTTCAAATTTGTACACCTATTTAGTGCTTATAATAAAGATTTAATGAATTTAAAGAAGTTAAAATTAGTTTGAATCCATCTGCATTAATCTTTAAAACTCTTATTTAGAACACTACTCACATATTTTCTTAGGAACTATATCTGAGTACACTTGAATTTACTTCTGATCTACATTTAGATTAAACTTCCCCTTTTTTACATTATAAATTCCTTTCTGAGCTAGAAATTTAGATACAGGAAAATAAAACAATCCTTTCTTTTGGCCTGTGTTTAATGTGTTTATGAATAATCTTGTGTTTTAGGAAGTATTATCTCAAAACCTCCAAATATTTAAACGAATAAGATTCATTTTACCAGAATTGGGTAGTATAGTCACATCTCTTTGCATGCACAGTGCCCTGCTAATCAAGTGTAAGAACACCAGAGTGTCCCATGAAGTCAGATTGGGATTTCAACAGCACCAGGCAAGAACTAAAACAGATTAATGCATTCCAACTAATGGCAAAGGGGACCCTAGTGACCACAGTGGCAGTCAATGTACATGAAAGCATTTAAAATTTCATTCCTTGTTAGTTTGATCTATCTACATTAGAAAGGAGGTGCTGGGAAGCAGTTTAAAATAAAAAGGTCCATTTGTCTCTTTCTGGACCAGAAAGTTATAACTGCTTAATTTTACCTCTTTTATGTAAAGGAAAGTGAGTGAGAAAAATTGATCCACAGCTGTCAGGCTCAAAGAATATTAGAAATTTGTCTAAAATGGAATTGTTCCTGACTGATGCATCTAGGTGATCAGACAAAGATTCTGCCTTTCTCTAAAGTTCTTCAGGAATTTAGCTCTGAATCCATGTGAATATGTTAAGATGTTAATAGTTGATGAGATATTAATAAGGAATTTTTACACAATGAACCCACACTACAGTCAGGAATACTTCTTCATGGAATTAACATCAGACAGTAGAATGATGGCAAATATGTCCCAACTCTTTCAAGCCCACAAGGCTTATTGGAAACCTCCATGTTTAGCCTGACCTTCTGGTTTCACGACTGCCTCTATTTAGCTTTGTTTGGGGGTCAGTGTTTCAATGATACCTATCTGGAGCCCATGCTCTTTTTTTTCTTCTCACTGATAAGAAGTAATAAATAATTGCCTGTGTAAGAAAGTGAAATGAAAGAAACAAATATATATAAATGATGGCATTTTAGCTTTCCAGAAACGCGTCATGAAATACAGAAATAGAAAAAAATCACACATGACTGTATGTCAATGATGAAAAACCATCTTACAGAATAGAAGAAGAAGAAGAAGAAGAAGAAGAAGAAGGAGGAGAAGAAGAA
>NW_026000211.1:22954042-22970435 GCF_001458135.2 Marmota marmota marmota | reverse complement strand
TATATATGTTATAAATTGCTACTTAAAATTTCAGGCCAGGTTATAGTCAGATAGTGTCAAACTGTCTAAACCTTTGGCATACGTAGCTCTCTTTTTATGAATGCACAAGAAGATAACAAAAGTACCAAAAACATACCAAAAAATTTTACAGAAATGGGAAAAGTAAGGGAAAGGTAAGGTTATGAAGAAGAAAAGTATGAAATCAAAGAATTGATCACTATCTGGATTCTCTCTCTGTTTACCTACTCTTCTTTTCCCTGAGAATCTGCCTCCTTGTTTAATGTAGTCAAGCATAGTGGGATGGATTCCAATTGGTTAAGCTTGAACTGTGATCTGATGTACCCATACATAATATTCTAGGGCAATGGGTGAGTGTTTTTCTCAAAATAATAGTGAAGTGATCTTCAACATTTTTTCATATATTTGTTGATTGATTGAATTTTATCTTCTGAGAAGTGTCTGTTCAGTTCCTTGGCCCATTTACTGATTGGGTGTTTTTTTTTTGTGTGTGTGTGTGTGTGTGTGTTAAGTATTTTGAGTTCTTTATGTATTCTAAAGATTAGTGCTCTATCTGATGTGCATGTGGTAAAAATTTGCTTCCATTCTGTAGGCTCTCTATTCATCTCACTGATTATTTATTTTAAAGACTGAATGTATTCTCTGGTATGTGGATGCTGATCCATAATGGAACTTGGGGTTGGGGAGCATGGGAGGAATGGAGGAACTTAAATAAGGCAAAGGGGAGGGAGAGAAATGGAGGGGGCATGGGGTAGAAAAGGTAGTGGAATTAGATGGAGATCATTATCCTAAGTACATGTATGAGGACACAAATGGTGTAACTCTACTTTGTGAACAACCAGAAACATGAAAAATTGTGCTCTATATGTGTACTATGAATGGAAATGCATTCTGCTGTCATGTATATAACAAATTAGGGTAAATAAATAAATCAAAAAAATAATAGTGAAGTGAGTCTCTAGAAATGGAAAGGAGGTCAAGGATTCTAGGCAGGCAAAAAATAAGAAGAAGACACATTTTCTCCTTTTGTTTCCTCTTTGCTCTGGGAATAGACTATGATTCAGTATTATCGAATATGCAAATGCAAGAAATAAAAATAATTAAACAGGATATACTTATGGGGAGCAAACTAAAATATCTTTAATGTGTCTCAATATTTTCTAACCAATTGAGCCTCTCTTCTCTCTAGCTTAAGAAACATCTTTTTAAAATCATAGAGAATGACTGAAAATCAATAGCTTAGAGACCTGCTAAGTGGAATGGGAAAAATGAAAACCTCAAAAGAATCAAAAGTGGACATTGTCGACCTTAAGTGGAAAGTAAATTCGCACTTTCTAACTATATCTTATTCACCTACATATCCATATTTTGCCAAAAATCATGCATATTCTGGATCTTTCTCAGTAATTCATGACTGTCTTTTTTTATCTCTTTAGCTAAAATCCTACTCATCAATTGGTCTTAGTACACAGAAGTTACACCTTCTATACCTACCTCACCTTTTATACATAAAATGATTCCTGTAACATTTATTACTTGAAATGTTAAAAAACAGCAAAAATAAAACCAGAAAAATATTTACTGTGTGTCTTCATTAATGTGGCTGAAAAGAAAGGGCAAGCTGTTCTATCTAGAACAGTGTTTTTCTATCTCAGCTCAGCATCCTCTAAATAACTCTAGAGTGTGTACATGTGACATGCCCATCTTGTAGTAGTTCACATACACCATCTCTACCCTTTTACACTCCTACCTTTACTTCAATCTCTGATATCTTTACTAGAGTTTTGAAGAAACCATGAGGTCCATGTTACTTCAACTGAATCACAGCATCACTCATTTTGAGCTGACCAGAAAATATGATCTTTCTCTTCTTTCCCACCAAATGCAATGCCCTTAATATTTGCTTTGAAGTTTGACTGAATAAAAGACTATGTCTTCCAAACTATTCAAACTGCAGTGAAAATTAGCCTCTGTACAAATTCTGCCACATTTAGAAATACATAAAAGGCAGATAGTATAGGGCCCAGGCTCTGGAGCTAGTTGAGCTGTGTTCAAATCCAGTTGTGCCATTTTATTTACTGTGGAGTTTTTGGAAATCCACATAAACTCCCTGGGCCCAAGTACCTTCAACAATAAATTGGGTGATGATCACGTTCACCTCAAGTGTTGTTGTGAAGATTAATGATTTTATTTTATGTGTAAACTCCTTAGCGCAGTGCTGGGTGCCAAGGGAGCAGTTAATGAATGCCAGGCACTCACTTGGCCCTTTCAATTAGGAGATTCCTATACTGCAGCTCTCTCAAAAAGACTTCTTCCTTTGGTGGTAGGAGGGGTGGTTAATTTTCTTAACTTCTCTCTCTCTCTCTAGAACTCATTTTATTCAGATATTTTACATAACACTTCAATGTGGTTTGCCTCTTATCTTTCGTATTTCCCTATTTCTCTAATGTTTATTTGATATTTGGAAAATATTCTGTGATTGGTTTCCAAAGTACCTGAAAATTTTTTTATTTTATTTTGCAAATTTATTTCTAAGTTTCTGGATCTTTGTTTCTTTCTAGGAAATTTGTCCTTTGTTGTTTTTAGGTGCAAAAACTCTTAAAATTCTCTGAGCATATAGATCAGAATGCCTCTATGTCTTTTGCCTCTGGTCTACATTCTCCTCCATCACTTGTATTATCTGAGTGTTGGGGTAATTTCTCAGAGTGACAACTTAAATCAGATGTTAAGAGAAAGTTTTCTCTCCATTCATGGACTGTGTAAGAATGAGAAAATCCAGTGCTGTTTGGCAGCTCTGGGTATGAGTGAGCTTGTTTTCTGTTCTTCTTTGCTTTCGTGGTATAGGATAAGAAGCAAATGGTAAGAAGGGATGAGGGAAGGCCAGGTGCTAGCAATCATATCACCTTGGAACCTCTACAGTTCTTTGGATGAATTCTAAGTTATCCTGCCTAAAGGTTAATGTTGGAATGTCATATGTAAGGTGTGAATCTTAGAGGAAAAAGAGTAAACTCCTATGAAAAATTTCAGTTAATCATTATGAATTTAGTTCCATGTTTTATTCCTATTAACCTCAGTGATAGCTGGTATCTTGCAGTGTTTAGACTCTGACTTTTGGCAGGGAAAACATCTTGCTTCAGAGATGCTGCATATTTTAGACCAACCTAGGCTACTTCTTCCACTACCAGCTGCAATATTCACTGCTTTACCATCCAGTTACCAAAGTGCAATATTAAATTTAAATTGTTCACGAGGTCCTTCTAATAGTTTTGTTCATCATAAGCTTCTAACTTTCAGTGACTTACTATTATTTGATTGCCATTTTTTAAAAGAAAGAAACTAATCATATGATTAATCCACTCTATTTATCCAGATAATCTAACTGTATAGGAAACTTCCACAAGCAAAAAACTTAATTACCTTTAAACGTTTGACCAGACAACTTCCCATATAACACCACAATAGTTGTCCATTATGGATCTTTAAAGTTAGATCAATAATATAAATATTTGTATTACCCAACAGGCAACAAAACAAATAGATAATCATCAAATATGATAATGGAAATTTGTGACAGAATATGTTTGACTTTCCTATGTACTAAAACATCATTTAGCAAAATGGGAATGAGATTTCTTAATGCTTAATTCAACTCTAACAATCTTACATATGAGAGTATCTGTTCTTTGCCAAAAGGTGTTTTTAAATTAGATAATATGAAAGAACATCCAGCTAAAGATTTGTAATGATAAGCCTCCAATAAACTTCTATTATCTTGTGATCTTCTCTAACCATGGTTAGAGAAAAAGATGTATATTTATCAAGACTATGAAACAAAGCTTAGGTTTTTAATTGTGATTATCACAATTCTAAATAGTAAACTAACTTTAGCTGAACATGAGATCAACTCAGAATGACTTAATGAGCCAGGGATTTATGATCCCTTGAGATAATATTGTGCTTCCAGGGTTGTTTTACTGATGTAGTATATGCAAAAGTTCTCTACCAAACTCCTGAGTCCAGTGAGACAGAACACAGACTGTAAGTCTTGTGGAACAGTTTCATTATTCATGAATATGCATCAAGGATAAGCAGAATCCTGGGATCCATAGTGAGCCGGTCTCCCAAGACTCAGAAAAGTTGCCCTAGGAGGATGGAATCTCCTTTATGTTTTCCATTGCTTTAACAGCTGAGGGCCCCCAAAACACTCATCACGGTTACACATGCTGGGAGCCACTTGGTTAAATGAATGCAAGTGATGTGAAACTCCCGCTTGTAGGAGGAAAGAGGACTCAGTCCGTGTGGTTCCAGAATTTCCTTCTTCTTTCAGGATGTTGCACTTGACTTTGTGATTGAGAACTGCAAGCAAGAGAGGAAAGAGCTGAGTCAATTAAAGTCACCCTGTTACTTATTTTCTTGTACTGCATGTTAGAATATCATTGGAAAGCTAAGCATCCCGATACTGTGAATGTCAACTGGTCATTTTCTATCATGGGTTTCACTGATTAAAAATAAGTTTCAGTTCATCACACATTGCAATTTTTTTTAAATAGGAAGCCTACAATAACTCATTTACACATATAGAAAGAGTGTAGACATAATAATTACTTGGCAATATTATTTTCAAATTTTTAAATGAAAATAGAACAAAAATAGAAACATTAACTCAAAGTTGAATAATTAACTAAATCTATAAGCTAATTTATTTACTTTCTGTCCTCTGTGAAAAATTAAAACAAGTTTTGGCTTGTTGTACATCCTACGAGAATAAACAAGATGATATTACAATGGCTTCAATATCACACCCTTCTCAAAATTATAGAAGTAAAAGCATATACAGAAGAGTATTCTGAAAAGTAAAATTAGATGTAATAAAATTGTTATAATTACGAGCACGAATTTCTAAGTTAAGACCTTGAATTTAAATATAGAAAATAAAGAAAATACATTGTAGACAACAAAACAATTATCTCAGGTGTTCACATCTACTGTACAGGAAAGTTATTAAAAACAGAAGGAAGAATCTGATGCTTTTACAAGAAAGGAATGTTGCCTATTTGGTTTTGAGGTATTTTCCTTATCTGTAATGTTATTCTGAGTAATCATATACTGTAAAATTGATTTTTAATACATTTACATTTTTTTCTTTAAGAAATTATTTAACTTAGATGTTACACAGAGTGGTATATATAGTGGTATGTATAGTTAATACTGTATTGTAAATTTCAAATATCCTCAACACAAAAAATGATAAGTGAGTGATGGGTACGTTAATTGACTTGATTTAATTATTTCACATTGCATTTGTAAATCATACCATCACTTTTTAATCTTTTAATTAATTGTCAGTTTGCTATAAAATTTTAAAAGGAAGAAATTAAGTTTATTTAAAAAATCATTTATCCTATATTTATCACCTAGTTCACAGAAAAAGAGATAAAGAGATAAATATAAGAATAAAGCACAAAAAGTAAAATTAATTCAAACTAGATAAATGTTTTTTAAAAGTTGAATAAAAATGAGAGAATTTTAATGAAGAAAGAAAAATTTTACCTAATGCAATTAGGAATCAGTCGTGTGATAAATTTAAAAATTTGAGATATCAGGGTAGAATTTCATTTCTTTTCACAACTTGCCATCAAGATCTCTAAACTTAAGAATCAAGCCACAAGCACACATGTTCAGCATCTCTCTAAAACAGTGGAATACATCACAGTCTGACTATTGTATGATTCAAAACCAAATGAACAACACACCTTATGTATGGAAATTAGAAATATGTTTTGGAGACTTACAAAAAGCATTTTTTTTCCCATCTCTGGTCTGAAGTAAGTTCAAGATGTATTTTAAATACATTGTTTCCCATGCCTCATCCCTGAGCCAACTCATCAGCCTGTCTCACCTGGATGAGAGAACCTTGCTCTCCACTACTGAATCCTCCATGCCTACTAATGAGCTATAATGAAGTAGAATGACCTTTCAAAATAAAATATCAGTAAAATATACCTTGTCTGAAATGTTTGGAACCAGAAAGTTTTCATATTTTGAACCTTTTTTTTATTTTGGAATTTTTGCTTAGACCTCTTAAGTTGAGCATAAAGAACAAATAATTTAATTCTCTGCTTCTCTGTTAACATATCTTAAATGCCACTGAAGACTTAAGAGACCTAAAAATAGCATCTTCTCTGGTTCAAATTGAAAGTACTATATGCCCTCAAAACATCTTTTTTAGATGAAGTTTTATTTTTAGTATAAACATTTTTAAATGTGCTCAGAATTCAGTAGGATATATGTCATTCAAAACCACCAACAGATTACAATTAGTTAATTTTATTTCTGTTAGAAGATAACCACCAAAGAGTCTTTCCGGTGTTTAGAAATAACCATTTCAAAAGTTTTGTTAGTTTCTAACATCAGCCTCTGGGATTTGCTTTCTTCTTCTTCTTCTTTTTTTTTTTTTTTTTTTTTTTTTGGTGAGGAGTAGTCATATAAAGGATACATTCATATTTTTTCTAACTGCTCTTCAAATGATAAGTGGTACCTTTTAATTACATTCTATATGGTAATTAATTTAAAATATCCATGCAAATTCTTCATTTTGAGTCCCTCTTCAGACAACTCCTAGATGCCCTGGGCTCTTAGCAATTTATTCCAGCTTTCAAAATATTCTGAAAGTGTCTAAGATAATAAAGGTTCTTGAAAATATTCCAAGTAGCTAGAAAATATAAACAGCCATTTGCAGAACAGTACGCTAGCAATGCATGTATTTGCATTTTTGAAATGAAGTATTCACTGTAAACACATAAAAATAGAACAGCAAATGAATAACAGATTTTGAGTTATATGAATATCTAGCTATTTTACAGTATAATTAATATAAGAAGTCATCATCACTGGTAGATGGTTTGATTCAATAGGTCTTTATCATAAATTTCCTCTTAGGTCTAGAAACTTTTTGTAAGGAAAGTATGCTTTTACTTATTCACAATTTAAATAATTACATCATAATTTTGCTTCCAACCTCCTTGTACTTTATTATACATTGAAATCTGCTGCAATTTGTCAACATTAAATTGAAAGAATGACAGACTAGGCAAGTAGGAAAGCACCTGTAGTAATGACTAATCTGGTAGGTTCACAGAGCAAGGAAGTTGAGGTTGGAGTTAATAGGAGTGGCCTGTCTTGGCAGGGACAAGAAAAATATTTTATCATTGTCAGTAATCATTACAGCAGATTGACATTTTATTCATTCAAGAACTGATTTCAAAGTCTGCTCATAGTACCTCCTATAATTTTCTATACCTTGGAACTCTTCTTTTCTGTACCCAGGGTTCTTATATTTTCTGCATACTTACTATCCTGCAATTAGTGAAATCCACATAAAGTTTGCAAGTTTCAAAAGGCAGCAGAACACAACAGACACTAGTATGGCAATATGTAAATCAATGGATGTGTAACTGATGTGATTCTGCAATCTGTATATGGGGTAAAAATGGGAGTTCATAACCCACTTGAATCAAAGTGTGAAATATGATATATCAAGAACTATGTAATGTTTTGAACAACCAACAATAAAAAATTTTTAAAAAATTTAAAAAAGTAAACCCCAGCTTCAATCTGAATCCAAAATAAAATTGATATATTTTTAAATTCTCTTTTCCTAGAAAGAAAACATAGTTTCTCCAAAGTACTCCATATATCCAATATGACCCCTTTAAGATATAACCAGGTGCATATGTGCATTCTGAATCAAAAGTGAGAGCTTAATGTATGCATCGGGAATGAAGACATTTAATAAACATAATGTTTACTATTAATTAAAACAAATGCTTATTATTTATATTTTAAATTATTAAGAGTGAGATAAAATTAGCTAATATTTCTGATTCTGCACAAGCGACTTGGATATAAGAAATGAACAAAAGTCACTGAGTTTTCTTTTATTGTATTAGATGTCTGGTAAATCCATTCTTAATTGGAGCATTGTAGTAAATTGGATGCTTGCGTTTTTCTTGGGGTTTTTAGATAATGGTATAAATTGAATAAGAAAAATATCTTAGAATTTTTCTCAACACAGCCCGCTTCGAGAAGTTTACATGTTTATCTTGCCCACAGTCTTGATACATGTTTTCACTCTTTAATTTCTAATAGTTCTTTCTTATTTTGTTCTGGTATTCTGTGGCTAATAGATGTAGTCATACATTTATTTCCCTCCTCTCTCAAAAGATGTTCTCACTTCATACTCTTTAAAAAAATAGACCCAACACTGAAAGTTGCTCAGACAGGGAGTGATAAAGCTGAAATTCAATTCCATATTGAAAATGGTCATGCTTTTTGCAATAATATCATAGTGATTTCATGACATGTTTAGTTTTTGAATAGTACCAGTAAGCATTTAAAACCCAAATAATTGAAAATTTACATGACTGGTTTAGTTACCCTTGATACTTAAAAAATGTATTCTCATTTTTCCTTTCAGTACTTCCACTAAGAACTCATTTTCTCTTTTCATAAACAAATGCTCTCCCATAATGTTTTGAGTCACATTTTTAAATGTCTACCTTAGATGACAAAATATTTAGGAATAAACACAGTCTTTGTGATCCAACCGCTCAATTCTGAATTACACCTCTACCATTCATTTGCTGGTTAAACTTGGAACACAGTTTCAGCTTTCTGTGTCTTGCTGTCTTCTTCAAGTGGGTGTAACAAAAGAACTATTCATATAGCTGTTTGAATTACTTAATAAAATTTGTATAAAATATGCACATTCAATAAGCACCGACTATTCTCTCTCTGACATTTCAGACATTCAATAAGCACTGACTTTTCTCCCTTTGAGCAATTTTCACCTAAACAATACTTGACTATTAACTATAGTTACCAGGCTGCACAATAGATCTACAGAACTTATTTACCTTATTCCAGTGAAACTTTGGACTATTTGGCCAGCATCCATTCCTCTTCCCCTCCTGCCCTCTGACAGCCTCTGGCAAACACTGCTCTGTTCTCTGCTTTATATATATATGAGTCTACGCAGGTTCGTCTTTCTGTGCTTGTTTTATTCCACCTAGCATAACGAACTTCCAGTTCATCATTAATTTTTGCAAATGAAAGAATTTTCTTCTTTTTAAAGGCTCAATAATACTATGGAGTGTGTATATCACATTTCCTGTAACTTTTTGTCCATCAATATACTTAGTCTATAATATGTCTTCTCTATTTTATTTAATCCTGCTTTGAAAATAGGAGCACAGATATCTCCTTGACATTTTAACTGTGTTTCCTTTGGATACATATCTAGACATGAGGTTGCTGGATCATATACTAGTTTTATTTTTAACTTTTTGGAGGAACTCCATATTGTTTTCCAATGGGTACCCCAATGTAGATTCCCACAGCAATGTATAAGAGATCCTTTTTCTCTTTACCCTTTCTGACACTGACCTTTTGTCTTTTTGATAATGAGAGTCTAATGGGCAAGGGGTAATATCTCACCAGAAGGATGTTGGGAGCCCTGTTAAGCATCAGAATTCTAATTAGCATAGGTAGACAATAGGCAAGGTTCACCTAGCTCTAATATCTGAAAATATACAAGGGCTTGTATCATACAGAGAAAGTGACCTGCAACCCTCACTTACCCAAGTGCAATCCCTTTGCCTACTTTTTATTTCCCTATGAAGAAAATGTCAGTAGAAAGTGCTGCAATTCCTAAAAGCAGTTTTTGTATTTGTATTTTGTTATTGTGGAGATACGGTTTGCATATTCTATTGAGAAAATTAGTTTTATAGAAAAACATAACTCTCAATTATCATGGACAGTAAAATATTTTCCATGGAAAACTCATATTGCTGGGAACTTCTCAACTCCATGTAGATTTATTTCTTATAAAGATTAACTAACACTGCTTAAGAAC
The DNA here is from genome assembly GCF_001458135.2 of Marmota marmota marmota. NCBI lineage: Eukaryota > Metazoa > Chordata > Mammalia > Rodentia > Sciuridae > Marmota > Marmota marmota. The sequence continues at coordinate 22,960,504 of NW_026000211.1, read as the reverse complement.
AAATGTGGTACATATTGTGGTAGAATTATATATAAATCAAGTAGCACAGAGCAGGAACAACATGTAATGCAATAGATTTCTCTATCTGAGAAGTAATTTTCCTGATACAATTGCTATGCTTCATTTCCAGCCGAAGATTCAACTCAGGTAATCTAAACCCCGGGCATGTAAGAATGCTGCTGATTCTCCAGAGAAAGGGGCTCATCTTATTAAGTAGTGCAACTGTGACAGCGTGCAGGATATTTCTCAATTAATTTTATGCTCTTCGAAGGTATTCTACACATTGGGGAGCATGACATGCTCAAAGGTTTCTAAATAGCATTACTGAAAATTGATTTATGGCAGAGAGAATCAGGATCATAGAGCCCCCACACAGCCTCCTGAAAGAATGATTTTTCAAAATGCAATAAAAGTAAGACAATTCAAAAACTTATTCAGGGGACACCCTCTGCATCATGAATGTCTCTGGAGTCTTAGTCAGCTAAAAATCCAATCTATTTCCTTAGGAACAGAATAGAAAATCTCCAAACAACTCAAGCCACATGCACTATTGGAAAAAGAATATATTACAAAGAGGTTTGAAGCTGTTTAACGCCACTTAGATATCAGATATTTGTACTAACCTTCAGCAAGATGATAAAATGTTCAGTAATACCATGATTTAAAATGGTAAAATTAAAGCAAAAGTATAATGAAGGAAGTTACCTTTATTTTTTTTTCCTGTTTTTAAATGGTGCTTATTGAAGACTGAACTTGTAAGATAACTGGTAAGATATCAGTTTTATATGAATAAGTGACTAAATTCCATGGTGACATGTCATCCTTCCTTCATGGGTGAATCAGGATCCCTTCATCCCATCCCGACTGGGTGAGACCATGAGTTCTACCTCTACTTGACAGATTTAAAGTGGTAAACTTACAGTATGTTGCAGAAATGTATATTACCAACATTTCTTATAAATAGTTTTTACTCTGTAGTTTCCTGTATTTGTTATTTTTTCTGACATGTAACCCCCTAATGCCATAATTAATCTATAGCAGTACAGACAATGTGAGTCCAGTATTGCATAATGATTGTGAAAATCAGAGCTTATCAACTCAACTTCTTGATCTATTTTAGATACAGACTGATGATACACATAATGTTTAAAAGGAGTTCTTGTGAACTCAAAGTCTGGAATCAGTACTCTAACAAAGAAAATTTCAACAGATGGTTCTTATTCTAATGTCTCCAAAAGTCAGATTTTAAAAAGAGTCAAATAAAAACAAAATTATTTTCAGATAAAATTATACCATTATGCATATTCAACATTTTGAAAGAATACTTTCCTTATACTTGATGATAGTCAATGCAAAAAAGCACTCTATAATTTGTAGTTTAACTATTTAATCTTATGTCATATATAACAATTGAAATTATAAATATTTATTGAAAGTATAAAATATCTCTTAGACAAAATTAATTAGCTCTTTAAATAGAAAATTAAGTAACTAAATTAGTATATATGTCTAAATGTATGTATGTGTTTATATATGTATGTTTGTGTGTGTTTATAGTCATGAAAAGAATCTTAAACTTCTGAGATGAAGTGTTTTAAATCTAAATGAAATAAAAATCTCATAGAATTTAGACTCAGAAGTAATATTCCAGCTGAATGGGAGATACCATAAAATTGTTTTAATACCTTCTCCAAACAGCATTACTATTGGAAAAAAAAATATCTTACAAAGATACCATCTCCAAGTTATTATTTATTCCAAAAGAGATTTAGGTTTTCAAATTAATTTTAAAACATAATGTTACTATAATGTGATCCTGGTTTCTTTTCATTTTCTCTTAAAACTTTTAAAATTTAAGTTCTAAAATGATAATATATATATATATAGTATTTTCTTAATCTTTATTTATTCTAAGAAATTATACTCTTTATACTAAATATATGGATTGTAAATGAGCAAATATTCATGCGATACTTATTTTATGTAGGTTATCGTGAAAATAGTGTAAAAAATAAAAGCAGTACCTTCATATATTCATCTTTATCAGATTGCACATTTACTGTAATTTATATGTATATATACACACATTATAGTTACATATTTATTAAATTACCTAGTTTTAGCTAATAATTGTCTAACCATCATCAAATTAAATGTCTTAAAATTACCTAAAAAAATAGTTCATGAATTACAAGTATTTCTAATAATGCAAGCAAAAGAGGCAAAACAAGAGTAAAGTTAAAACTTCTCCTTATATGAGCAGTTCTTCATGGACTATAAACTATGGCCTACATTCCTTATTTTCAATGTCGAATGTTAACCCATGTGAATAGCAAACCTTTATTTGCTAGCCAATAATTACCTGAAATTATCATCCTTAGTATATATAACACCTAACAGTTTTATATATATATTTGAATATATATAAAATCTATATACAAATAAATATAATATATAAATAAGTATAAATACCAAATATATATATATAGTATCAGAGGCACTTAATCACTGATCCACATCCCCAACCCTGTTCTTTAATTTTAATTTTTTAATTTTAATTTTTAATTAAAAAATAATTTTTCAATTTAGATACACTTTCTGAGGGCCTCCCCAAGTTGCTGAGATTGGCTTTGAACCGGTGATTCTCCTACCTCAGCCTTCTGAGCCACTGTGATAACAGGCATGTTCCACCATGCATGGCCTATTATTGAACTTTTATCACATTATTTTAAAATCATCCCATTTATATTTTAGATAATTTATTCATATGGTTAAAATTGTAAAAAGTTATTAAAGAGACATCTTTAATGCTGTCTCTATCCATTCATTCTTTATGTTTTTGCCATTTTCTGTGATACTTTTCAAGTATGCTTTTACTTTTGAAATAAAGGTTCTCTTTGCTATTAATTTGGAGAGATGGAAACAGGCACAGCTTTACTTCTGTGCTTAAAACTAAAGAAAAACAGGACAATCTTGAAGCTATTATAGAATTAAAATCACAGTTCAGTTTTACCCAATGCTAAAGAAAGATATGTGTCTGCTGGAGGAAAAGGGACTGCATTATTTGTTTATGTGGAACAGGCATCGCCACACACAATAAAATTGGGTGAGAAATTTTTTTTAAAAAAATTACAAATGGCCAAGTGTAGGCTAGTGTGAGACTATGAAGGCATATTTTGTTATACTGGATTTGGGCTTTAAATATACTTTTATTTTTATTGCAATATGGTAAGTGAGCCTGTGTATGTTGTTAGAAGACTAAAAATATATCCAAATGTGGATGTAGCAATTATCGAAGTAGCAGATTGCAAATATTTACAAGAAAAATTAATCTGACTTCTCAGTTTGAATTGCAGTTTACAAACATCAGTATAAATCAGCATCCATGAAAGCATGAATAGGTGCTAGCACAGTCTGTTTTCATTATCAGTATCCTGACATGGTGTTGCTCAGAAAGATCTGTAGGATTTAACAGGTGGGGACATTTGGTACCAAATGAATTCCTGGTTGGAGACAGTCACCAAATTGTCAAAACCGTGACACATTTCAAAAATACATGAATAGGCTTCCTCTGAAGATTATAAAGCATGTGGTTTGGTTTGTTGTTGTACAATAGTATAAAACAATGCAATTTTTCAAAATATAAACTCTTAAACTTACAAAATATGAATACTTCAGAGCAAATGCAGTTGAACTTGATACTACCTCAGAATCTGCATCAGGTGCATTTCTTGACTGAAGATTTGAACTTGCTGCCACTACTGTGCAACTTTGCTTCATATGCACTGTTCCTTACACATCTCAGTGATTTATCTTCTGACTATAAACATTTTCTTTCAAAATAACTTTATTTTTTTAAAGAATGCCAAAGGAAGCAAATATACTCTAGAAAATATCCATGACTCAGGGTAGGGTTGCTTCTGACTAATCAACCCCTTCATTTCCAGGCAAACATAAACTCTTAGTACACTTTATTAATCTCTTGATCCATAAACACTATTTTAATACAGTGAAAGAAGAAGAAAACCTTTCTGTAATCTAGCCAATTTCAGAGCCCTTATTCCTTAGAATAGAATGCCTTCAAGATCACTAGTTTTTGTTCCTCCTTGAAAATTCAGTACATTGGATCATTCTTCTTGTTTAGGACTGTACCCAGTAACTATGTGGGGGAAGCTGAAGGATTCAGAGCATCACTCCTGTGACATAGGTTTGTATAGAAGTCTGATGTAGCACAGATGGAGAAGGGTAGGGAGCTCTGGGCTTTGGAGACAGCAGGGACATTCCTCTGTTTTCCTCTCTAGGTCTCTCCCCGGCTTAATCTGCTCTGTCCAATGCACCTGGAGGCTGCTGTCTCTGCATGTTGCATTATTCAGGCTTCTTTGCATCTAACTTTTCATAAACTCAGGTCAATGGAAAGCACTTTCTGGAGATCAGGGACTGTTTTATTCCCTGTGGAATACAATGATTATTTTAAAATAATTGTGAGGCCTTACCACATCCCCAACTGTTCCTCTTTCCAGATTCTTGTAATAGTTTTTGATGGCTACACAGGTGCTAAGCCCTAGCTATTTCACTATCATTTGTTGTTTCCCCTACCTCTGCCAACACCTCTGGAAATAACCCCTTGTTAAACTTATCTATCTATCATCTATCTATCTATCTATCTATCTATCTATCTATCTATCTATTTCTTCAAATGTGCTGCTTCATGTGAAAATTCAGATACAGTAACAGTTACCCAAGAAGGTCCCAGTAATCATGCCTTCAAAATTATATTCTAGTAAGAGATTAATCACATAGAGATCCAGACACCCATAACCTCCTAATCAGAGATAATAGTGCTCTGGTTATCGTGCCATGCAATGGAATCACAGTTGCTCATGGGTGACATAAATCTGAGCACAAATTAAAGTCATGACTTCTACAATTTGGCAATTACTGTAAGGTAGGCTGTCTGATTCCAGTGCCATGGATACAACTTTAAAAGTACAAATAGTGAAAAGATTTGATTTGCTAACAATAAACAGACATAAAATCAAAAATCCTCAGTTGTGGTTTTAAAAAATAACATTTCCTCAGAGATCTAACCCAACACCTGTTTTAAGAGCTTCACGATTAGAGCATTGATTGAACATACTGCCTCAAAAGATCTTTATGCTAAGATGTGTACGTTGGGGAATGAATAAGGAACAGTGGATTAGCAAGTAAAGAGACTGAATAATTTAAATCTTCAAATCTCCCAGTAGCTTCCTTGATAGAATAGCATTTTCTCTCATCAATATTCCTTACCTTCCATAAGGACAATCAAAATATTTCCACCTGGGATTGCTGCTACTCAATGGAATGCAAGTGTTCCTCAGGGCACATTATTACCATCTTTCTTTTTTCTTAAAACCCATGATAAAAACTGGATCCAGATCAAAAAGCCCAAGGCTTGTTCTTGGAATAGAGAGTTTCTACATAAAAGAGTCACCATATTGAAAATTTATGGCACAAAGTATATGGTGAACATATATGGATGTTTTTTTAGGAGTATTAGATTAGGACAGATGTTAAACCATGGGACTGGATCAGGCTGAATTCATTGATGTGTTTCCTCTCAGTATATGAGCTCTGATAATTTGGCCTGAGCACCTGGGAATGGTGTTATCCCTTTGCTAGGTTGGTTTAATTAAAGTCTGAACTCAGTTGTGGCCTACAATTAATGAAGTAGAAATTCTCTGACCTGTCTAGCCTAGTTAGAGAAAATATGCAAAGGTTTAGGAAGGTGACTGTAAATAACTCTTTTATATGCAAACTTCTCAGACTACCTTTACTTACTGGAGACAGAGGACACTCCATTTATCTAGCTTATTAGGAAGCAAGGAGGGAGAAACAATTGGGAGTAAGCATAAGAAAGATTTGCTTCTTGATCCAATTGGGCACTACACTGATATGTTTAGATACCCACAATTCAACAGGGTGTATATTTTTGACATATGCATTTATTTTTTCATTATGATATAGGTCTATGAAAATGCTAAAATGAATTTGCGAACTGACATATCCTTGAAAAAAGTCATTTTGTGACTGTTCCCTGAGGCCTATGTGGTAGAACTATCAATGGAACTGGATTTTATGATTTTGTGAGGGTAATGAGATCCTGACAGGAATAAACCTAACACAATCACTGTGATATGTCCCTATAAGACTCTGGTAACCAGAATGTTTGGCCTGCTATAATCCATGGATAATTGATGACAGAGTCCCTGTGAACTAAATAGCTGAACAGCCTTCTAAGGGGTTGTTTGGACAATGTAACTCAAAATGTTTGCTTGACAAAACTCAACATTACTTACTAGGGTGGATTCTCAGCCAAAACTTGTAAGAATTTTCTTTGAATTGTCTTCCTATAACATGCAGTGGATTGGCAAAAATAATCATTCATATATATATATATATATATATATATATATATATATG
>NW_026000211.1:22923180-22953612 GCF_001458135.2 Marmota marmota marmota | reverse complement strand
ATATATATATATATATATATATATATATATATATGAATATATATAATAAAATAAATGAATATATAATAAAATAATGATTTATATATATATATATATATATATATATATAAAATCTTCCAAAAATTGATGCTATGAATGAACATCACAAGTCTCTGAGGATACAAACCACTGAACATCAGAGTGGGTACTTACAGGATTCAGGCAGCATATAGAATCTTGTCCTGAGCCCATCTCACAGTGGTTCTAGGCTTACCATGAACACATTGAGGGGCCCTTTCCTCAGTAGAGTTACTGGCATAATATCTAGAAAGAAAACATAGATCAATAGTGAATCTCTGAAGGAATTGCAAATATTACTTTCTCCAACAAGGATTTTATATTGTAGGTGTATTAATACATACAAAATCCCCCATTAATTCACATATTTGGCTAGTGTCAGAGACCCAGCCAGTATGGCATTGGGGAATACCTGTAGATTATTAGGTGGTGATATTCAGTATCCTTACTGGAGTACATCAGCCAGCACAGCATATCCAAATGCCCAGTAAATATTTTCTTTTCCATTTTTTAGTAACAAAGATAGTCACAAGCACTTTCCCTTCAGTTGAAAGGAGAGCATTATACCAACACTTTCCTGAATCAAGATTACAATAACTCTCTTGTTGAAATATAGTTCATTGGATTTTGACTATTTTCTGCCTCACAGAATATTGAGAAGGTAGGAGGAAAATGCCATGAAAGTTCAGGGACTTGCCACAGCCATAAAGTCTCCCCGATTCCCTGGATATGGAGTTTGTTGGTAACTATCCTGTGGAATGACAGAGCAATTAATACACTATTTTGCCAAATATCTAAAAAGTAGAACAAGTTTGGCAGAGCGGTTTATATTTTGGAGTCAATATGTGTCACCCTTGGAGTTCTGCTCACATCTATAGAAGTAGTCCATCGGTTTCCATATTTCAATGGGGACTGGAGAAGAGAGGAAGAACCATGGAATAGAAAATGTCTATGTAAATTGAATTTCTATCACAAATAGGTTGTAATATTTCTAATGAAACACAAAAAATGAACATATATAGCAATGTTGTGTTCTTAAGTGGATATGATAAATGTCAGCTTGAGACTTGAACAGGTCCAGAAAGTACACAGGACTGAGCATCATAAGGCACACGTAAATGGTATGAGTTCATGAAATCTGCACTTGCTTCTTGGCTAAGTATCCTTGACTCCAGTTTTATAACTATGTAGAGTCTTCTGTGGTCAGTGATCAAAATAGAATAAAGTTCAATCCTGGTTTATTTAATGATTTGTGCAGTATGCTGGCACTAACTTAAAAACAAAACCACCACATACAACAATTCCACTTAGGATGTAGGATGACAGTAGTAAAGGACAATTCTCTCAATGGACATAACTTCAGGGACTATGTCTGATTAAATAAATTAAAATGGAAGGAGATTACCTGAGATATATACTTAGAGTGCTTAAAAAGCCATAGTTACTAGTGGTTTGGGAGGCTGAGGCAGGAGGATCACAAGTTCAAAGCCAGCCTCAGCAATGGTGAGGTGCTAAGCAATTCAGTAAGACCCTGTCTCTAAATAAAATATAAAATGGGCTGGGGATGTGACTGAGTGGTTGAGTGCCCCTGAGTTCAATCCCCAGTACCAAAATAAACAAATAAATAAACAAATTAATTAATTAATTAATTAAAAAATCTATAGTTAATGGGTTGTTTGAATTATAAGGGACTCTGAAAGAAAAGGGTCAAAATTGATAATAGAAAATTGATTAAAAATATATATAAATGATCTTACTATTAAAAGCAAAATTATGAACAAATTCATATTTTGCATAAATATTCAAAAAGCATCTTCCAAAGGAGAGGCTTTCAATGATCATATATCCAAAAAGGGTCACTCTATAGCTATCATTCAGTGTCATTCTTGAAGCAGCTTATCCTGATCAATAGGACCTTGCATGCATAAAGTGGCCATGAATATCTGATTTGTCTACTGCTACTTTGAGTCTCCAGCTCCTAATAGCAAAAGCTATTTTTGAGATTCTGAAAGGGAACCATTTTATGGAAGGACCATCTAACATCCTGGTGATATGCCTACTATTTTAAATCTTAGTAAAGGAAGTGACTTATCCTTTTAGAATATGGACTGATTTTTGTAATCCCTACTCAAAAAACACTTCCGGAAATGCCACTGTATTTGGACACATACCCTGTCTTATTTGTGGCCATTCTCTGCTAGGGAAGATCTTCTCAAAAGAGGAAGTGCTTTTTACAGCAGTACAGATATGGCAAGGGGATGACACTCATGAGATTCACCAGCATTATTACCATTTACCATATTACTCAGAAATAACAAGATTGAGTAGTAAAATGATCTGATGAAAATTCAGTTCTAGGTGAGATGCAGGCAGCATCCTAAGAGGCTGGCAAATCAATCTTCTGTATCTTAAAGTAGTGGCTCCTAGTTAATACTGCTGTCCAGGAAATGAGGCTTGTAGGCTGGAATATGTCTACTCATCATTATAGCTGAAAGCAAAACATTTGCTTGCTGTTCCTTCAAACAAACTTCAAGTGGTTTTAGAGGGTCTAGTCATAAATAGAATAATTTTTTTCCAGCAGCACAGTTCAATTAAATTGAATACTAAACTTTATCTCAAGCTATTTGTATTTCTTATGCTGCTTGAACAAATGGGAAGAGAATAGCAGTATTTTCCTGGCTGGGGTGAATGATTGTGAGTACCATGGGGAAAGTGGACTGTTGCTACAACATGGAGGGATGAAGGATTGTGCCTGAAGGCCAGTTTGACAGACACTCACACTTCTGTTCGAAGCTGACCTGCTAACTCAGTCACTGGGAGTCTCATGGACGGCGGGCATTCCTCATGTGTTCACTCTTCAAAAATTGCCTCATCAGTCAAGATCTATCTGAACTAAGCTAATGATTCTTCACTGGACATCAGACACCTGAAGTTTGACTTATGCATTCATATGCAAAAAAAAATTGTAACTAAGCAAAACATTGTACTAATCCCCAAAGTCAATTTGAAATATTAAATTTAAAATTATATATTTTTCTCCTTTCTTTTACTTTTGTGTGCACATATGTATATGTTTTATTTTTGTGGTAAAAACATATTATATAACATAAAATTAACCATGTTGGCAATTTTTTAGTATACAGTTCAGTTGCATTAAAACCATTTGTTTTCAATGTTGTGCAACCTTCACTAATAACCATTTTCAGAACATTTTTCATCATCCCAACTGAAAGTCTGTACCTATTAGACAATACATTTCTCTTCTCCCCTCCCCCTTGGCCCTAGTAACTATTTTTCTATTTTCTCTTTCTGTGTATGTGATTATTCCAGGTACATCATATGAATGGAATTATACCATATTTTTACTTTTGTGCTTGGCTTATTTCACTTTTCAACGTGTCCCTCTGGGTCATTTATATTGCAGCACATACAGGAAATGCATTTCTTTTTAAGACTGTATAACACTCCATTGTATGTGTGCACCACATTCTTTGTCCAGTTATCTGTCAATGCACAGTAGAGTTATTGCTGCCTTTTGACTCTTGTCATAACTGCTACTATGAACGCTGATTCACAAACATTTTGTTTGTACCCCTGCTTTAAGTTCATTTGTACTTATACCCAGAAATACAATTTCCAGATCATATGGCAATTCTATTTTCAATTTTTTGAGGAAATGACTTGCTGTTTTGCACAAAACTACACCATCTTACATATCTACCACCAATGCACAGGATTCTAATTTCCTTACATACTTTCCAGAAACACTAACTTTTAAAAAATAAATAATGATGTTATAATGTTGGCAATATTTAAATATAACTTATGGCAATGGACATAAAGTGTCACTAATTTTGATTTCTATTTGTATTTCCATAGTGATTAACAATGTTGAGCATGGTTTCATGTACTTACAGGCCATTTTACATTTTCTTTGGAGAAATCTTTATTCAAAATCTTCAATATCATTGTTTGTTTGTTTATTTGTTTATTTTTGCAGTTCAGTTTTAAGATATATGTATATTTTTTCTGAATATTAATCCCTTATCAGATATGTGATTTGAAATATTTGTTCACTTCTTATGGGTTTCTTTTAACTCTGCTGATATTATCCTTTTGTTAGGTAGATGTTAGACATAAGCAGTGGGTCAGGAAATTAATAAAATACTTAGTACAAAACAAATCAGTTAATCAACAGCCCTGCCTCAGTGGCACCTCAAGGTCTGACAATATATCTTTTTCAAGACCCTTTTCTGAACTCAACCCTATAAACTATGCCTCTTAAACTTAAAAGTTTATCTATCTTAAAGATAGATAAACTCAGGGGAGGACAAAGGTGTATTTGCTCAACTGCTAATTGCTAAAACATCTTAAGATCCTACACAAACAACAGAGACCAACAGATTCTGAGACCTACGAAAGCAAAAGGACCAAGATGGACCCCACCAACTATAAATTCCTTAAAACCAGCTGTAATTCAGACCTGTCCACCAGGCCAAGATGACCAAACGTTGCCCTTGTGTTGTTAGCTAATGTAGTCTGTCAAGACAGAACCGAGAGGTGAGACTTGGGCAGGACCTTCTAACAACCCCAATAAAAGCTGGGACACAGAACAGTGATCTGATGTTCTCTAAGAGGCTCCACTCTCTTCCTTTAACACCCTTTTTCTTCTAATAAACTTTGCTCTGCTCTTATTAAGTCTCATGTTTTTCTTGAAATCCTCTTCTGCAAAAGCACAAGAGCTGAGAACACAATCCAATTTCTGGTAAGATTGTCTCTTCATTATCACTTTGATGCACAAAACTTATTAATGTTTTTAATAGAATTGGGAGTCCAGAAATAAAACTTTATATATAGACACATTATTTTAACAAGGGTACCAAGATCATTCCAGAAGGAAGTTTTACCCAAAGCTTTGTCCTTGTTCCCAATGCCAATCCAATCATGAGGACACCGATTTGAGAAAAAAGAAAATGAAGTTTTATTGCTTTGCTAGCAAAGGAGAAGCACAGGGTCCTCCTGTCCCAGAGGGCATAATTCTGACCATCGGGGTTTTTTTAAAGTGGTGATTCAAAGGTTAAATTCAATGTGTTCTCTGTCCAGAGTTGTAATCCCCTTGTTAATTTGGGAGATAGTCATATTCATCCCCACTATGAGGAGGCTGGCACAGCTCACCAAACAGAAGGTTTGCTTCTGCTCGATAGACACTTTTATTAAGTATGTCTTTCCTATAAGGTCCAGAGAAGAAATAGAGAGAGAAGAAGGAAGTCTCAAGGACTAAAGATATACAGGTTTTTTTCCTACTAAATAAACATGGTAGCAAATGAATATTACCCATCAATTATAGGACTCTTTTTCTTTCCCCCAGTGGGATGAAATGAAAGACATGTGGGGCACATAGTGGTAGGTCAGAAATTTAGGAATTAGTTTCATGACAGCTTGCTCTATAGAGAGAGACATGAGGTCAGAGAACCATTCCACACATTAAGAGCATCTTTCATTATGCAAGCTACAAATACCCACAATTTAATGATTCTTACTGTCTCACTTTAAAGGTATTATTATCTCCTCTTTGAATGCCAAAAGTTATTAAAATGATGCAAAGTCATTAACATTAGGAAGAACGAAGTATGCTTCTTTCATTAATAACCAATGGTAATGAACTTCAGCAAAACCACAGAACTGCTTTAATCTTTATATTTTCATAGCACTAATGTAAATGTTAATATAAATTCTATCCATGAAATTCCCATCAATTTTATCAACAGCCAACAGTCCATGTAATCAGAATACACTCTAAAGCCTTATAAACTCTGAAACTATTTCTCTATTTCTACTTCTGCAAAGCGAAGCACTTATTTTTACCCACTGAATAATCTTAAAGTAAACCAAGGATTTCCTTCTGAAAAACTTATCTACAATGTTCCTTTATGTGCTAGAATTAGAAGTTATAAAATAGAAAAATGAGAACAAAGCTTATCACTTCAGAAATTTACTTCATTTGTGCTACTGTGGGCTTGCTGCACTTTCCATAGGCCAACAATCTAGAAAGGAAAGGCTGATGGCAATAAGCAATTATGGACAAAGTTATTTTCAACTCCCAAATTGAGCTGAGCTGAGGCAGAAAATTTAGTTTCTATCCTGAGAAGTCATGATTTCTATCTGCACATCAGGGAGTGAAGGCTTTAAAGATGCCTCTATTTGAAATATTCACTTATTTAAAACTCATGCAATGCTAAAATTCTTGGTGTATTCTCTTTCTATACCCATTTTTATTTATTTTTTATTCTTTTTTTTGGGGGGGGGTTAGTGGGAATTGAACTCAGGGACACTCAAGCACTGAGTCATATCCCCAGTCCTATTTTGTATTTTATTTAGAGACAGGATCTCACTGAGTTGTTTAGGCCCTCACTAAATTATTGAGGCTGGCTTTGAACTTGCCATCCTCCTGTCTCAACCTCCTAAGCCACTTAGATTACAAGCATGAGCCACCACGCCTGGCTGTACTCATTTTTAGAAAGAAAGATAGCTGAGAAAAATTACTAGTCCTCATCATACAAAATCTTCATCATATGTATGAGCTTCTGTTTACAAATATGTTATGGTTTGAATATGAGGTATTCCCCAAAGGCTCCAGTTAACATAGGAATATTCAGAGCTGAAATTATTAGATCATGAAAATTGTAATATAATTATTGGATTGATACATTTGATGGATTATTAGCCTGAATGGACTGAGAGGTAATGATAGGCAGGTGGGGTGTGGCTGGAGAAAGTAGGTCACTGGGACTGGGACTGTGGTTTACATTTTGCCCCTGGCAGCCTGCCCTCTGCTTCCTGACTACCATGAAATGAGCATCTTCCCTCCACTATGCCCTTCCCCCATGATGTTCTGTCTCAACTTGCACCCAGAGCAATGGAATTAGCAGACCATTGACTGAACCCCTTAAATTACAAGCCCCAAGTGAACTTTTCCTCCTCCAAGTTGTTGTTGTCAGGTATTTGGTCACAGTTTTAAACAGCTGACTAATACAAAACATAAATTGTTCGCATTCCTTTATCTGATTCTTGTAATTTATTGCTGTACATAAATCCAGGTCAAATTGAAAGAAATTGTCAAAACATATGTTTTGAAACAGTTTGTTAAATTCTAAATTTAACACAGGCTGTATGACATTTATTATTTTCTTTACATTTTTGTGATTTTAACCCATTATTGATCATATTGCTTAACTTTTCATCAGTTCTTATTTTGTTCATCCTTATGCTCATTTCTCTGTCCTCTTTTCTGTATTCGTGTGGAGAGAGAGAGAGAGAGAGAAAGAAAGAGAGAGATAGAGAGAGGAGAGAGAGAGAGAGAAAGCCTACGGATTAAACCATAAGACAAGGACCTGTTACATTTTTTGTTTTTCCTTCACTACTTACTAAACATCATTTTATAAATCACTCAGCAATTCACTAATAATTTTGGAGGGCACTGATATTAAATGTTGTTAATAAATAAAGTTAATGACTGTATATCATTTATAATCAAAGGAATTTCCACTAGAATAACAAGGTAGAGCAATTAATAAGGGACTGTCATGGAATAATTGGCACTCCTGTACCATAGATCCTATTTGAATTGCAAAGAGTTTTCCATGAACATTTCAGAAGTGGATATTGAAAAATATTAGAAATGTGAATCAGTCCCTTCCTGAAAGAAAGCAAGATAGACAAATATTTTTTAAAAAAACAGAGAAATAATACATAATGAGATGGCAAAAAGAAAGTGAATGTCTCTTTTCAACCAATCACTTAAAATTCTCAAATAACAATATTTAAAGCTACAGACTAACAACATGAATATTATTCACTAAAAATATTTCTTTAATAGAGAGTGAAGAAACTGAGGGTTTTTACCTTGTATTTGTCTCAAATGCAACTTTGTCTTTATTTGTTAACTTTCCTCCAGTAACTCAAACTATGGCATTAACAGAGAAATATAAAATGTTAGAAAAACTAATTATTCTAATAAATTATTATTTCTGTGTTAACTAGTAGTAAGTCCCAAATCTTTCTACCTGGGTGCCCTGATCCAACATTGACATGAAGCATGTAAAAAGTAGAGCTGGGAAGTAAATGAAGATAATTCCCTGAATTTATTCCTAAATCGGATATATTGGAGTCTGTGTACCTGGGTTTTGTTTCACTCAGGAAATGGCACTTTGCCCAGTTTCATAATCTGGCTACTTCTCTACTTCTCACTCTTGTTTGCCATATTACAAGACTGCCACATTTATTTGACACATTTATTCAGTCTGTGTATTTAAATGCTGGCTCTCTTCCTGTAGGAGACAAAAGATAAGTAATGACATTTAACATAGTATGTGTTAGAAGTATAAGCATTTTTATATTACCACGAGATAAATAGATCACTAGGATAATCAGATATTATAATTTATAGATATTTTCTAGCTTTCTTACAAGTGGACTTTATTCCTCTTGCCCATTAGTTCTTTTCACAGATAGAGGTGAAATTTAACTATATACCAGTGGAAGCATTATAGGAGCAGTTAAAAGTGTGTGCTTACAAAATCCTCCATATCCCTTCCTTCCTTAAAATCACTGATTTTCTACTTTTGTTGTTCCATTAAGAATTAGAATTATTATTTTTTTAATGTAGCTATGCATGTTTGTACAGCCTTTGTTAATAATTCTTTTCTTGGTTACATTTAAAAGCTGTTCACAGCAATAAAAATAAACTGTGGTATCCTATGGCATTCCCAACCGCACAGTTCTCAACTCTTTTCTTCAATACCAGCACACCTGAAGCATGTTATGTGCTTCCTTAGCAACAGTGGTTACACATTTCAACAGGACATCAGGGTCAATTTCAGGACAAATTCCCCTGAAAGGATATGACCCTCTGAGTTTGATTGTGGCTGACAAAAGACTAAGAATTTGGTAAAATTTCTTCAACAGCTTTTGAAAACACTACCCAATGTCATTTCAATAAGCTTACTTGATTACTAAAGAACTCGTTGAACTTTTGGAAAGCCTACAATAGATATTTACTTATAACTGTTCTCCAGTATGTTGGTAATTTTCAATATTCCATATATTACATATTGCTTGTTCAGGAATTATAGTTGAAATACAAATAAAGGAACAAAAAATAAAGTTATGAAGAAGTTAAAATTAAAATATGAATACTAAAAAATATAACAGGAATCAGGTATAACTCACCAATTCTGACCCTTTACAGTTCTTGTCTTAGGCATTGTAACATATTTCCCAAGCCCTTGTAATCCTGTCTGTCCCAGATTATTAGGATGTCTGCATTTTTATAAACCACATGTGTTTATGTATCAGTATTAAGAAACTAATGACTCAAAATCTGTCAGCATTACAATGCAGACATTAGCTCCATTTCTTAAAAAAATTGTTCTAATTAATTATGCATGACTGTAGAATGCATTTTGACACATCATACATAAATGGAGTATAACTTCTCATTTTTCTGGTTGTACATGATGTAGAATCACATGGCTTATGTAATCATATATGTACATGGGGAAATGATATTTAATTCATTCTACTATCTTTCCTGTACTCATGCTCCTTCCCCTCCTTTCATTCCTGTTCTGCCTAATGCAAAGTACCTCTATTTTTCCCTACCCACCTTATTGTGAATTAGCATCAACAGCTTCTTTCCTTTTTACCTACCACAGTCTTGTACATTGAATAGCTATTTAGCTTCTAAAAAATGCTATGATGCTACAGCATTAATTACTACTCTGGAGACTTATTCCTTACTTGCTGAGACTTCTGTGTCCTCTGGGGTAACTTCTCAGTTCTCAATTATTTACAATTCTCAACTCCATATCAGTGCTGTGTTTTAAGTGTCTTTCACTTCGAGTAAATACTTTACCACGTTATATCTCTAACAATAAAGACATTCCTGAATTTGTTTGACCATCTATTTTTTTTATTTTTTTTAGTTGTCAATTGGTCTTTATTTATTTACATGCAGTACTGAGAATAGAACCCTGTGCCTCACATGTACTAGGCAAGTGCTCTACCACTGACCCATGACCCCAGCCCTTGACCATCTATTTTTACAAAGCTTTTACTGTAAATAATCAAATCTCCTATTTTAGTGCATTATAGTCCCTTTCTGATCAAATGTATGATCAAATGTAAATTTAAAAAATAGGTATTAATAATCTACATGTTTGAAAATGCTCATTTTCTTTGTGAATTTTGTTAACTGTATTGGTAAAATGGATGAAATTAAATGTGTTATTTATAGTTAATATAAAGTTGTTGCTGAAACCAGGTTTTCTAAAATCATATTAATTTAGTAAACAGAATAAAATCACATTAAAATGATGAAAGTCATTAGTCATTAATCTTAGCTTGTCTGATTTTCTAACATTATTTTTGACACAAAAATTTTGAAGCTAATAGGTCTTTAGTTGAACCATTACAATGGCTAGAGGTGTTTGATTATTTTTAATATTCCATATTACTATGGAGTTTTGAGACTATATGGCTGAAAATCCAGTTCCATATGGCTGTGAAATTGAATTTTGATCCTTATATTTCATCATATTATACAATTAAGAATCTTTTTATAACCATTTCATATCTAGATCAAAAATAGCATTGAACATTCATTAAATTTATCTCTCTGTAATAAAAAATTATGCTCAAAATTATATTCTCAGAAAAATCTTTGAAAAAATTACAATTGCTTTTTCTCTGTAATGAAGTGACTCTAAGTAAAGCTGTTGCACTATTTGCTGTATGAATTGGCAGTTTATGAGGGCATAGCATACTGCCTCATACATACGCACCTGTACACACATATAAAGTCAGTAGGATCTCTTCATTGTGAGAAACTATACAACAAAAAGCATAATCAGAGTCTATAGAATTAGATTTGTGGAAATTTTGGGATATAAAAGAGCTATGAGGGGAAAAAATGGGACTCATTTGAAAGCATCTAAAAGTTGTTTAAGCTGTTATTTGCCAAATTTAAATTGCTATCACAATACATTTGGAATATAATCCAACTTTGTTGGATCTTATTGCAGAGGCCCATAAGTTTATCCACAAATATTTTTCTTGATTTGGTGAATTCATTTTTCTTTATTATTATTTAGTTGATGTGTTGAAAAAACTCCAGAATANACATAAGCAGTAAGATGTATAGGAGCACGAGAGACCTATAGAGGAGTATCTCCCATCATTAGCCAAAGAAATTAGTTAAGACAAAATATTTATCTATATTGGATTTTTAAATAAAATTATTTGAATTATTCTATTTAAATAAAATTACCTCTATTTTGAAAAGGACATATAATTTATATTTAAAAGCAAGCAAAAAAAACCCTGCTAAAATACAACATAGTAACTTTTAAAACTAATGTAGATATTGAGTCCCTATATATTGAGACAATAGCTAGTTAGAAAATACGTATATATATTAGTGGAGAATATCTCAGCTATAAAAGCAATAAAGTCTTAAATACAGAGATCTTACTAAGGTATTAAAATATGTTATTTTAATTCTTTATTTTGATACACAATCTATCCCAGATTTCTCCAGTTTTTCAAAATTTGTTCTTATTTACTTTTGATGAACCCTTGGTGCTTTGAGCACATTTCTAGTTTTTGGATCAACAAGTTGTTCTGTGTTTATCTTATCTTTTCCTTTCTCCAATATGGAACCTACCATCATTCCAAGGATCATTGGTGTTTAGAAACCAAGTTGTATGTGCTGGGTGTGCTCATTTGTATTGTAGTGCCACTGATTCGAGATCCTCTAGCAGACAGCAAAGGTATGTATTTATGTGTATGCACACAAACACATATATAGGAAACTTTACTAATTTGTGCATCAATTCTTACATACAAAATTGATGACTATTCTAATTTAAGACCAGGAGATTTATTATATATTTTTCCTTTTGGTATTTGTGAATCCCTTCTCAGGTGATGAGAAATCTTTTTCCACATATTATCAAAGGTATGTACCCATTTGATTAGTTGCCCTGATGTAAATAATTTCCTATTGCCACATCATTCTCTCCCTGGCATAGATGCTATCTGTGACACACCAGGCTTGGAAACTCCATGTCGGTTTCCCATTTTGCATGGACACCTTTCTTAATCTTCTCATACTAACAAACCCTTATAGTCTCACCTCAGTGCTGACACCCCATTCAACCTAGTGTTTTCTCACAACTTGCACCACACTCCCCTCTGCATGGAAATCCTCTTTAACTCAGGCTCTGACCCTAGGCCAAGGGGCCTTTTCCTGTTCACTTCTTCTTACCTTTCCTGGACTCTGATAACCTATTTTGCACCATCATACTTCCTCTTCACAAACCAGATGTGCATGCTAACCTTACTCTGACCTTCCTAACGGCTTTAGCACCCAAATGTTCAGAAAAGGAAAGGGAACGAACAAGGAAGAGTTAGGGGCAGGAGAATGGGAATATGAAGCAAAGAATTTTCAATATAAAATGTAAATGTGGGATAAAAATCTGCATTCTCATATATGTTACTCACATACAATTTGATTTTAAAATTAAAATTGCAAATCTTGCCTCATAGTATTTACTACTTCAGGATCCTGGTGAAGCAATGGTTTCAGAAATACATTATAGTCATATGTCAAGCCAGGGATAAGAATCTATGGATTTTTCTGGGAACATAATTACCCAAATATACTAATCATTCATATAGAAAGGTTTATACAGATTCCTTTCATCTTCTCTTTGAAGCTGATCTTCTTTAAACTTTTCTGATTTCCTCTTCTCAAAATTACATTTAGGTTTCATTTACTTTTCACAGTGGTCTAACATATAAAACTAGTGCTGTATTCATTGAAGTATAAATCAATTGATTCAGTAGTTTTAAGGCCAAGTGTAAACTAGACTGGAAAAATTCAAAAACTTCAAGTGTTATCTATTATATTGAGTGTGAAGTGAGACTCTACTGATTTTATAGGTTTAGCTATTTGAGAGGAATTGAAGAAAATCAATCTTCAGAAAAACAAACAACTTTACTTTCTTAGAAGTGTTTAAATAGATATTGAAGATCTCTTCAAGACACATTAGTTTTATACCTAGAAAGTAGTGTTGATTATTTGCATATATGAGTGTTGTATCTTTCAGCATCATAAGATTCTTGAATTATATGCTTGTATTATACATAGTAAAAATAAAATGCTTGTCTAGAGTTAATTTAGGTAAATAAAAACTTATATTCCACATACACAAAAACTGTTACCTGAAATGTTCCCTTGCCAGTATTTTGAGGAACTATATTTGAGGATATTCTCTGAAAAAGAACAATGTATACAACTTGAAAATTAACATATGAGGCATATTAAATTAGACCAGATTTTTATTGTAGTTCCTTAACACATAATTCATATTTTCAATGTCTAATTTTGATGCTTTGAGCTTAATTTCACATTTGAAGAAGTTTGAAATTAGCCTTTTACAAGATAAAAAAAGTAAATATAAGTATAAAAAGCCATGGTCCATCAAAAATTCTTTAAAAACTGGATTAAGTTAAATTTAAACTACTTAGCATTTGAACATTCCTCTTACCTGTCTCCTAGAGTTATTACAATGATTAAATAAATCAGAATACAAAAGGCATTGAGCATAGTGCTGGGGCAGAGTAAGCATTACCTGTTATTATCTTGGATGCCAAAGCTGTTCATTTCTACCTTCCATTATATTTCTTTTCCTCTTCCAAATACATATTTTTCCAGCACCTGCCCCAGTAGCTCACAGCGGAATTGTATTTTTCTGTGGGTTTCAATCACTGCCATATTAAAAAAGGATTCTCAGAACATTGAAAGTATAAACAATGTTGAAGATGAAGAACATGGCTAATAAAGACTTAGATGTTCAAAAGATGTTGGTAGGAATTGAAGCCACTCGGTTTTCTTAGAAAACACTAAAGCATAGGTGATGGATTCTTCTAGCACAATACCCTTTTGTGCCATTTTTTCTCCTTCTCCCTATAGTTCTACTACGTCTTCAAGAAATTTTGATTGTTTTTCGTTTAATCTCAAAAAAATGTTTTCCTTGGGATAAAGATAAGACAGAGATAACATTGCAATTGCTCCAGGTTCTGGGAAAGAAGAGAGGCAAAGGGTAACAAAGGTTTCATTTCCTCCAGTGAGAAGATGAGGATGGTTTCAGAAAAAAAAAAAAAAATTAGAAAAGACACAGAAGCCAAAAATCAATGCAGATGTACTATAAAATAGAACCTAGATTAGCTTTTACATATACATTTTGTTTGCATTCCTTCTTCTAAAGAAAGGTAGAAGTTGACCTGGATAATTCCCTTTTTCCCACTTCAAATCCTATAATTATGTGATCTTAAACATGCTAGATTTTTCATTTCTAGCCAGTGATAAAGATAAAGTCCAATTTGGAAGCTGAACATTGATGTCAGTATCACAAACAGGATGGCCCTAATTAAAGAAAAATATCAACTTTCTTTCCATTTGCAATATATAATGTTAGTTTTTCAGATATCTTAATACTGCTTTACCCTACTAATTTCAAATTAAAAGATTTCAAATAATCTTGAGTCAAGAATATTTGGAAGCAGACATTTTCAACAAGAATGTGCTTATCTTAATTATTGGTGAAGCCAAACATCATTGCATTTTCCACCCTACTAAAATGATTAAAATATTTAGGGCAATGGCATGTAATGTAGATTTGATTTGATTATTTTGAATGTAAAAGTTACTAATAGGAAACTCTAAGGGAAAATTGTAATTTTAGTTCTCTTGATTCTAAATTTATATTCACTTTGAAAAGCCAACTGAAGAATTCTTGAAGTCTTCACTAAGCAATTGTACGTGAGAAATAAACACTCAAAATCAAGATAGAAAAAACATGGCAATCTATGGGCATTTATTTTTAAAAGGCATTTCTTTACCTAAATTCCTGATTTATTGCTTTAAAAATTAGAACTAATTTAAATTGCTATCAAAATACATTTGGGATATGTTTTTATCATTCAACTTAATGTAGTCAATATAAATGTTTAAAACTATAATTGTTATTTTGTCATAGACATGTATATAAAAATAACACTTATTTTTATTTTATTTTTTATTCTTGTAGTAGACTAACTTATTAGCTTGTTAGTAGTGTAAAATCAAGCCCAGATCCAACAGCTAATACCTTCAGTATAGTTTTAAATATTGCTGGTAACAGCATTTTATTTTACTGATATTAGAGGGAATGGCTCATTAAATATGATTTTAGATTTTGTGTTGATACACAAAAAATTAATCATATTATGGAATTATCCACTATCTTTTTTTATTATTTTTACTCTGAATGTATTTGAATTATACCAATTGCTTTTTAGCATCTGTGGCATTCATCATAAATCCCATTATAGTGGGACAATTAATGTAAGTTATATTAAAATATTTCCTAATACTGAAGCATTCTTGCATTTCGGAAGTAAATTTCACTTTGTATGATGCATTACTTTTAAATGTGCTGTTGAATTCTGTTTGCTTATATTTCATTTAAGATTATTGCATAGGTATTCATGAGTGAAATTGTTCTTTAGTTTTATTCTTAGTACACTCTTTATCAGGCTTTAGTATCTTTGATGACAGAGAAAAGATGCAGAAAAATATTTCAGGCCTTTATAGAACATAATGACTAAAGGTAAAGATGATAGATTTGTGGAATAAATTAAAACTGAAAGGATAATGAGAGTTTGAAATACACTTGCTGTAACTACAGAATGTTGGATGTCCAGTTTATGAATTTTTGTATAAAAAGGACCTGGGATAGCAAACATTTTTTGGAGGAAACTACTTCCTAAAATTGCTTTTCATTATTTATTTATTTATTTGGTTGGGGGGGAGTACCCAGGGTTGAACTCAGGGGCATTTGACCACTGAGCCATGCCCCCAGCCCTATTTTGTATTTTTGTTGAGAGGAAGGGTCTCACTGAGTTGCTTAGCACCTCACTTATGTTGAGGCTGGCTTTGAACTCATGATCCTCCTGTCTCAGCCTCACAAGCCATGGGGATTACAGGTGTGTGCCATGATGCCCAGGTTAAAATTGTTTTTTATGAGATCATTCAAGATAATATATTTTTAAACAATTTTCCTTATGGGAGGAAAATTAAGTCATCAGCATGGGAATCTATACCATGTAAAATCAAAGCCCTTAAGAAACCACATTATTTTGTTAAAGTTGCAATTAAAATACCAATATAGTCTTTCCCCAAATTTTACAGAAACTACATTTTTTTTGGCCAGGCTTTTTAACACACATATACACATTCATCCATCTCTTGCCCTGGACATTGCTATTCCTGATGTTGTTTTTCCCTTCACTGTTTCGAAACTTTACACTGTATCATCTGAAGGTTACCGTTCCTCACCAACAGAGTGGCCTGTATTTTCCACACTTTCTTAACAACTCTTCTTTGGCCTGCATGTTCTGCCAGTCCCCTTGTTCTTCTTTGAAAAATTTGCTCCCCCACTGGAACCTTTCATTAGAAGAACCCTGTGTGATTTGCGGACTGTCTTCTGGCTTCTCATTGCTCCTCCTTCCTAAAACCACCAGCCCTCAAGTTGATAACCTCAGATCTTGTCATCACCTCTCCCTCTGTACTGCAGTCATCCATGCTCCCTCCTCCATTTAGGTATATTAATCCCTATTTTAATCTAATTTTTAGTATTAATCCAATTATAATTCTTGATGGGATTTTGGTGATCCTCCCACAACCCTGGCCTTTAAATTTCTTGACATCCTTTACTTTAATATCTTTTCCTCTTCCCAGACCACCAGTTCACTAGCTCCCCACCTGCTCCTACTTTCATATCCTAGATATTTTTGTCATTACCAAAAAGCTCAGCAGATTCAATTTTAAGTATTTTGCTCTCAGTCTGCTTCTTTATTATATCTTTTGAGCACAACTCCAAATTGCTTCAACCTCTTAGGAGCTCCAATAAAATGAGTCCTATTGAAGTTTCTTTGTCTCACCCCATGCATGCCCTCATTTTCCTTTCTTCCTTCCAGTGCAGTTTTCACAGTTCACTTTGTATCACAATTTTGCAAACACAAACAACCTCCTTGCTTCTTTCAGTCCTTTCAAATATTGGCCTAGAAACATCCCACCCTGGTTAAAATCCAACTTTCTACCTACTCTATAGCACCTCTAAATTGCTAAATGTAGCTGAAGAAACAAAAATTGCAAAATAAAACTCTGTGGTCTCATTTCAAATTTATGATTTCTTACCTTAATTGGGCTCTTAGTGTTGCCTAGAAATCCTACTTCATTTCCTTCAGTTTTTACTTCCCCACTTTCCTAGATGACTTTCTCAAACCTTGTCTTTACAGGAATACTTAACATACCATCTCTCTTCCTCCGTCTCTGCTGATAACCTAACTCTTATTTCATTGAAAAAAGAAATAGAATTTTTAAATACCCTTAGGAGCATATAGATCTACCTACTTCCATCTGTGCCATCTCCTCTGTCTGTCTCTGTTTTATTATGAATGAACTCTCTGCAGACCTTCACAGACAGATGCAGCCTACCTCTTCCCTTGTGAACTAGGTCCCATCCATTTTCATGTCCTCAATTATGTTGCTTCAGTCATTCTGTAATCTCTCTTGTCTGATCAGTTTTTCCTCTCTTCTTGAATGTTCTTATCATAATAGAAATACAATGCAATATTCCAGTTACTTTTAAAGAAATCCCTTGACTCTATATTTCCGTCCCTCTACTCCCTACTGTTGTTATTCTCACATTTGAGCAGCAAACTCTCTAATTTAATCTTCTAGACTCACTCTCCCAAATTATATTCTTTCCCTTACCTCATTAACGAATTTAAAACAAGCTTTGTTCCCATCAATGCAGCTAAATAAGCTTATCATTGACCATTAGTTTCCTAAATATAATATTATTTGACCTATGAGTGATATTTAAGAGCCTTTTAAATTTTTCACTTTTTTCAATGCGAGGGATTGAACCCAGGTCTTGAAGTACACACTCTACTAGTGAGCTACACCCTCAGCTTAATGTTTAACATTCTTACTCTGTCCATTCTCTAGAATAATTTTCTTGATTTGGCTTCCAGCAAGTTTTTAATTGACATGTGCCAACATATGCTCATTCATGCTTAGAAAGTTGAAATTAATATTCTTGACTCTGAATTCTCCTTATTTTGTATATTTTAAGAGGTACATGTGTATGTTGGCCTTATTCCTGTCACCTTGGATGATACTTGTGGGTTTCTCTTGCTGATTTCATCTCATCTCTGTTACCAACCTGCTTTAGAATGTCTAAACTAATATCCTAGCTGATATCATTCAACTACCTTGGTTTAAATACCGTCTGTATGCTGCTACATCTCATATCAGGAAGGATTCAAATAAAACAGAAGCAAAGACACAGAATCCCATAGAGTTATAGGACAAGAGATTCCCCTACCTGCTGCTCTTATAATCTTCCCAATCACCATCAATAACCATCTATCCTCTCCATTGTTCAGACCAATATGAGAAGCATTCATTGATTCTTCTCATTTTCTCCTTTATCATGTTCCATGCAGGGACAAATTGTGTCAGTTCTATCTCCACAGTCTCTTCAGAATATAAATGCCTGTCTTCAACACTGCTACCACTCTGGAACAAGCCACTATCACCAATGCTTGTTGTGTAGTTTATTAAATACTTTTATCCTTCTCTGTGAATTTCTTTTTCTCAATACTGATCTGATACTTTTGCAATATTGGTCAAATGATGACATCCAATATGATCAAAATTTCCCAATAGTTTAAATTTACTTCTAAACTGCAATGTCCTTGGATCGGTTCACAAAGCTAAATTATGTATGTCACTTAACCCTCCGAAATTTGCTTCTTTTATATGTTTTCAAGAGTCATGAATGTTAAGTCATTGGGAAAGACTCCATTTGTTTTTAATTACTGTAGTCAATATTTTGTGTGTAGGGGCTGGGGATGTGGCTCAAGTGGTAGCGCGCTCGGCTGGCATGCGTGCGGCCCGGGTTCGATCCTCAGCACCACATACAAAAAAAGATGTTGTGTCCGCCGATAACTGAAAAATAAATATTAAAAAAAAACTCTCTCTCTCTCTCTATCTCTCTTTAAAAAAATATTTTGTGTGTATATATGTGTGTATATATATTCCATTATATGTATCCATTTCCACTGTGTTCATTTATATTTTATCGTTTTATTATAAAATTATTGTACTCTCCATTTACTTAAGTATAAGCTTCATATCCTCAGGCCACTAGACAAAATACCATAATATCCACAGCATTTTGGCCACTGGGAATATACTCCAAATTTTAGATATATCTATACAAAGGGGAAGTGATTCAATAAAATATCTAATTATTTTAACCAATTTAGTATCATTCTTTTTCATCAGGATAGAGAAAAGCTTCAGTTTATTTCCCATGGAAGCTAACATTCTCTGGGATTTATAATGAAGGATATGAGAGCATGGGTGTATATATACATACTCATATGTATGTAAAAATATGAGTTTCAGCTCAAGAAATACTAAACTTAATTTCAACTTTCTAAAAATAAGCCTATCTTGACATATGTCATTTCAAAAAATATTGGTTTACCTTGGGCTAAGTTCATATGGGGTGAAAGGGAGAGAACTCAGAGGTCTAATAAAGAATGAAAATAATTAAGAATTCTAGAATAGTATAACCTTTTCAACCACATTATGCAATAGCTATGCATGCCAGAAAATGAGGTAAAGTTTATTAAAATTGGAACTGAATAAGGAAATCTATCTTCAATCTCAATTTGAAAAGATATTATAAAATCAAGAGAGTTAATAATACTGACTTTTTAATTTTAATATCACATATATGTAGAAAAAAATAAGAGAAAGAGAAATTCAAATATCTCTATCTTTTCTGAGAGAGCAAAACCCTTTTGATTATGATAATAGAATCTAGGAGGAAATGAAATCCTGGAATCTGGAAGCAGAAGCTGTTAAAATAACTATATAGCCATGAAATAATCAATACAAGTTTTTCCAGCTCAGAGTAACTGTGGATGATTGTTTTCCTAGATATTATGCTGCATCAACTTGTCTTGCAAAGAGATATTTTAGCCATTTCAGGCTTTCTCTGATTTTGTTCTGAAAGAGGATTTATTTTGTCTGAATTTATTGCCCTTACTTTCAGGGGGTAGGATTTAAAGTTTTATGTCTTCACCCCAAAGGTAAAAGTGTTAAAACTGACCTTTGAATATGCATAGTGGCATTTAGATTATTATATTATTATTAAAATGAACTCTAATTTCATATGTATTATGAGACCATGACCTTTTTTATATTAGTGGTATAATGCTTTCAGAAAGGAAAAATAATAGCTGTCTCAAACTTATAAGTGACTATCAAATATAAGATGCGAATTGCTAGCTCATTCTCTTTTCACATGGGAGTACAGGTTGTACCAGAACATTTACTGATCTAATAGAAAGTCAATAAATGTAAGTACATCAGAGAGCTACTTGTCATTCCACATATCTTATGAAACTGAAATGAAGGTGTATTAACAATGGTGCATCTAATATCTAGAACATGTATGAGTTTTCATTAAATTGTTTAATTAAGATGTATTTGTCCCAGCACATACACATATAATTAATAAGTTACTACTTGAATAGTTTCCATAAGATTGATGGGATTTTGCATATGTTTCATAGAGGAAATACAAAGATGGTTGTTTTTAAGGAAACCTACCATGTGGTATAACATGTAAGTTCTGAAAAGTGACATGTTCATTAGGGACAAAGCACTTCTAAGAGAGAGTGTTTAGGAGATTACTAGAGGGAAGTTGTTCTTTGTTCCCTTGATCTTCAATTCCAAAGACCTCACTACTACAACTATAGAAAACCTATAACTCTTATCTCTGAAACAGTATTTTTTTCAATCTAATTCATGGCTCCTGCATCCTCTGCCTGCTCCTAATATATTTGTATTTGTTTGGAGTTTGTAAGAACCCTATTAGTCATATGTCTCTAACTTCTGAAAATATGACATTATTGTGAAAATTATGTAAAATATCAGGCAGGCATAAAAATAAATAAATAAAAATGTAATGCTAATAATTTAATATCAAAAGTTGTGGCTGTACCAATAAACAGAACTATAGTAGAGTTAATATACTGCCATCCTAAGCACAGAACAGGGTAAAATATAGGTTTTCTATGAGTCTGAACCACCCCAGAAGAAGAGTGACTATTACTGAGATAGTCAAGATATTCATGCTCTCTTCTCCTTCCAAAGTCATTAGTCTGATGGAAGAAGAGCTGAAAGAAAAGAAATAGGTTGGAGTGTTTTGCCAGATGACCTCTCCCCAAGGGGAAGGAAACACTACCAGTTGGAGAAATTTTTCTACCTGCCTACTACCAAGAGTGTCTCCCAGGTTTTCAATCCAACTTTTGGTTCCCTCATCCTCCAAACTCTGCATCTGGAACAATGACATTTAGACCCATATTTTTGACTATTATTAATATGTTTATAGTTATTAAATAATTGTTTTTCGTAACTGTATTCCACAATGAAATTCAGATTTATCTATCTGAATGACAACATGACAAATTAATTTTGATTTTTTTCACGAATAATTTAAACAAATCTAGAATGACCATCCTCATGAGTTCTTAAAATACTCACACTAATCCTCCTGTTATTCCCAAATCCTACATTTTTACTATACAAATTACAAATCTTTTTTCCTCATGGCACATGTACTAAAACACAAACTACTGATTGTATATTTCAGGTGTTGCTAACAATTCCCTTTTCCACTCCTACTACTTCAAACTCTAGAAGCGCTCTTCACTTCTAGAATTTCGAGATAATTTTTATACTTCTATATAGCATATGAAGATGTCACGAACAGAGTCATTAACCATCTCACTTCTATCCAGAAGCATGACAGAATAAGGAATTAACAGCTACACAATATTAAACATATGTCTTATTCATTGTTTAGTCACTGTTAGTAAATCAAATTGAAACCAGTTTAATTTAAAGAATTGCACATGAGGAACAAAAAGTATCTAGAATCAAACATCATTTCTGACAAAAGATGGTTTAGAATGGGGCCCAATGCCATGTGACAAGCTATTGTTACAACCAAAAGACAGATAGTGATCTGCAGAAATTACCTGACTAGTGC
Source organism: Marmota marmota marmota (assembly GCF_001458135.2). NCBI lineage: Eukaryota > Metazoa > Chordata > Mammalia > Rodentia > Sciuridae > Marmota > Marmota marmota. The sequence continues at coordinate 22,931,311 of NW_026000211.1, read as the reverse complement.
AATATGGTGTTTGCTTTATTTGGACACAATTAAGCAACCTTCAGCCTGGGATTGATTTTGGGGTCAGTTACGAATATTGGCTAAGTCTCAGTTCCTTATCTATAAGTATTCTGCAACCTGTACATCAAGTTATCTTGCACTTCCCTACATATGGAGGCCCTTTCAGACAAACCCATTGTTTAGCTCAGAGGATGGTGGATTCCAATTCAACACTACAGTTCATTGACATTGGGCAATAAACTAACCTTTCTAAATATCACTTTTTGCTATCAAATCGTGCTTAGATTGAATAGTATTTAAATTGCCTTTCAGTTTTAACATTTTTGAAATGTCTGCAGCTAAGTAGTTTTAAAATTGCTGCCAATGTACCACACTGAAGGATAATTAAGCCAAAAATAAAAAATAATTTTAAAAAACACAGCCAATGGATCTAGAAGCAAACAGAAATACTTTCTCACCCTCCTTATATTTGTTCACAATCACAGAAGTAAAGTATTTTAAGGAAATTTGAAATTTACTTAGCATAAGTACTTATCAATTATTTGACTCTCTTTTATCATATTCCTGACCAAGTGTCTTTCATTCAGTGAAATCCCTACTGAAAACATACCCAAATACCAATTTAAATCTTTAGCTTCTAGTCAAGTAGAGTGAAACATAAATTTTTATCCAGTTTATTCCATAGTTCTACAATAAGACCGTCTTCAATTATTGTTACTCCTATTATTCAGGATATAGATATAAATGAAAAATTTTAAACCATATGATGCACACCATGGAGGACTTTTATCATTTTACTATCACCTATCACTTTATTTGTGGGAGGTATCTGCTCCAGAATGCATTGCGAGAAGGCTTTTTCTTCTGAATATAATTTATCCCCTGCAGAACCTGGCACATAGAAGGTAATAATTTTATTTAATGGTGAATAAGAGTTTAAATCTGAAAATGGCTAGAGAAACATTTTGTAAATGTTTAAATCACCAATCAATGTGCGGTGGGGTAAGTAGGAGGAAGGTAGCCTTCTGGCTTGCCACAATTCTCTTCTGATTCATCCAGGGCCTTCTATTCATTTTCAGGAAATTGGTCCTATTATTTTCCAAGAACGAGCATAGCATGTTAGTTCCCAGATTGTTCTTTCTAATTCTATTTAATCAACCTGAAATTGATGAAAGTTATTCACAGTTCTGGTGGTAGTGGATTTTTTCCCCTTAATTTTTAGTTTTATATAACTTTGTGGATTTTGATCATTTGACATCTTTATAGGTACTTAATGAGGAGTCTAAAGAAGCTGCCAGGAAGATGTCATTTTCAAAGTGTGCAATTCTAATTTAACATTAGGATTCTTTATTTGAGCCAAAGCAACATATTCTGTTTGATTAATACCCATGACCGCTTATTTTGATTGATAGATGCATTAGACATGTAAAAGCAGTTTTAATCTATAATAATAATCATGCTAGATATATTATTGTACTGAAGGAAATTTTTTTCTTAAATCTAGGAAAAATTCACAGTCCAATGGAACATCAAAATAATGATAGGGCAGTTTTGAAAATAGAACATCAAATCAGTATGTTTTAGATTATGCTATTTTTTTAAAAATGATTTTTAAAAAATGCTTTCATACAAAAATTGGGAAACACATGGATCAAAATTGAAAGCACCCTTCCATATGCCTTCTGGGACATTAGAATACTCCATGGGAAACTCCAGCTTCTCAAAACACTAAGTGCATCTTAGGTGAGAGGTTGCCATGACAGCACATAGGGCAGCAGGTTTTCCTCTCTGCAAAGATTTCACATGACTTGCTCATCTTTCACTTAAAAGCTACTGACCAGGCTTCTGCCTTCCAGAGGGGTAATTCTTTGTTCAATTGCATTAGCACTAAAAATCCAGAGAGCAAACAGCTTGCCCACTGAATCCTCAAACATGATTGGATTCGATCCAAATAAGGTTGGCAGGACTCAGTCACAAAATGTGGAGAAAGTGACCAGAAGCAGCACTTTATAATTTTGATGAAAATGTACTTGAAATATATTCCTCATGATATCAAATATCACACACAGAAATTCTACTCGAAACACAGGAAATATGTGCTATCTTTATCTTTACAGAAATAAAAGACATTTAAAATTATGTTCAATTTATGGTTATGTATCTTGGTATAAATATATTTAATGTTGAACATGTATGTGCACTTCCGATTCCCTACCATCTAGTACACTTTAGTCCTGTTTGTGTTCACTGTCAACTGACACAGAAACAGCCAATTCTGCAACTACCTATTATTTATCAAAATGAAGCCCAATCTTGAGTTATTAGCAATATGTCTTAATCAGATGATATTAAAACAAAACAGGGAATATTAGATAATAAATTTAGCCAAAATGAGAGATTTAGAAGATTGGCTCTACAGAGATAAGAAAAAGTAGATACTATAAGCATTGAAGACTCAAGATTTCTCCATTATGGTAGTACATTTTTTCCAGCTTGCAAGTATTAAAATTACTTATCTTTGCATTTGTAGTGCTATCATGCTAAAGCTTTCAACTAATGTGGGAAGCAGACACAGAAGTCCCTTGAGGAGATTTCTGAGTTTCCATAGAAGCTGTTTTGGCTAAGAGGACCCTCACTGTAGCTTTCCACATTTATAAGTTTATGATTATTTGGGGAAAAAAATCTGCTTAAAAATCCAAGTTGGAAGAAAGTAGGTCTTTCAATGATGAATATGTACTGAGAGCACAATTATAAATGAATTTCTTAATCACTCTTATTTCCCACCACTCATTAAAAGTATTAGACTACTGACTGAAGCTGTTACCACATTCTGGATTTATAAGATGAAATTGAATAGATACAGGAAGTCTGTGTGTGTGTGTGTGTGTGTGTGTCTTTATTTTTGCATATATAATACACTTTGATAAATTTAAACAAATTAAAATTTATTCCTAAAATTTAAAATACATTTCTACAAGTTCTGTAAACTATTTTAGGTTTCCTATAAAGACTCTTTATAGTCTACTGAATTTTCTTGGAATCAAGGATACTTTTACTAATCTCAGAAATGTATGGATTATATTCCATCAAGATTATATATTTTGTATATAATATTGGGTTTCATAGCCTATGAAGCTTCTTTGTAAATTTCCTCTAACCCAATTGACTGAAATTAAGATACCCTATGGTAGGATAAATGTACAGAAAACAATTTAGAATATCTTCTCCATTTCAAGTGCTCTAAGCTGAAACATGTCTTTGAGTCTGCCTCCTGATAACTACCTTAAAACAACCAATACATCAATGATAGGCAAAAAATAGAAGAAAACTTATTGCCTACTGATCACACAATTTGATCAACATGTCTTCTACCAATTCCACTGATCAGCCTTTTCTCCTGCCCCTAACAGAAAGCCATGACTGCCAGAACTATTTGAGCGTCACAGAACTTTAATAAAGTTGACAGTGTGAAATGGAGCTAGAAGCAGGATATCTTCTCCCAAAACAACTGTGTAAGATTGTAAATTAGGCTTACACATTCTGTGGATGTTATCAGAAGACAAGAGACCCACTAACTTAGACATGATGGACTCCATCCCTAAGGGAAATACTTCTGCAAGAAAACTAGTATAGTTGCACTTGTTGCTCCAGTACCATAAGAGCATGCAGCTAGCACACATACTGGCTCCACCACAGGAAAGAAACCCTGAGTTTATGGAAATCAGTGTAATAGACCCTAATTATTATATAATTCTACATCTATATATAGTGCTACATTCCTGTGATACATTACCTCACCACTCAGGCTTCCACCTGCATACACAATCCAGTTGCCACATGAAAGAACCTGAGGTTACAGTCTTGCAACTTTTGCACACTCGGCAAGAAATACAGGGGTGCAAGATGTCCACGATGAACTTCCTCCCCAAAATATGATGTAATAAAATGCATCAACACTTGGAAAATTTGCAATATTCAGTGAGCCAAAATTTTTCTTTGTGACCAATGTATATCACAGGATCATGCATAAATAAAACAATCTACTCAAAGTGTCAAATGGATCTGTGAATTTTAATAGAGCATAATAAAATGTATCTTTGATATGTTTACATAATAACACTGCATTTAAGCCTTAAGTAACTACCACTTGTCAAAGAAACACAGCCATAATTATCTTACAAAGTTAAAATATTCTCCTTTTCCAACAATCTATTGTGAGGGAAATTAAATGGGATAAAATATCTTATTTTTGTATTGGGAAGCCCATTATTCTTAAGATAGAATTTTTTTCCAAATTTACCTACCAGTTTAACACAATTAGAATTATCACTGAACTTTTTCAAAGGAAGTACTGACCTTTCCATGGTAACAAAAATAATCTAGAAGAGCCAGGAATAGTTTGAATAAGAAAAGATATAGAGAACTTACATCATTTTTAAATATATACCATAAAAACAATTAAATATAGTGGTATTAGCATAAAAACAAGTAAATAAATATATATTAAAGGGACCATAAATAATTTAACACTAATATTGTCAAATTATTTTTAATAAATGCACAAAGTTAATTTTGTAGGAAAATGATAGCCTTCTTAATGAAAAATATTGCAATTACTTTGGGAGACAATTTAACAATTTATACAATGTTTTGTATATAAAGTAAAGCATGCATTAACCATTTATTTAACACATTAAATATATAGTAATCATTTGACCTATAAACCATAGGTATTTACAAGTGAAATGAAAATCTATATCCAAGGATTTAAACATCAATACTGTCATGTGCCACATGGTGACATTTTGGCCAATGATGGAGCTTATAAACTATGATGATCTCATAAGATTATCACTTAGTAACATTGTACTTATCTTGGTTTATAGGAGTACACTGTACAACAAGTACATCATCTCACAATTCTTTTCTCAAAATGTGCCCCTGCATTACTCAAAAAAGTTTTATTTATTTTTGCCAAAAACTGAAAACTAACCAATAACCATCAATAGGTCAATATATAAACAAACTACAATAACTTCATATATTTGGTCATTATTCAATCACAAAATAATCTTATAAGCAAAAATACAGTTGAATCTTAAAAACAGGTGAATATTGATTTAAAGGAAACAGACTGAAAAAAATCTCTCTATATATACATACACACACACGTACATACACACAGTGATTACTTCATATGAAATTCTAGAAATGAAAGTTATTATATGGGGGAAGTGTTGGGTGGCAGCTGAATAACTGCAAATCTGAGTAGAAAAAAATTTAGTTTGATGGAGTCATTCTTTAAATTGTAAAGGTGGTTGCCTGGTGTTGTGGACTGAATTATAGTCCCCCAAATTCATGTGTTGAAGCAGATAACCGCCAGTGTGGCTGCATTAGGAAACAGGGCCCTTAAAAGAGCAATGGAATAAAGTGAAGTTATGAGGGAGAGGTCTTAATTCCATAGGACTGGTGATGTGAAGAGAGGCAGAGACACCACAGATGCACACAGATGGGAAAAGGCCATGGGATGCCCATAGTGGCCATCGGCAATCCAGAAAGAGCCTTCAGAAGAATCCAAGCCTGCTGACACTGTGACTTTGGATTTTTAGCCTCTAGTCTGTGAAAAACAGGTTTCTGTTGTCCTGCTAGGGATCCAACTTACTCTGCAGTCTTATGTTATGGCAGCCCTAGCAGAGTAATGCACATGAGATTTTACATCTCCAAGTCATCAAACTGCAATTTTTTAGATGGGAGCATATTATCGCATGCAAATTATACTTTAATAAAGTTGATTTATAAAACTTCCTTAAGGAATAACAAAAAGAGCACTAGGCTGTGTGCTTTCTACTTTAAGTGGCATTCTTTAAGAAATGGAACATTTGTTCCCTGTTTAGGATTCCTACAGGACAACTAGAAATTCAACAAAAAACATAGTCATCTCCCAACGGTGTAAATAGCCTATATCCAGAATGGAAAAATTAGAGTGGGCAAGGGCATTTGGCTTTGAAATGGTTTTTGTTGGCAGCTGTGAAGTGTCAGTGGCGATAAATGATATCCCTCTCTAGCTCAGGAAGCAGAAGAAAATCATAAATTCCACTGCTGTGAAAGATGCAGTCCCTACACAAATATACCCTACTCCCAGAAGATCCCTAAACCAATTGAGAGAAATTAGAGGAAGCTGGAGTTCTTACAAGGTGAGCACAATTAGACACAGGAAAAAACAGAGTTGACTTGCTATCATTATTTTAACCTGATATATGTCCCCAGATATTTGTGTCCTGGGAAAAAATAGTCTAACATAAGAATAGAACAAGAGAGAGAGCTGGAGTCCCATCCATTTACCAGCAGTTACCACCCAATTAATTTTGGGTGGAATAATGAAATAAATATATATATTGCATATGTATATACATATATATGTGTATATATATATTTGCAATAAATATATATTGATATATAGTGATATATATATATATTTACAACAAATATATATTTACAATAAAATATATAGAGATATATAGTGATCAAGATAGATGAATATAGATATAAATATATTCATATCAATATAATAGATATAGATTTTTTTAAAGAGAAAGAGAATTTTTTAATATTTATTTTTTAGTTTTCGGTGGACACAACATCTTTATTTTTTTATTTTTATGTGGTGCTGAGGATCAAACCCAGCGCCCTGCGCATGCCAGGCGTGTGCACTACCACTTGAGCCACATCCCCAGCCATAGATATATTGATAGATATAAAATTACGTGAATATGCTAGATTGTAAATGTCTAGATAGACTTGGGTACAACTAGATAAATTTGGGTACAGTTGATCATGTTGGGAGCACAATGCTAGTCATGTTTAGTTAAGTACTCAATACCTTACACATAATTAAATTTGAACACAGAGCAAGTTCTTATGGAAAACTTCAAATTCCAAAAAATGTTATCCCATGTTCACTAAAAATCAAGTATTTCCCTCTTAATGAGTAAAGTTAATTGACCAAATGGAGTAATTGAATAATTAATTGTGTGTGTTTTCTGAGATTATTTTCCTTGGTTTTTAAAATTGAGATAAAAGAAGGGTGATTTTTTTTTTGCATTTAAACTACTGTCATTGATCATGTACACTTTTTAAAATGGATATTTCTATTTTATCTCCTTTACAGTGTTAAAAAATATTTGGAACAGTCATGTATGGACTAGTTGCATATTATCCTGACATAGCTGGAAAACTAAATGTCCAAATGCCCAATGTAATAATATACTACATATAAAGCTATAAATATTTTATGATTTCTCATTTTGTGAACCCTCAAACAGTGGTACTTTGGTGATATAATTTCAAAGCTTAATCCAAGAAAGCAAGAGATATTCATTGATAATGAGCTATTTTCCTTTTCTCAAGTTTGGCTCAACAGAAAAAAACAGAATGTTTTATAGCATAGGAAAGGCAATATCATAATTACAAAGACTTTAATACACTCAAATAAAATGGAAGATTTCAAGTAAAATTTTCATTTGAAGATACTTTTGTATAAAATTTAGTTTCAAAGTAACTACTAAAGAAAGTTTGAATAAATAAAGTTGTATAATATAAAGACACCATAAACATACATTGGAGAAAAGATAACGGCTTCAACAAATGGTGCTGGGAGAACTGGAAATGTAATAAAATATAATTAGACCCATATCTTCACCCTGCACAAAACTAAAATCAAAATGTGTCAAGGACATAGGCATTAGACTAGAGAGACACTGCATCTCTAGAATAAAAAGTAGACCAAATATTCATCATGTCAGCTTAGGAACCGAATTCCTCAACAAGACACCTAAAGCACAGGAAGTAAAATCTAGAATCAACAAATAAGGTTTTATCAAACTAAAAAACTTCTTCACAGCAAAGAAAACAATGAATAACATGAAAAGGGAGCTTACAGCATGGGAGAAAATCTTTGCTACCTGCACCTCTAGAGCATTAATCTCCAGGACATATAAAGAATTCAAAAAACTTAACATGCAAAAATCCAAATAATCCAATAAATAAATGGGCAAAGGAACTGAACAGACACTTTACAGAAGAAGAAATATAAATGGTTAACAAATATAGAAGAAGAAATATAAATGGTTAA
>NW_026000211.1:22886237-22923162 GCF_001458135.2 Marmota marmota marmota | reverse complement strand
ACATCACTAGCAGTTAGAGAAATGCAAATTAAAATTATACTGAGGAGGCTGGGGATGTGGCTCAAGTGGTAGCATGCTCGCCTAACATGCGTGCGGCCCGGGTTTGATCCTCAGCACCACATACAAACAAAGATGTTGTGTCCGCCGAAAACTAAAAAATAAAATATTAAAAATTCTCTCTCTCTCTCTCCCTCCCTCTCTCACTCTATCTTTAAAAAAATAAAATAAAATAAAATTATACTGAGATTCCATCTCACTCCAGTCAGAATGGCAATTATCAAGAATAAAAGTAACACTAAATGTGCATGAGGATGTGGGGGAAAAGGTGCATTCATACATTTCTGGTGGGACTGCAAATTGGTACAATCACTATTGACAGGAGTATGGATATTCCTCAGAAAACTTGGAATGAAATCACCATTTGTCGCAGCTATCCCACTCCCTGGTATGTATTGAAAGGACTTAAAATCAGCATACTACAATGATACAGGGAGATTAATGTTAATAGCAGCTCAATGCACAAGAGCTAAGTTACGGAACCAACCTAGGTGCCTTTAATAAGTCAATGGATAAAGAAAATGTGGTACATTTTGTAGGGGTTCTGTGTTTTGGATTAGGATCTCTGATAGCATCAAGAATGTGGTAGACTTGGTAGCTAAGGAAGTTTCTGGGCAAAGGCACAGAATGCCTGACTGCTAGGAGCTGCCCAACTGCTGTAGCAATGCCCTGCATGAGGAGGCTCTGTCTTAGAGTCTTAACAGCCCCAACCTTGATCTCAGGCACACAGCTCCTGGGAATAAAGAAACTCTCTTGTTAGGACACCACAATGTTTCACCAAGCTCTGGTGCTCCTGAACCTGCCCAATAACAGTAACTTTAAACAATGGACTTTCTTAAGAGTTACACTAAGCTCCTAACATTGAACTTTGCAACTATGGTATGTAACTGAAAAATAAGCTGCATAATATTGCTAACTCTGTAACCTGCCTAATGACACAATGGACAATAATATACCATTGATGCCAATGACCTAATGTAACCTATTGATATAAATAAAGCTGGCAGCTTGTCCATTCCGCCATTCTTCCATCTTTCCTGACTCTGCATCTTGTCTCCGTGCCTCTTTTTATTTTTCCCACAAAATATATGGAATGTTACTCAGCCATAAAGAAGAATGAAATTATGGCTTTGCTGATAAATGGATGGACCTAAGACCATCATACTAAGTGAAATAAGCTAACCTCAAAAACCAGTGGCGGAATATTCTCTATGATATGAGGATGCTGACTCTCCATAGGCTGGGGGCAGGAAGGAGTGAAGGTTCCTTGGATTGGATGAGGGAAATGGGGGGAAGGAAGAAGGGATGAGAATGGGAAAGATGATAGTATGAATGAGTTATAACTTTCCTACGTTCATGTATAAATATATGACCAGTGTAACTCCATGTTTTGTACAACCACAAGAATGGGAAGTTATACTCTGTTTTGTATGATATGTCAAAATACATTCTACTGTCATATTTACCTAAAAAGAACAAAAAAATTTTAAATGAAGAAAGTTTAAGATAATTTTCAATGAGATATTAAAAAATGAATACATTGTTATTTCTAGAGCAGTCATTAAGCAACTTAAAATATTTCTGTAATAGCAAAGAAAATTTCTCCTTTGCATTTTATAAGCAAATTTAATAAAACTGAGGGAAGAAAATGGATGAAAACCTACAGCAGGTACCATATCACATTGGGATTATGACATAAAAATCAGATTTATAGATTTTAAATCTATAAAATAGAAAATAAAATAGCTAATAAATGATAGAAGAGCCTTTGGAAAAGTGAAAAATCTTTTTGTTAGAATGTAATAACCATTTAAGAAAAGGCTGTTTTGTATGTATTTTGAGTTCCTTAGAGTCTCCATTGTTTTTAAATAGTATATTGTATTTCATTTGTCTTTAGACAGTGACCTTCGTTACACAAATTCTTTTTTAAAACAATGTTTCCAAATGCCTTTATCCTATCTTATAGATACAAAAAATATTGATCCACTGTTAAAAATACACTACAACGTTGAGTGAGGGATACTGTTCTATCTTGGGATTTCTTTCCAAATCATTCTAGGGTTCTTCTCATTAATTCTTGAACTATTGGTCTTCCTCTTTCTAAATATCTTTCTGATTTGGAGGTACTAATGTCATTATTACACTTTGGTACTTTCAGGCATCATCTAATTAACAGATTCTGTAAAACTGATATTTATCTATGCATAATTATAAATGTTGTTAACATTTTTGAGAAATTAACTGAGAAAGGGGGAAAAATTATAGTGATCAAATCACAACTACTAAAGGCCTTGACAATGTAAAAATTACGAAGTTGCTAAAAACCATTAGAAATTAGATGGTGCTATGGTTCAGATATTAGGTGACCCCCAAGGCTCTTGTGTGACACAGTGCAAGGAAGTTTAGAAATAAAAGGATTGACAGTCTTAACCTAATCAGGACATTAATCCCCTGCTAGGGATTAACTGGCTGGTAACTGTAGGTAGGTACGGTATGCCTGGAGGAGGTGGGTCACTTGGGCTGGCCTTTTGGAGTTCATATTTTGACTGTGGTGAGGGGAGCTCATGTCTCTGCTTCTTGGTGGCCATGTCCTCTCCGGCTTCCTTCTACCACGCCCTCTACCATGATGTTCTTTCTTGCCTGTGACACACAGCAGAGAAGTTGGCCATCTGTGGACTGAGACTTCTGAAACTGCAAGCACCAAATGAACTTTTCCTCTTCTAAAATTTTTTCTTGTCAGGTCTTTCAATCACAGGGTCAGTAAAATTGACTAAAACAGTCTGGAAGAAGAAGTTAGCTCTGAAGTTCTTTTTTATCTTCTTTGATAGGAGAGAAGAGGTTACTGCATAAATTTATGGAGCAAAATCAACAACCTACCTCTAGAAATTAATGTTTAAGAGGAAACTGAGAGAAGACTTTAAAAATAATAAACTTCAAAGTCAGGCAGAGTGGTGCACGCCTGTAATCCCAGCTGCTCAGGAAGCTGAGACAGGAGGATCCTGAGTTCAAAGCCAGCCTCAGCAATGGCAAGGTTCTAAGCAACTCAGAGAGACCCTGTCTCTAAAAAAAATACAAAACACGGCTGGGGATGTGGCTTAGTAGCTGAGTGCCCCTGAGTTCAGTCCCTGGTTCCAAAATAAATAAATAAATAACCTTTGAAATGGGGTAATAGAAGATGACAATATTGAGATTTTTTTTTCCTGATATAGCAAGGAGTAAATGAATATTCCTTCAAGAAGACATATTAAAGAATATTTATAGATATATACATTTATAAAGTCAATCATCTATAGGAGTATAATGGGAACACTCAAGGGCAGGATCTCTGAAAGTGAGACTGACAGCTGCAAATGAAGTTTTCCAAGAAAGTTAGATTTCATTTGAAACTTTGATGCTTTGCAAATTTTGTCTCATGCTTTAGTTTATTAAGAGAATATTAGACATGCCTTTTAAGTAAGAATAGATGTTTCACTAATGTTGCACAACAAAAATCCTGGAAACTTTTGAGAAAATGGACACATACATCTTAAGAAAAATTTATATTAGGTACTTGTTCTGTGAAACATGATTGAGAGAATAGATACTTAGTGCTCATCAGATATTATCTGTAGTTATAGTGACATAATTATAACAATTGCAATATTATGCTTTATGCATTAAAGAAAATCTCTGTTCACTTGTATTCCATGTAAAAATTTGGACTACTTTGGGAAAAGGCCCACACAAATAAGTCCTAACATTATTAACTGTCCTTTAAGAAATACAAGAAAACCATTGGATTTCTTTCCCCAGTCTTAATTCATAAAGAAAAAAAATCAAAAGTGATTTTCAAAGAGATTTGAATTGTTAAAGAGGTCAGAGTTGTAAGTTTGAATTATTATTTCTAGAAATAAACATGTGTATATTTTTACTTATAATTTACTTGTTTATGCTGGGGTTTTTTGTAAAAGTCATTTAAAATGTGTTCATTTCATAGAACAATCTATATTTACATTTATAAAATGTATGCTTTTTGTTTAATTAATAGTTTGGAACATTTTTCAAATATTTTTATCCACCTAATCTCTAAAGATGTTCTCAAGTATATTCCAACATAAAATCAATTTTAATAGATTCAATATTTGATTATATTTCTTAGGTAGTGAGTGCTACATTATCATTTAAAGACCATGTTAATACTAGGGTATTTAATTCAATCTAATTTAATGTTCTATGTTGCAAAATCAGCAGCAATTCAAATGAAAAACAATAGGAAAGGATCATTTAAATTCACAATTAATCCATCGACCAATCTAATAAGCTGCTCTATCATTCTCTAACAAAAATATGAATATTTCTTTGACAAACAAAAATTCATTTTATTTGCACCAGAAACTACTTGTTTAACAGAACAAATGCTCGTATAACTTGTATAAGTGATAGTAAAAATAAGCCTGATATCTAGAAATTATTACTTAGCTTATTCTTTTGTGTGTGTGCATGTGTGTGTGTGTGCATTTCCCCTTCCTGAGAACATAGTTTAATTGCTCTATAAACTTTAAAGAGTTTTAAAAATTGCCATAAAATTAAATGAGATAAAACCTAAGCTAAGTAAAGTGTCACTCCGTTGAACTAATTTTTTTTGTTTTGCTCTTCTTTTTCAAAGTGATATAAAAGGGTCAGCACCATTAAAGTTTTATAGCAACTCCAAAATCAAGTTGACACAGTGTTTTTCCAGTTTTTAAAATGCCCTATACTCTGTAAAATGTGAATTGAAATTAACACAGAACAATAAGAAAACAGACCTTTCAAGGAGAGGCAGGGTTGAATTCCAGGCTCAGGACAGCAGGAGCTGATCAGCTTCTCTTCAGTGTGGTTCTCAGTCTGCTTCCTTGTCAAACAGAGTGGAACAGAGCAGACGTGGAAGGCATCTTTTCCTAAAAGCAACCACCCTTTGAATAAAAACAAAATAAGACGGTAACAAATTAAAATGTTTCCCAAATGATTGATCTGTATTCTTGACACTGATTGACACAACAGATATCCATTTGAAGTACCACTGGTTGCCAGCTAGTGACACAATCTAGTGACGTACTGGCTATGCTTCATAATGCAACAACATTGTTTATGCTATTTGAAACTCCTCTTAGTTGTAGCTTAAGACAAATCTGCAATTCACATATATGGTTTACTGGTCATCCACATGAGGACTGGAATTCTTGCTCAAAAGCATAAAAGCACACTTTATTAGGATGGTCAATTTACCACTAGAAGATAATGTTGTAAGGAGCAAAACTGTTCTACTTTTACCTTAAAAGGAACTAAAGCACAGGGTGACAATGCAAAATAGGAAAATTGTTACCACCCACCACATGATCTTCTTTTTTCTTTTTTACCTCACCACACATTAATCCTGCAAAAGCTCTCACCTTCCTTTGCATATTCATATGTCTCACAGGAAGTTGATCTCATATATATATTCCTAGAAGAACAGAGACGACCTGAATATATGTACAACTTTCACCCTTGCTAAGAATTGGTTGGAGTAAGGGCTAACCATTAAGTATGGCTCATGACTGAAGTGTGGCTATCTTCCTGATAGGGTTCTCTCATCCTTCAAGTGATCCCCATAAGAGCCTGTTGGTTTAGCTTTGATGTTCTTCCATCTTTTCTTGTATAGAAGTGCTAAGCCCTCATTTGTGGTTGCATAAGCCTAAACTGCAAAACTGAGGACAGCAGCACCAGAAAGGTGTAAAGTAGAGTAGATCCAATGAAGACATCACTTAACCACTCAAGTGAGGAAGCTCTGCAAGTACCTTGCTGGTTGGGCTTCTTGTTTGATGTGATAGCACTTGTCCTTACAGCATATGCTAATGCACATTGACTAAATAGGATACCAGCTTTAGGCTTCCCAGGATATGCCCTGTTTTAGAATTGCATATGCAGAATAGTGGGGAAGAGGAGGAGAGTTTATCAGTTACACCAATTTTCCCCTGCATTTATTCATTAATGTACCCCTTTATTCATGTTCAGAAGTTGAATGAGTAGGATATCATTCTATACTTTAAGGGGCACATACACATATAAAGTATTCAGGTATATTAAGCCAATACGAGTAGGGTCTAGTGGAGAAGAGGCTGCCCAATCCCTAAACAAATCCTTCCTCTAATAATTCAGTACAATTGGCCTCAATGAGTAGCTTCAGATCTGTTTGTAGCCACATTGATATGTATAATCATAAATAACCCTTCTCTTCAAATTGATAGAGTAAATAACAAAACATTTCAAGGAGTGATTTTAGAAAGAAAACCAAAATCTTTGAGAGTATTTTTTACCTTTAAAGCAGAAATTCCTTTTTTTATTTGGAATTCACTATAAGGAAATAATCAGACTCAGCAAGTATTTGTAAGTATATTGATTGCCAATCAACTTATAACACTGAAAAATGTGAATATGACGAATCATCAACAGTAGGTGTTTTTCATAGCAAATTCTAGGCTATCCATGTAAGAGAATAATATGACATTTTTTGTATATTTTGGAAATACAAGTTATATTGTTAAATGAAAAGCAGTAAGTTAAAAAAGAAAGTAAACTGAGGATCACACAGTTATACAAAGGAAAGACAGAAACCATGAACAAAAATAACTATTTTTATCAAAGCAATATGATAATGAAAGACTTTTTAGTTCTATTTTTGTATTTTTCTGTATATCGTAAGTTTTACAATCATATTTGTTGTTATAATCAGGAAATATTTTTCTTAGAGAGAATAATTATTTTTAGATATTTATTTTTTAGTTGTAGTTGGACGCAATACCTTTATTTTATTTGTTTTTATGTGGTGCTGAGGATTGAACCCAGGGCCTCGTGCGTGCTAGATGAGTGCTCTACTGTGGAGCCACAACCCCAGCCCTAGAGAGAATAATTTTGATGTATAAAATGTGGCTTAGTCTTCAGTCTGACAGATAAAGAGCGTGGGAGTCATCACTCCAATCCCAACAAAAAAGGAAAAGCTTCCATAAACAGAAGCCAACAATTTGTCTTCTATCCATTAGAGAATTGAGATCTCAGGGCAATCTGCCAACCTGAAAATTGGAAAGAGGTAAATATAGAAAATAACTGCTTCTTGGAGTAGAAGCCTGTTGCTGGGCCAACACCTGTAGGAGCATATAAACTGTGATTGATAAATTGCTAGAGGCTTTAGTGTGCAAAAGCTTGAGATTTAAAAACTCAGGTGTGGAGTCATTGTTTTAAAGACAGTACAACACTTTTGAGAGTTTCATAAGCTCCATCAGGATTTCAATGTAAAAATCAAGGAAAATTCTCCACAAAGGATGAAAGTAGTCGTTTTGATATAAATACAGAGCATTCTGTTCTCCGTAACAAAAGTCTGCCTTTCAGAAAAACTATTTTGCTAGAGTTTAACCCACATTGGGTTTATCAGAATTTAACTGACCTGGCAGAAGGAAGGTATTCAATTCTCGTACCCTCAATTCCTTCTCTCTCGCCTAAGAGGAAGAGGGTATGCTGAAAAGCCTTTGTGAAGATCAGAGTATAGGGACAAAGGTTCCTTAGGAGATGGAAACCTACTCAGTACTATAAGACACTTGCCCTCACCCCTACCTCAACTTCACAAACTGAAATAAATGCAAGTCTCAGACACCCTTAAGAAAAGGTATCTAGTGAAACCAAAGTCACCTGGAGAGATGAAACCAAAAACACTAGAGGAAATTGTTAGCCTCTGAGATCTCCAACAAACATCAAACACATCAAAACTACTAGCCAGAGATGCAAAAAAGTTTACACTAAAGGCCCATTTGACTCAGCTGCTTTTTAACTTGCTACATCATGTTTAGCATCAATAAAAAGTTACAGGGTAAGGTAAAAGGAAAAAATAAAATAAACAACTTTGGAGAGAAAAAGCAAGTGTCAGAACCATATTCAGGTAGAGTAGAAAATTTTTAAATAGAAGAACAGGAATTCAGAATAATTTTAGTCCTTAGTAGGCTAAGGGTTCTAATGGAGAAACTGGGCAGCGTGGAATGACAGATTGATAATGTAAGCAAACGATGAAAAGGCTAAGAAAAAATTAAAAGGAAAAAGTAGAAATTTAAAAAATATTTTAAAATGAAGGATGATTTGGATGGATTCCTCAGTAGAATGGATGTTTACAAGGGAGGAATCAGTGTGCTTTAATATGTATTAACAGAGGTTTCTCAAACTGAAAAGAAGAGAAAGAAATGAGAATAAAAAGGAGAAAAACATCTGAAAGAAAAAAAGTAGGACAATTACAATAGACGTAACTTATGCAAGTTGAAAATATCAGAGGAGAAGAAAGAAAAAGAAGAAAGTAAAAGAGGAACAGAAACAACTTAAAGTCATAATGACTAGAATTTTCCAAAATTATTAACAGAAACTACACATATGATTCAGGAAGCTTAGGAAAAATTAAAGGTGCTAAATGTCACAAAATCTAAACCTTGGTGTATCTTATTCCAACTACAAAAATCAAATGCAAAAGAAAAATCTTGAAAGCAGCTCAAGGAAAAATTAATTTCCTTCATATAAAAAAAAAACAAGGGTAAAAGTTACATTGGACTTATCTTCAAAACCACAAGGAAATCAGAAAAAGGAATCAAATTAAATAAAAATAAGAATAAAAAATAATAAAAATTAAAGCAAAAGTTAATGAATTTGTAAACAGGAAATCGATAGAGAAAAATAAATAAAACCTAAAACTGATTATCTAAAAATAATGATTATATTGATAAAAATCTCTATGCAGGCTAATGGAAGAGAGGAGAAAGAGAGGGGGGGGGGAAGAAAAGAGGAAGGGAGTGGGAGAGACAGATGACCTAAAATGCTTATTCAGTAGTGTGCTGGCTTTAACAAATGTTCCCCAAAGGCCCATGAATTAAAAACCTGCTCACTAGTCTGTGGTACTGTTGGGAGATGTAGAACCTTTAAGAAGAGGGCCTACTAGATGTAAGTTAGGTCATTGGGGGCATGCCCTTGAAGGGCATGTTTGAAGCCCAGTCCCTTCCTACCTTTCTCTCTTTACTTCTGGACAACCATGAAGTGAGCATCTTTTCTGCCATGTCCTCCTTCTCTAATGTACTGTACTGCCATAGGCCCAAAGCAATAGGGCCAAGCCACCATTGACTGGAACCTCTCAAGCAATAACACAAAATAAATCTTTTCCTCCTTTTAAGTTGTTTATCTCAGGTATTTTGTCACAGTGATGCAAAACTGACTAACCCAAAAATAATTCAGTATATCAAACTGAATATAATCTTCAAGATCCTTATTTCATCTAAAACTTAAAACTAATACTAAATCGAGTCTAGTACTGAATGTTCCTTAGATACCTAGATCTTCCCTGCCTGACAGAATAATGGAACATTAATCACTAAGGAAAATTTTAGAGTCACATACATTTTGTTTGCTTTTTATAAGAATAAAATATAATATGCTGAAAGAGTATTTCTTCAATGTTCTATGTGGCCCAGAAATTTCAGTAAAAGAAATTTCAAGCCAGCTTGAAAATACTCCGTAAAATAATTTCTGAGAAGTATGTATGCAAATAAAATAATATATAAATATTTTATACAGTTTTATTTAGAAATTGAAACTATAAAAGGTTTTTACTATTTTTTCCTCATTTTTATTTTCCAAATCTCAGAATTAAAAAAAACACTGGGCCAGTACTTATAATAGACATCTTAAATGGTTTAACCACAAAGAATATTATGTACAATGTACTTCAAAAAGTCTCTGTAGAAGTCAGCCACTGTATTTTGTCTGTAGCCTTAAACAATATGCCTCACAAATCTTCCTGGGATGAAGTAAATGGTATAGTAATTTTGAAATATTATATACCTAAATGTTGTATGGATGGAGTATTTATTGAATCCCCATGGCACTAAGTTTTTGAAAAATTGCATTCTTACATTTTTAATTATCATATATACTATTATTTAAATTGTAATATAAAATTCATGCACTTCACTTTTTCGTCTTGAGACAGTGAACTAGAATATGCTAAGTTGAATTAAATTAGAGTGGAAAATATAGTTGAATCATCTATGTTTAATTCTTCTAGTTTTTATTTTATTTTAGCTACTTATTCTTGGTGAAAAACTTTATATAATATGATCCTGCCAATGGCTAATAAAATTAAAATTCAAATGATTCCCCCATTAAAAATTAGGAAGCTGGACATTCTAACATTTAAGATTGTTGTGAACATATTATTTAAAAATTCAAAGTTTTTTATGTTCTTTTTGGAACCTAGTGATTTGAATCACAATGGAAGTTTTGGATCTGACCTTTATAGAATTTTCCCATTTTATGTGGAGATTTTTAAACTTCAGTTTTTTTAAATTATATTTCCCTAAAAACTTATACATCTTTTAAAATGTTATTTGCATTTATGTTAATGTAAAAAAGTATGTAAAAGTAATTAGAAAATTATGAAACTAAACAATACAAAAATAATGTGGAAATAAAAAGAAGAAAGAAAGGAGAATTTGGCAGAGGTTGCTGAGCAGTAAAGGTGATACAGACTTTGTTCTGGTCAAATTTATAGGGCACAGATAATAAATCAGTTAAAATGTAATTTTGATGGTAAGAAACAATAAGGGAAAAAAAAAACAGACCAAATGTTTTCTCTGATATGTGGATGGCAGGGGAGTGAATGGAGCATGGGAAGAATAGAGGAACTTTAGTACAAAGGGGAGGGAGGGGAAGTGAGGGGCCATAGGGATAGGAAAGACGGTGGAATGAGATGGACATTATTACCCTATACACATGTATGAAGACATGAATGGTGTGGCTCTACTTTGTGTACAATCAGAGATATGAAAAAAAGTGCTCTATATATGTACCATGAACTGAAATGATTTTGCTGTCATGTATAACAAGTTAGAATAAACAAATAAATATTTTTTTTAAAAAAAGAAATACTATAAAGAAGACATGAAAGGATAATGGATGGAGGTGACATATAAGCTGAGACCTAAATGAAAATAAACAAACACCAAGATATAATATTTGGAAAAAAATCTTTTCCAGGTAGCTAGGATTTTTAATGCAAATGACCTGAGGCAGAAACAGGCAAATATGGATTAAAGAGTTGAAAATGAAGTACACAGAAAAAAGACAGGATGCAGGAAGGGACCAGATCACTTGTTCAAAAATGCATTTATATTCTATTCTAAGTGCTCTTAACAACTATAATCAGAATTCCATCATGGTCTTGATTACATGTTAAAATTATCTCACTGTAGCCTGAAAACTGCTAAGATTTTAAGGAGTGGCAAACAGGAAGCAAGAAAACTAGTTAGGAATACTGTGGGAGAATAAACAAGAAGGAAAGGGAGGTTATATGTAACAGCAATGGAGGTCTAAGCATGAAGCTCAATTTGACAAGATTAACAAGAAAACATTGTACTAACTATCTCTAAGTAGAACTTCAGATATTAATGTTCTAAATTGTCATACTCGTATTTGATCAATTCCAAAAATCCTCATAATATCTAAAACTTACAAATCTGTGACCTTGACATGAAGAAGATTAAAACATGTCTGTCTCCTTGTTTCTACTCTCTCCTCTTCCTTCAAATCCCAATGAATCACTTGACATTCCTGGCTTATTGCTATTACAACAAGCCAATGCCAACAATTGTGTAAAGCCACATGTGTTTTGGGGATGGATTAGGTCCTAAGGAATAATTAATGTGGATTGTGTATAGCTCAGTGGTTAGAGTGCTCCCCAAACATGAGTGAGTAACTGGGTTTGATCCTCAGAATCATATACAATCAAATAAGTAAAATAAAGGGTAAATTCTAAAAAAAAAAATGGATTGTTCCATCTTAGAACAAAATGCTAACAAGAAGACATTATCACTGGAAATACAATTCAAAAAAAAAAGGAAACATCTGCTATCTGATGAATACTAAACCTATCCTGAGGTTCTTCACGTGAACTTACACTTTGTAGACTTTGGATCCCTAGATCAACATGGGGAAAGTATTTATGGAATCTGTTTCTAGCATAAGCGCTGGGTGCATTGAAGGATAAGTTGACATTGCAATGAGTATTGTGGCTTCAATTACTACAAAATTATCAGTCTATTTTTAAAGACTGAAGTGATTCTCCCTTATTGAAAAGAAGAAATTAGAAACAGAGCAGTGAAGTGATTTTGTACAGGTCACATCCCAAGTTAATTGGATAGTTGGTAATAGAACCACAACAACTGATCCTTGAAATCCATCACCAGGAGATCATGTTCTCTTTTAGAATGAATGAAATAAGTCTCCAAATGACATACATTATTAGCTCTCTTACTATTTTTTTGCCTTTGTTTTTTAATCAGCTTTATTGAGGTGTAATTTATATACAAGAAAATACACCCAGTTGACTTGTGCAGGCCAATGAGTTTCTAGAAATAATATCACCACAATTGATTATGGAACAATTTCACTGGGTTTAAATGGCTCCTACAGCAAATTTGCAGTCATGTCTCTCTCCCTGACAGTCTTAGACAATCTATTGCCAAAGATTGGTTTTATCTTTTCTACCTTTTCATTTACTTCTCTTTGTTTGACTTCTTTCACTCAGCATATTGCTTTTGATATTTTTTTCATGATATCATGTACACCAATCAGTATCACATTTCTCTTATTGCTGAGTAGTTTTTCCATGTGATGATACATTTCTTTATCTGTTGGAATTGTTGCTGGGCATTTGAGTTATGGCCATTTTTAAACCAGCTTAGTCAATAAAGTTGCAAGGTATACTCATTTAAAATTCTTTAGGTTCACATATGTTATTATTTGGATAAATACCTGGGAGTAGATTCATTAGGTTAAGAACTCAATTTACGTTAAATTTTATAACCAACTGTCAAATAAATATTCAATTATGTACTCCAGCCAAAATATATGAAAGTTTCAGTTTCTCCATGTGTCTACCAATAGTTGGTATTGCCAGAGTTTTTAGTCACAGCCATTAGAGTGGGTGTACTCCTGAACCTCTCTCCTTTGTAGCTCTCTGGTGAGTATTTGCACGTGTACTGGCCATCTGTATATCTCTTTCATAAAGTGTTTATTAAGAACTTTGTCTATGTTTAATTATTTTCTTACTAGTAAATTATGCTTGATACCAGTCCTTTGTAAGTTATAGAGATTATGAATATGCTCTTCTAATTGTGATTTTCCTCTCAATGGTTGTATCAGTATCTTTTAAAGAGGTTATAATTAAAATAAAAATTTAAAAAATATAATTTTTATTTTATAATTGATTCTACTGTATATTTTCACAGCTATTTCTAAGAAGTCTTTTAAGCCAGAGTTGCAAGGATTTTTCTCTTCTAATTTCTGATAGAAAAGTAAAAATTGTATTTCACATTTCAATATGTAGTTTCATGATATATTTAAGTGACTTTCATTGAAATACTGTCTCTCAAGTGTTAGATTTTCCTGGTGCCTTTGCTGAAAATCAATCAGTCACATATGTGTTGCTTTATTCTAGATAATCTACTCCATTACAGTGATCTGTATGACAGTCTCTGTGTCCATTCCAAACCATGTTAATGACTGTAACTTTGCAGCATAGCTTGAAGACCATGCAATGTAAGATTTTCTGCTTGGTTCTTAAAGTTACTTTTGTTCTTGTATTTTGTTCTTGTGTGGTCATATACAATTTTAAATAAACTTCTTTATTTCTGGAGAAATCTTTCTACTGGGAATGCAATGGGAATTGCATTGATTCTGTAGGTCAGGTTATAGATAGATGTCTGACACCTTAACAAAGATACATTTTCAATCTGTCAATACAGTTTATTTCTCTAATTTCTAGGTCTTGAATTCTTCTAGGTAAAGTTTTAGAGTTTTAAATGCATATATGTAATGTCAATAAATTTATATTTAAGAATAACATGCTTAAGTCACTGTAAAATTGTTTTAATTTTGTCATCCAAGTTTTTATTTCTAATGTAGAATATATATGTAAAATATTTTGTGTATTGAAATTGTATTTTATGCCCTTGCTGAGTTCGTTTCATAATTCTGGTTGTTTTGGGCAAACTTACTAGAATTCTTATACATATGATAGACATGTTTGCCTCTTATTTTTCAATTTTTAAAAAATATTTCATGTCTTTCTGTGACTGGAGCACTGTACCTTCAGAACACCATGGAAAGAAATGGAGCAAGTATATATCCTTGCCTTATTCTCATAATGAAATTATTCAATCACGACTTTTGAGTATATTGATAAGAGTAAGCTCTTCATTTATTCAAATTAACATGATCTTATTTGTTTTTATACTAATGTGGTAAATTAATTTTTGAAGATTTAATCAAATTTGGATCCTTAAGAAAAGACACATAGGTCACATTTTTCTTAAGTTATTATAATTTATTTAAACTGATTTATTATTTTATTTAAGAAAATATGCTTTAAAAGAAACATTTTTTATGATTTAATTCCTTTTAATAAATTCATTAGGTTTTATAGTAAGTTAATGCTGGATGTCAAAGGAGAAAACAAACTGGAAGTTTTTTTACCTCCTCTGTTTTCTGAAAGAGTTTGTCTAGGATTGATAGAACTAGATTTCATCACATTAATCATCTATATCTAGAGATTACTTTGTGATAAGTTTTTAATTACATATTTATTTCTTTAAATGGAATGATTATAGTCAGTTTTTCTATTTATTTTTTTTGTAGGGGTGGGATGAAGTCAAGTGGTACTTTACCACTTAGCTACATCCCCAGTCCTTTTTATTTGTTTTGTTTTGAGATATGATCTCGTTAAGCTGCTAAGGGCCTTGTTAAATTGCTGACCTTGAACTTGAAATCCTCCTGTTTCAGCCTCCCAAGTGGCTAGAATTACAGTCCTCCATGCCCTTCTCAGATTTTCTATTTCTTTCTAAGTCTTTGTTATAATGTATTTTGCAAAACTGTTTATTTCATCTAAGCTGTGAATTTATTGGAAAAATGTCTGTATTTTATGATCTTCTATATTGATTCTTTTTAGTCATACATGAGAGTAGAGTCCATTTTGATAAAATTATACATGTATAGAATATATATTATTCTAATTAGGGCTTGTGGATGCACACAATTGCGGGGTATACTGTGATGTATTCATATGTAAGTAGGAAAGTGATGTCACCTTCTTTCCACTGTCTTTTCTATTCCTCTCCCACCTCCCTTCCCTTCATTTCCCTTTGTCTAATCCTCTGAAATTATATTCTTCTCCTCCCTCCCTTATTGAGGATTTATGATCTTTTAATATGTGCAGCCCTTAGTAATGTCTTCTACTTCATTCTTGATATAATGTGAATTCTCCCATTTTTTAATGATCAGCATAGTTAAAGATTTATCAATGTTATTTATCCTTAACAAAACAAGCTTATAATTTCATAGACTCTTGTTTATCCATTTTCTCTTTTACCAGTGTGTGTGCCTTTATCTGTATAGTTTTCTTTCTTCAGCTTACTTTGGTTTAATTTCCTCTTCTCTTCCCAGTTATTAAAGGGAAGTGAGATCATTAATTTTAGACCCTTTGTTATTTGTGTTACAAGTTTTGAAACCTATAATGATTCCTGTAAGCATTAATTTAACTATATCTCATATTTTTATTATCTTTTTATATTTCATTTTTCTTGAAATATTCTGTAATGTATCTAGTGATTTATTCCTTTGAACCATGTTTGCTGTAGAAGTTGGATGAAGACCATATTTTTTTACTTTTTTAATGTATGTTTATTATTTTCAGATTTGATTCCACTGTGATCAATGAATGTACTCTTCATGATGAATGAATTTGCTCCCTTACACACCACCAGAAAAAATGGTTTATCTTGAAAATTATTGGATGAGTTGTGGGCTAGGCAAATATATATGCCTTACTGTTTGGAGATAGTTTTGTAAAAATCTATCTGGTTTCTTGGTGAAATGTAATTCATCTAATTCAGCTACATCAATATTGCCTATTTAATCTTATTTCTTTGTAAAAGTTATAAAATAATCTCCAAATATAATTCTAGATTTGTGTATGCTTATCTTTAAAATTTTGCATTGTACATCTAGAACGTCTCTGTCAGTGCATGAATTAGGATTTGGTTTTTACTTGTTTTATATATCAGTTTGACTATTATAGAACTCTCTATATAAATTAAATCAAATTCAAGTGGGAGACTAAAGATGATTAACTCTGTGATTAGTACAGTCAGAAATCTCCAGAAGTAGGTTCAGCTATGTTGTCAATATTTTATTTTCAATTCTGTTTGATGAATAGACAATATTTGTTATTATCTTTTTATATTTTATATGCCTTAAATGCTGTGTTACAATGAAAATATCTGTAAAATGGCATATGTGATTCAAAGTAACCCTCCTTTGCTTTTCTATAAACATAAGTAGCCTAAATAGGCAATATGTAAGGCCTTGTCTGAGACTTAATTTGCATAAGGCCACTTTACTTTGGGGAAATTAAACATCAACAAAAGAAAAAGTATTTTTGCCAAGTTTAAATACTGCCAGAGTTAAAGAGGTGATATCTCAAATAAATGTGATCATATGCCAAAGGAAACATTAAAGTATCAGTGGCAGAACAGCTAATAATAGAATATTATGGGATGCTACATAGATTTTATTTATTGATGTAATCTTGGGGACAAGTTTCTTAAAAGAGTGATGCAAGCCAAGAGCTGTCCTTGAGAACCCACCAGGGCTAATCTAGTGAGCTTCCATCTTATAAAGAATGAGAGAAAATTACTGAATGACCTAAGAACTCTTGAAGCACCAAGAGATATAAAATAATTGGAGAACATTGAAAAGCGATTATTAGGGAAATCATTGAAAGCTGCTGCAACCAGGAGTGGAAATCGCTGCCAAGAAGTGATTTACTATAAATTGTTAGGCACACACAAAAAAATCACAATTTTGAAACATATACAGTACTTATTTAACTATGTGGAGGATATTTTTTAAAGCATATTATCACCATTTCACAAATAATGAACTCAAAACTCTAAACTCGAAAACGAGTCCCATAATTAAACCAGTAGTAAACTATAAATCCAGACCCATTTGTCTCATTTTTTGAAAACTTGTATCAGTAGGAGGGCAGACGAGATCCCAGCCTTCCTCCCTTCTACAAAGTACAAAACTTGACATCTATTCACTAACAAAAATAATTATAGAGGAGTCCACTTAAGAAGCCATGGTCATACCATGAAACAAAACATAAGAATATGCACACGAAAAGGGTAAAGAACAGCCTTTTCTTTTTTCAATATATTCACACTCTCCCTCCAGACACTGCTCCGCACTGAGAAGGAGCTCCCTGGAACACAAACCCCTTCTGAGATAAAAGAAGAATGAGCTGAACAATAACTTCCCTGAGATTTAGTGGCGGGGGGAGGTGATGACAAAACAAGTAGCTTTAATCACCCACCTCCATCACAGGGAAGACCAGCATAGTAGAGACTTCTGGACTTGACAGGGACCAAATAATGATGAGAGTTATCATTACGCATAATACAGCAGGTATCTTGCTCCTATCTCCTCCTGTAGCCCTCTCCACCACGGAGACCCCAGTGTTCTCCATTGAGGATCCAAGTGGCTTCCTATATAGTAGACCCAAATTTCACTGCTGGGAGGAAACCAACATCGAGCACAGCCACATTGGAACCCATGCAGATTTTGTCACTGAAGAGCCCCCATTTTTGCCATTGGTGTTTATAGGTTGCTAAGCCACCCCAGATTCTGTCACAAATATTCCATCCCAATTACCCAGTACAGCTGTTGATCACATACCTGGAAATAGCCTCAGATCCCCCACCTTGGGTACTGGTATTTACAACTGCATGAGCACCTACAGTTTACCCCTTCTTCTAGGCTTGTGAGCACTGCCTGCCCTAGCCCCAATAGTTTTATATGTGTAAAGAACAGTGCACTAGCCCCCAAAATTCATCCACTCAATTTTACTTTTTACTCATAGCAGACTCCTACAGTTGCACACACATGCACAATTCTGCCTTAGACTTGCAACTGCCAATACCCACAAAGCCAATCTGATCCATGACTCTTGCATACAACTGGCTTCAGCAGCTACGCAAGGACATACCTCCCATCCTCCTGCAACCATGGATATAGAGGTACCTAGAGTTGGCCACAGACTTTCCTTGACTTTGATCTTTCTTGAGCCAATGGAGCATCATGTATCCCCAAACCTTAATCCACCACAAGCCCCATATTTGGTAACTTGTATCACTAGACCTAGTGCCACAACACTCTCTTCCTTACCCCTACGCCACTGTGGAGGTCTTTTCTTACTGAAACAAGTCCATAAAGTCTGGAAGATGTGACTGTTTGTTCAATGCAGAGACACTTTTGCAAGACTACAAGAATCATGAAGAATCAGGGAAATACATATGTATGGAATTATACATTATGTGCATATAATACTCTCTCTTTCAATTATCTATCTCTTTATTTATCCTACTTATCACATTATAGAGTGTGGAATGAGAATGAAGGAAGAAATGATTTGACAGAGTACTAAACAAAATCCTTGAAAAGCTAAAAGCTGTCACCTAGAATTGTTTAAGAGAGCAGAGAATACTGAGATGGGATAACCAGAAAAAAAAAAGAAAGAAACAAGAGGATGAAGAAATTGTTACAAAGACCAAAGGAGAAGTATTTTGTAGAGAGAGGATGTTAAAAGTTGTGTAAAATCTTGATGCAAGATCAACTAAGATAAGGACAGAAACATGTTTGTTTGTGACATTGAGTTATTTATAATCTCAGCGGAAACACTTTTGCTAAACTATTGGGATCAGTGTCTTTCTTAAAGCTGGTTTAGAAAGTAACTAGATCTAGGGGTTGGGCATACAGCTGAGTGATAGAGTGCTCAACTAGACTGTATGAGACCCTTATTCAGCACCATTAAAAAAAAAAGGACTGGATTTTGAGGTAAGTAAACCAAAACAAATACAGTTAATTCCTTTTTAAGGTAAGTTTAGCATTGAGGAGTACAGAGAAAAAAGATAATCTAAGAAGAAGACTCATAGCTCAGAGAAATGGTGTGGAGAACTGAAAGAGGAAACCTAATTCTCAAAAGTAAAATAATAAAAGAAAGAAAAATATAATTTAGTTTATGTAAAAGTTGAGATTAAAGATCCAGAGATGAGAAGGAGATTTAAGACTTTGCATTTCTTAAGAAGGTAAGAGAGAGTGGTATCTAGAACATAAGGAATAGCACTGAGCGGGAAGATTCTTCTATTGAAGAAGGAATATAGAAGAGATTGGATGGAAATATAGGAAATTTTCTGAAGTTTTTTTATTTTTTTAAATGGAAGTAATTTGGGTTAATGCTGCTTAATTGTCTCTGTAACATATAAGACAGAGATGGGGGTGAGGCTCAAACATATATGATAAGTGAAGAATGTTTGAAATAGTAACTTCTGGATGTGACTATGGGTGGAGCTAAGAAATAGCAAAGAGGCTGCACAGTGAGACCTGTGGTCATTAGTGATGGGGAAAAGGTCTATCATTTGTATCATTTTTTGTTTTTTGTTTTTGTTTTTTGTGGTGCTGAACAAGGGCCTCATGCAGGCTAGTCTGTCTCCCAGCCAAGACACAGGTATTGAGAAGATGGCAAGTCCACATTGTCCACAGCTGGTTTGAGTTGGGTTCCCAAGATTTTGGCAAAATATTAATTGAGATGATTTATCCCATTGATCCTAGAATCATTTGGAACTAAAGTATAAAAAGAAGTTAACATGATATCCTAAAAGCAGATACCATTATTTAAGACCGAAAATAGGCACTTCAGATTGAATATAAGATAAATGGCTTAGAGATTAAAGGATGGGAAATTTCAGCTTGAAACATGGCTGATTGTCCCAGAGGCAGTGGTTCCAGTGGGTGAGAGGAGATGGGTGAACAGGAACTACAGGCTTCATGTCAAATAGCTGCACTTCTTACACATGTAGAATCAACTTTAGAAGTTCTAAAGCTGGCTGAAGTATCAATTCATCAGAAAGGTCAGCATATTCATGAAAACTTCTGTTAAGTATATAATTTTTTAAAATCTCTTATTTTTGAGTTATCTATCCATGTCCTCACTACTGTCTATTGTGTGTAGTTTGAGAAGCATCAGTATTACATATTTTATATTCATGATTTGTCTTTAGAATCTTTCCCAATATAAGATTAATATAATCATTGCTTTCTATCTCTGGCTTTTCTCCAGACATCAGAGGATTTAATTCATTTAATTAATAGAATATTTAGTATTCATAGAATGGCTATCTTGAAAGTAGAAATAAATGATCCTTCATGTTCAGGCTGATTACATTGAAGCTAGTCTCAAATATCAATTGTACCAAATATGTCATGTATGTAAAAAGCTCATATAAAATTATTTGATCAAGTGATTGAAGCTTCAATTCATATTATCTCTATAAAAATTCTAACATGTTCTTTCATTATTTAAAAATTAATCATACATGAAATCCACAAATACATTTTCATTATGAATAAAGCAGTTAAGATACACTGTATAAAATAGGAAATGCCATTCTTTAATGACTTACTCCCGCCCCCTTTTAGAGGCAATAGTTTTGTATTCATTCTACCAGTCTTTCTCCCTTTTAAAAACTCATTTTCATTGTAAAAGACATTAAGATTTATTGAAGAAGTAAATGAAAGCCTTATTTATGTTAATCAGTTTGATAGAAGTTGTATATACAGTTACGTTCTGCTGATTTTCACTTACTGTTCTTTATAAATATCATTGATCACTGTATAACATTTTGTTTTATAGACTTAACCACAATTCATTTAATCTCCCTCTATTGCTACAATGTTAAGTCACTCTAATTATAATTAATACATCAGAGAATATCTTCTAATCCCTAATAGCTTAATTTCTGATCATTAAAAAAATTCCTAGGAGAGGAAGTTATGGCTAAAATGCATGAATCCTTGAAAGAATCTTGAATTTAGTCACTGATTGCTTTTCTAAAAGCAAACAAATAGTTTTGTTAGAGATTTTTACTGATATTTTATAACTTGAGACAATATTTTTGCCATTAATAATTACATTGTAAATGTGGTTTGCTAGAATTTGGATTCATTTGTTGGATTTTATATTAAATGTTTTTTACTCATTATCTGTCTTTCATGGGCTTATATTTGAGAGATACATTTCACCCAGGTTAATCCATTATTTGTTTTCCTGAAAAAGAAAGAAAAGAAAGGACTCATTTTTGTAATTAATTAGTCTCTGATGCATTTTTATTTATCCTCCAGTGCTTTTTGGCAGCAAAGAACAATATATGGATTATGAGAGGATGTGTGTGTGTATGTATGTGAATATATATATATTTCTCCATCTTCTCCTT
The DNA here is from genome assembly GCF_001458135.2 of Marmota marmota marmota. NCBI lineage: Eukaryota > Metazoa > Chordata > Mammalia > Rodentia > Sciuridae > Marmota > Marmota marmota. The sequence continues at coordinate 22,901,698 of NW_026000211.1, read as the reverse complement.
CTCCTCCTCCCTCTCCTCATTCCCTCTCTTCCTTCTTCTCCTTCTTGTCATTTGTTTTATTTTCTTCCACTTTTACGTTTTGGGGAATACAGTCCTAGGAAGCATGAAATGTTGCTTAAACTGTACAAGGTTCTTTTATATATGGTCATCCTCTCCACTCCAACCTGGGAAAAACTAAGAGCAAAAGAAAAATAACAATAATTTTTAAAGTATAATTGGAGGGCAGGACTGACAGATGAGTGGTGGGTCATTAAAGTAAACTTGATTAGCATTCATTTTAACTGTCCTCTGTTGACATGTCCACTTCAGATTTGGGGAGTGTCCTACGAAGGATACTTCCAAACCTGGAATTGAAGAGACCATTATTCTGGAAACTTAGTATGCTATATGTGTTAAGAAGAAATAAATTCATGAGAGGAATATTAACCTTTTTAGCAGAGTGGAGTAAGTGCTAACATACAGTGTCTGTGACGGGGATGTCAACTGGAAATAAACCACAGAATTCCCGAGACAGTACAGTCTTGGTGCACAAATGCCATTGAAAATCGGGGTAGAGGGCTGGGGATGTGGCTCAAGCGGTAGCGCGCTCGCCTGGCATGCGTGTGGCCCGGGTTCGATCCTCAGCACCACATACAAACAAAGATGTTGTGTCCGCCTAAAACTAAAAAATAAATAAATAAATATTAAAATTCTCTCTCTCTCACTCTCTCTCTCTCTCACTCTCTCTTTAAAAAAAAAAAAGAAAAAAGAAAATCGGGGTAGAGCCTGGAAATAAGGAGGAAGGCTCAAAGAAGAACAGGCAGGTTGATAAATAGAGGTTTTATCAATTGTATCTCTACAAGAAACCAATTTTGAAGCACAGGAATAGAAGTTCGTGGCTTCTCATGTAGTGTTTCACCTATTTTCTCCCAGTTTTTCAAATTTAGTGTCCCACTTTCTGGATAAAAAAGGCAACAAGAGCTTATCTCTGTCAGCAAGGCAGTAAGATCAGCATTATTTATGGTATATCCAGCCTTACTAAGTGCGAGAGAAGGCTCGGCCTGGTGAGGTCCTTTAGCATCAGCTTGAAATAGAGAATTTCCCATAGTCTACTGATTAGGTATTGGTACCAGCCTATGAAAGAGACACGCATCAAAAGCCTGTTCCAGGCATAAGGAACTACTCCCTTCCCCCATTACCTGCCAAGGGTCTCTATTAAGGCGGATTCTGTTGTCCCAAACTCTCTGTGGACTGGGAGGCTTTGGGGGACAGAACTCTTCTCGTGCCCCAACATTGGTCACCAGTTGTAAAGAATAATAATAATAAGCAGACAGAGAAAAAAGGTGCAGAGGCAGGGAAGGTGGCAGAGTGGCTCTTTGTCCAAGTGGCCACGTTTATTTATAACAATAGGTTACTTTAGTTCATTAGTACCATAACCACTTTATTGTTTAGAGTATCAGTAAGGTTGTTTATTCTGCAGTTACATGTCACAGTTACAATATGCAATGTTAGGAGCTTTGTACAGTTCTCAAGAAGGTCCATTGTCTGAAGTTACTGTTAGACAGGCAGCTCCAGGAGCACTGGAGCTTGGTGAAACATTGTAGGTATCAAGCAAGCAAGTTTCTTTATTACCAGGAGTTATGTGCCTAAGATTAAGGTCAAAGCTGATAAGACTCTAGAGTGGAGGGCATTACCATAGCAACTGGCATCCTGTGCCTTTGCACAGAAACTTTCCCAGGCACCAAGCATGCCACAGCCATGAATTCATCAGGGACCCCAATCCCAAACACAGAACCCCTACAGCTCCCCTTTCTTATTTTTTAAAGCCTTTCGGATGAATGATATTTGTTTTCTTCTTAATGCTGGTGAAGGCAAAAAAAAATAGGGTAGGCATTGATAACAGCAAACACAACATAACAATCCCAGTATTAGTAAACATCCACCTATGAATAGGTGTATAGTTGGAGCATGGTGTTATCTTCTTTATACCTAGAATCCAGGGGAATATATATCCTCTCCCATTTATAGGCAAGAAGCTTGAGGCTTATTGTCGGGGGTATATGATGAAAACAGAGTTGGCTTAAAACTTTGCATAATGAATTTAGGGAGACAATTATAATTTTTTTTCACATATCTATCGCAAAGGCTGACAAGCTAACCCTCTCTATTTCTTATAATCTTGCTCAGAAGCACATAAAGGATGGAATATGATGAAAACTTCTCTGAACAAACTAAGGGAGTAATAGAAAAATAAACTCCAGAGATTAATAGTTGGGATTCTACCATGATTAGATAGTCTGAGTACCAGAGATCATCTAAAAGAACTTTACCTGGCAGCTAGTCACCTCCACAATCACAAAACAAGCACAAGATTTTAATACAACATAATTAACTGTGAATGATGAGCAGATAAATATCACCATTTCAATGAAGAATGATTGCAAGAAAAAAGAAATAGGTAAATCAGGTAAACAAATATGAATGACAGGTTAAAAATAATTCAGAAACAGAAGAACAAAATGAAAAATTATTAATATCCACAAAGAAAAACTAGATTTCCATAAAAGAAGAACTGGATCCTATGATAAAGAGAGAGAATAATGAAGTATTTTAGATATTAAGCACATGGTAGATGAATTTAAAATAATAAATAGGAGTAATATGCTTTGGATATGAGGTTTTCCTGGAAAGCTCATGTGTGAATCAATGCAGTAATGTTCAGGGATGAAATAATTCAATTATACGAGCTGTAACCTAAGTCAGTGGATTAATTCATTTGATGGATTAATAATTGATTAGATGAGTGGATGGTAAATGTAGGCAAATGGAGGTGCATAGAATAAGTAGGTCTGGGGGGTAGTTGTTTTTAAGGATTATATTTTGTTTTTTCCCTGCTCCTCTCTCTCTCTCTCTCTCTCTCTCTCTCTCTCTCTCTGTCTCTGTCTATCTCTCTTTCTCTTTTTGCTTCCAGGATGCCAAGAGCTGAGCAGCTTCCCTCCAAAATGCTCATCTGCCATGATGTTCTGCCTCACCTCAAGCACAGAGCAATGGAGTCACTGACCTTGGACTGAATCTTTGAAACCATGGGCCCCAAATAAGTTTTTCCTCCTATAAGTGGTTCTGATTGGATATTATGCTCACAGCAACAAAAATCTGACTTACATAGTATCATCAAAAGAAAAAGTTGAAGAAACTTTACTATTGGTGTTTAAAACATTACAAATAGAAGGTAGAAGTGAAAGTAAAAAGATTGTTAGAGAAAATGGAGAAAACAGATTATATAGATGATAAATTCTGATTTGAACTGTCTGAATTGTTGCATTTTCCAACAATATGCATGAGAAAAGATTCATACTAGTAAGGTTAAACATTGTTAATTTTCAGACTGTGTAGATCAAAAACATACAAAAAGTTCCTAAAAGAGATATAAAGGAGATAAAAGGACACAAAAACAGGCTATATACTAAGAAATGGAAATTCAGTGGTGTCATGTTTCAGTAGGAAAAAAACTCCAAAGCATGGTTTTCAAATTTTGGGGGAAAAAGTATTAAATCAAATTTTACATCAAAATTATTGATTCATGTGCAGATGAAACATAGATCTTTCAAGGACAAAATACTTCCACCTGCTTTTAACTCTTAGAAAACTGCTCCTGAAAAAACAAGAATGTAGCTTAGAAAAAGGACGAATCAAACTCAGAATATAAATGTTTCCAAATAGGAAGGAGGTGACGCAAATTTATAAAATGCCAACTCTCTAGTTGTACCACAGGGTAAATAGTCCAGATTGAAGTAACGTGACCAAAGACTCCAGGAAAGATAGCCTTATGGATATCAAGCAGTACAATCTGATAAGCAAACTAGACAAATTAAAGGAAAAAAAACTTTAAAAAAAATGTAGTGATAAATACCTATCCAAATTACCTATCAAAAAATAAAATACCTATCAAAATTAAAAAAATAAAATGATTGCAAATTGAAAATAACTAGATAAAAATAAACTCAAAAAGGGATAACAAGCTAATAAAAGTAATACTGATAATAATAATAAGTAGAAAACTAAAAGCAAAAAATGTCAGGTTTGATCATTAGAATCAAAATATCAATAAAAACATCAATCAACTGAACCCTTCTTTGGCAAATTTTAACCAAGATAAAGGCAGTGCAAAATATGAAAAATATTGCCATTAAAACAGGAATTTAAAAATAGCAATGAAGGAAAAGAACAACTCAATAACAAAATGATATATAACTCTGCCAAATTTTTGGAAATATAGATGAAATAAATAATTGCTAAAAACTAAAATATATCAAAATTACCTCTATTCTATAATGAATATTCCAAGGACATAAAAGAAATTAAAAACTGTGAATGATCTAGTCAAAGGAACATATCGAAGGAGTTTAATTGGCGAGTCCTATCAGCCCTACAAAATTTGCTCTGAGCAGGAACGCGAGTTTTTCAAAACATTTCTTTGATTTGTACTTTCATTTTTCTTTCCCTCTTTTATTCTACCCTGTGCTTTTTTCAGCTTCTATTTTCTCTTTACCTCCTCATCTGTCCAAAATTGCTGAATTACTGCCAAATGTTTAGAAAATGGCTAATGGGGAAGTAGTGTTTTATTTTTCATTCGTTAAAGGAATAATTTTTTTTGCATGATTAGTGTGCATGTGCACATGTGTTGATCATAGAGTTGAACAGGGAAGAAACAGATCTAGCACTTTCTCCTCCCACCTCAAGCCACAAGAATGAATTGTGACATAAGTAACACCAATCATGCTCTTCTAGGACAGGTTCAGGTACAGGACAAGTACCTCTAGTGAACCACAGGGTACAGGTTTCCATGGGTATTTACAATACATCCAGTATTGATCCAACCAGGAATAGAGATTACTAATATGGGATAAAAATATTTTAAAGGTATAATAATAAATTCACTCCTCCTTTCTGTTTATATTATGTACACAGCCAAATACTCTGGTTTTAGCCTCCTTCATCAGGTCATGTTAACTCTACTTAGTTGCAACTTAGTATTATTGTTATTTCAAGAAATTCAAAGAGCAGTATTTTTGGCAATAAGCACAGTTTATTTTCAACAAGCTGAAAAAATATGGTGTGATATCCTTTTTTTTTTTTTTTTTTTACTTAATGAAAAAAAAAACTCCATTTATATTTTGCAATGTGAAAAAACACATGCTGGATCTCAGTGACTTGTTTGTGAGAAATAGAAAAGTTTACACCTATATTCCCTTAACACTTCTTCCCTTATTTTTGGTCATTACATTTGCAGATATGAGTCAGTAGTCTATATCATCTGGAGGAAGAGAAAACATGGATATTTCCTTTGGGTGTGTGAGAGACTTTAAATGGCATGCCAATGACGTATGCAAGAGGAAAAAATGCTCAAAATCAGAGTAAATACCAACAATCAGAAAAGTCATAAGCTAAGTTTTCTTCTTATTTTTCTGTTCACTTAGCAGTGAACAGAAAAATAAATAATATGTTATCAACACATGTAGCTATAAAAGCATCCAGTAGTCTGAAATCACTGTAATCAATTTGTGTAATTGTTCGCTCATATCCTAAACGGCTACCTTCATCTTTCTCCAATACAATACTTTAGAATCTTCCCCTCTGCATCTCATAGTAATACCAATGTGCACATCTGGGACAACACTTGTCACAGAGTTGTCGCGTCCCTCACTGTTGTCTGCTCTTTCTGTTGCAGTTATATCAGAGGAATGATTTTAGACCATTCAGTGTCTTTTGCATTGTAATTTACTACTTGCTCTGAGTAACACCCTAATCCATGCTAACTCATCAATGATTCACATTTTTCTATAATACATCTATGAAATGTTCATGGAGCATGTCAGATTTAAAATTATATGCCCTGACATATGCATGACTTTCAGATTATTTACAACTACAGGATTCTCTTTCTTAAATCCATCCAATGGAATCCCATTTTAACTGTTAAAAGTACAATTATTTTTGTTACAGGGAATTTAATACCAACTTTATTTAGAAAAATATTGTTTCTTTCCAACTTTCATTCTGATATGCTATTTTGAGAGCTTATGAAAGCTCAGGAATTTTGCATATCCCAGGATTATTCATGAATATATATCCTTTATGAATGCCATCCATCTCATGTATATCTTGAAGGAAAATGTTTACAATAATTTAGAATAACTTTATTAAAAGGTGAATCTAGCAGTGAAAATAAAAATTGTTCAGGTAATATGTAACAGGTTGTGATTTTACTACATAGTGTCTCTCTGACCTTCTCTCTGGCTCTCTCACTATCTCTCTGATTCTCTCTCCCTCTCCCTCTCTCTCTCTTTCTTTCTCTCTCTCACTTCCTTGTGTGTGTAGTTGTGTTAAGTAATTTTTATTTTGATAGTTAGCATGTAAGTACCTTATATATTTTAGTAAATATGTCTAAATCCATGTAAATATATTAGATAATGAGATTTCAGTAATATTTTATTCCTTTGTACTTTTCCATCATGGGCTTCGTCCTGACATCAGACAAAATATTTTATTTTAGTTACTGTCACAGTTACCTCAGGGTTATTAACCAAGGTTAATCTGAACATTTTCAGGATTTGATGGTGAAAGCTTAAACTACATTGAATATTATTAAAGTATAACTTGTGCTTGTAATGGCAGATTTTGGCATGGACACAAAGATTGATATGCATCATATTTCAGTCTAAATCACAAGTAAAATGAAATAGCTCCCTTGTGCTTGATCTGTTCTTTGTGACCATCTTAGTGATTGATGCAGATAACCGCACAATCAGTAGCACCTGAAATAAGTATTGATCTTCCTGATGGCTGAAAGGAACAGATGAGCTATAACAAGTCATTTGACAGTTTGGACTTTAAAAAAAATTACCTTTGACAAATTTGAAGTTTTAGCTATTTGTCTCTGGATGTACTCTGCCTCTAAGTATTAGAAAAGAACAGGTGTCATTCTCTCGTTTAAATACTTCGGATTTATGACACGCTTTGGATTTATGACACACTAAGTGATTTGGAAGTCAGAAATACAATTATAATGCATGAAATTGAAACCTCTCTATGAAATTTAAAAATATTATGGGGAACAAAGTTCTCTGGTGGGTGGGGAATGGCACTGAAAATAGAAGCACAAGATGCAAGTGCAAACCCCCCAAGAAACTTGGGCTGTCTTATCACTGATGCTGTTTAGAGCAGAATGACATTGACCTTGGATAACCACAGAAATGTGAATGAAAATATCAGGGAGAAAGCCGTCTAAATGTTAAAGTTTATACTATATATCTATTATAAACTAAAAGAGTAATTGATAAGCATTTGTGAAGCATAAGCTAACTGATTAGTTCAATAAGGGATGTGAGGAGTTCCGTTCCTGGTCCCCACACATGTGAATTAATCTCTGTTACTTCCACACCAATCATAAATTTAAAAAGCAATTTAAATAGAATCTGCATACTTGCTACATAACTGGCAAATCACTAAAAATCCTGTAGATCACATCTGACCAAGAGCACTGGCTCCAAGATCTCAGAATTTCTAAAACTGTTAATACTACCCTCTGAAACTATTAATATTTACCCCTGAGTTCTTTTTTTCTTGTTCATTTTCTAAAGTTCTGGAATGGAAATTTCTACCCTTCAAAGTTTTGATTTTTTAAGAAAAAAAATCTTTTTTTTCATATTCATTTCATCCATAATATTACAGATGAAGCATTCTAATATGGAGCCTTAGACTCAGAAAAGAAATAAAATTTCCATCTAAGTATAAATCCAGAAAAAAAGCTCAAGCCTTCACTCAAACTTGATCTCAATCTTTTATCCACCTACAAATCCTTGGCTAAATAACCTAATCTTGATACCGGTGCACAGCAGCTTCTGTCAACCAAATATGTAGGATCAACACAAAAGGAGAAATTTTAAAAAGGTTAACTCTAAAGTAGAAATGTGGTTTCTCTTCAAACTATCTTTAGTTCAAACATTTCACCACATCGGTCCTTTCTTATTTCACTCCCTATAATTTTCAAGTGGACATTTAGAAATGAAACATTTCCTCTCTGATAATTATTTGTAGGTATTGAATTTTCTAGTTTTTGTTAAATAGACCCTTACATTTTGTGGATCTTTATATATTATTAACATGAAATTAATAGAAAAACAAACGAAATATTTTTTAGTCTATCTAAAAAGATTGTCATTAAATTGTTACTTCATGGTCACATTTATCTTTTAAACAACTAAATTTTATGTGGTGATTCCTATTATCTATCATTAATATTGGAATTATGGAAGAAGCAGTATTTTTTAGGTGAATATGTAGCAAGATTGACTACTCAAATATCAATGCACTTTCAGAATTTCAAAGGCGGAAAAAGAAATATTAGGAACTAAGCCATACAACAATCTTAGTTTTCAGTGTAAAAGACAATATACATTTCAACATATATATAGAAGCTCTACAAGAATTTATTTTTTCAAACTGGTTAAGAAAACTATTTTTAAAACAAAACTGGAAATTTCATACATGAACATCAAACTTTTAAATACAAATAGAAACTGAACATAAAAGTAAAATTTTACATTTATAGTGACTTAATAAATAAAAACTTGGCCCACCCCCGCTTCTCTCTTTCTCTCTCATTGTCAGTACACAAAGGCAGCTCTACATTCTTGCTAAGGATACAACAATTGTGAAAAGAAGAACTGACATGGGGGATTCTCCTTCAGCATAAATGACCCTTCCTCATTAAGAATGGGAAAAAGTTGCTGGGCCCAGTGGCACATGCCCGTAAAGCAACTCAGTGAGACCCTATCTCTAAATAAAATACAAAATAGAGCTGGGGATGTGGCTCAGTGGTTGAGTGCCCCTGAGTTCAATCCCCAGTACCCAGAAAATAAAAAAATTTAAAATATTAAGAAAAAGACTGGCAAAAAATTCTTCATCAATCTGGCAATGTCATTAGATGAGCCAGTACAGGAAAATTAATTTTTCAAAGCTGATTTTTATTTTTAGAAACCTTTACTTTCTTAGTGCTAACCCTTTGGGATGATAACTTTTAAAACTAGTTATATCTTTTCCCTCCAAAAGACATCAATTTACATATATAACTATACCTTGAAGACTCTATCATCATTATAATGAAATTACCATGGATATTGTAATGAGTATATTTATAAGTGATATTTTAATTTATTTTATCATACTAATACCCAATGGTATAACTGGCACAAACACAATGTACTAATTATTTAAACATTTTTTTCAGTTGACTGAGTGATAATAAAAATACAGATAATAAAGACCACACAAAGTTGCTTTAAAATAATTTTTAAAATGAATAAACTGGCTCTCATTGTGACTGTATTTAACTTGAAATTATTTTTAAAATAAGAATAGAAAGGCAATTCCAACAATTATTTCAAAACATTAAATAATGTATATTTCAAGATCAGAGAAAGACATTTGGATTTTTATATAACAACAAATGAAAACACATTTTGAATATCTACTTGATTTCTCTTATGTTACAAATAAAACATAGTTTTAGATAGTTTTTACATAGCTATGTAATTACTTATATTATATGTGGTTTTATGTAGCTAGCTACCTCTCTTTGCATAAACCTTTTATTTTCAAGAGCAGAATTATAATCCACATTTTTTAGAATCATTTAAATCATCTGATAGCACTGTATGTTACTCTAATCTTTTGGTGCAAAAACATTAGAATTGGAGCAGTTTTTCATTTAATATTCTTTATGATCAAACTAATTTGAAGCAGCTAACTAAAGATATAAATGTACAATATTCTGTGACCAGAAAAAATATCTGTCAAATGAGAATTAAATACAAAGTTTTGTTGCTGTGATTTTCTAAAATGTTTCTCACAACCTAAAAAAGTACTTTTAGACATTAAAACTTATAGACATTAAAATTGTGTTCATTAAAATTAACTTATAATAACAAAATGGAATATAATAGATATTTTTTGATGACACTGTGTTAGAAGTCTATTTTAGAGATATTTTTGGTGTGTTTCTGTTTCTATTTTTTTTAAATCACCAACCAGTAAATAATATAAAATATTTTTGTGATTATTATTTAACTCCACAAGGACATGAAAACACATATGTATCATATATAATGTATTTTAGTGATAAATCTGTATTTTTATTTTTGTCATGAAAACTGCACAAATCTTATTTCAGTGAGAAAAAAAGGATATGAGGGGAAAGTGAACTGACAAAGAAAGTACTGTGTGTGTGCACACCTGTGGGTCTGTGTGTCAGTGTGTGTGTGTAGAGAGAGAGAGACTGAGTCATGCACAGACAGTGGAATTGTCACTCACAGAAGTGGAGGAGGGTCTTTTTCAATGAGACAAAAATAGTTTTCTCTTTATTTGGATGGTGTACTTCTTCTTAAGGGCTATTAGTATTAATAATCACTATATCTTTCCCCCTATATAAAATTAAAATGAAAAGGACATTTTCAAACGTTAAAATGTACATCATCTAATTTAATTTTGAGGCTAAAACCCTTTTATTAGTATATAATAAAAACTTTGTTTATTTTTTAATGTGGCCACAACAATAAATACAATCTCATCAAATCATGCACAACTGTACAGTATGAATTATAAAATTTTGAAAAGAGAACTTGAAGTAGAATAAGTAAAACATACCTAAGGTGTTCTTTTCCCTCATTCTATTTTTTTAGCCAAAGGTGGTGTAAGTAACAATCTGTTAAGAACAGTAATTTTAAAAGTCATGTATAGTGCCTGACTAAATTTAAAAGACCATCAATTTTCAGCCTAGGGTTTTGATTAATTTTGCAAATGGTTCTCATTCTTTTATTCATTCACACAAAGGAAAATATATATTAACAGATTTACTCTGAAATTCAAAATATGTTAGAGAAAAAGAACTCTGTAAGTGTGAATATTTGCTATTTGGAGTTTCTATAGTCCACAACTTTAGGTAGCCTGTGTCCTCATTTCTCCACATAGAGAATAGATTTTCATGATGGCCTCTAATGACCTAGTTCATTAGATGTGCTAAATGCTGAGACCCAAACATAACCCCCTATCTGCTGACCTGGTATTTGGGCATAGTTGTGCATAGTGTGTTAATTTAGAATCCCATCAGAAAAGGTCAACATGAGATTGCAGGATGTTTAAAATGATGAGAACTACAGCAATTTTCCATATGCTTTCCAATGATGATTGCGCCCATGTGTTGGTATCTCAACAGCCAAAGACATGCTGAGTGTGCTGGAGTACTGGCACTTGCTATTTATTGATAGAAGATGTCAAGTGTGAATGACAAGGGCTTAAAGCTACATAGCCTCTAGCTAGAACAGGTGTCTCAGAAGTGAGCTTGTCAGTTCTTGTGATTGCTCATGTGATATTGATATCTCCACAGTGCACTGAATTCTTATGAAATCTTAAAAAGTAGAAAAAAGCAAAATATCAACAAACATTTTAGTGGAAATTTGTAATTTTGTAAACACCTAAGAGTAAACTCTATATTCTTTAAATTCTGTAGATATACACATTTCATAGGTATATTCATGTGTTCAATATATATTTGTTTATATATTTATTGAACAGCTGTTATATGTCAGGCACTGCTTTACGTGTTGGGACCCAGAAGTGTACAACCTATGTTGAAGCACATAATCATTAATGATCCATTTTCTCCAAATGCTACCATTGCTATTTTAAATGAAATCCCAGGTCTATAGCATGCCTTACAAAACCCACATCACCCCATCTTCCTCAAGCTCTCAGCCCAATTCTCTTCCATTCTCCTGCTTCCTTGTTCCCCTTAAGCATGTAGCTTCTTCCAATGTACCACAACTTAAGACCTTCCAGTCACTATTAGTCAAACTCTCTTCCTTCAGAAATTTTATTTGATTTATGCCCTCACTTCATTTCGATATCAGTTTAAATTCCATTTCCTAGGGAGATAATTTGCTTTCTCCTGTATTCAAGGACACATCACTCTGTTACATACTATACCTTTCAATTTTATTCATCACACTTAATCCCTGTAAGATTGGCAGTTGAAATAAAAAACTCAAGTAAAAAAAAGTGATATATAGATACAATGGAATAGTATTCAGCCTATGAAAAGAAGAAAATCTTTCCACATGCTGTAACAAAGGTCAATTTGAAGAACATTTGGCTAAGTGAAATGAGTCAATTACAGGACAAAAGCTTCAAGAGTCCTTTTTATATGAGGTACCAAAAATAATCAAATTAATTGAAGCAGAGAATATGATGGTGGTTGCAAGGAGATGGAAAGAGGAAGAAATGGGGAGCTGTTCAACTGGTATCAAGTTTCAGTGGTGCAAGAGTAGTAACTTCAAGAGACCTGCTATACAACATTATGCATATATTTAACAGGATAATATACATTTTAAAATTTGTTTGGAGGTTAAATCTCCAGCTAAGTGTTCTTGCCAATAAAGGAAGAAAGCAGGAGGAAACTTTTGCAGGTGATAGATTTGTTTATTGCCTTGATTGTAATGATAATTCCATGAGTATATGCATACATGCAAATCCATCAAATTGTATCTATTAATCATGTGGAGTGTTTTGTATGACAATTATGCCTCAAGAAAAACGTTAATAAAGAAAAAAACGCAAGAAAAAAATACTGAAACACTACGCAGAATGCACTATCACTACTAAGTGAGTGTTTCTAGCTTCCTCGACAAGGCAAAGAAGATTTGGGTTTGTTTTATTTATTTTTTTCTTCTTCCTGTTTTCTGTGGAGATTAAACACCTTATTTCCTGAAAAGGGAAATTAATAAGTTTCTTTCATGTAGCCTACATGCTATGCCAATTTTTTAGAGAATTGAAATAATTTGTTTTTTCTTTTTAAGGATGCTATTTTGATTATACAAGAAAAAGATGAACACATTCACACTGTAAATATCAAACAATTCAAAATAGATTATGTAGATCTAAAGGCAATGACCTTGTGTCATTAACTTAGTGGCTTCATTTTCCACCTTTTCTGGAGATTAAAAAAAAATGCTATCATGTTTGTTAGTTTTTTTTTATTGGCCTTATTCAGTGTATTTATGTCTTCATGTGCCTGCATAAAAAAATGTAAACAATTTTTTTTCACTTTATGCTTATCTTCAATAATTAATTGATTTTTAACTGTTACACTGCAAGAATATCCTATAACTGTGATTCCACAAACAACACCCAGATGGTTGTCATTAGAGTTAACTATAGTTTGTTTTTTTTTTTTTTAACTGTTACCTCAGAGTTGACTTTCCCCAAGAATCATCCACATTTTTGAGCAATCTCATGTAAGTATGTTTTGATCTCCCCTGTCAGTCTGGACCAATCTTTTCTCTTTTCTGAGATTTCTTTATAAAATATTTGACTTCCTAATGACCTTGCATTAATTAGAGTTGATTATCAGCTGAATCTAATAAGAAAAATAAACCTATGGAAAAATAAAACATATTCATAGAGAAGGTATGAAACTGGGAAAAGAGTTTTGGGAAGAGGATAAAGTGCAAAGATAACATCATGTAACAATGTGGCCACTGTCTTTGGAATGAATGGGGCTGAAGCTCTTCTCTGGTCCTCTAGATACATCAGGAAAAGGCGTGATAAGAAAGCACACTGGCAAGCATGTTTTTAAAAATCATAATGAAAGAATAAAAGAAATTGAAGTTAAAATGTAAAGGAACAGGTTTTGTAAAGTTTCCAAGCTGCACTCAGAGCCTGAAATTCCTGTGGCAGTTAAGACAATTCCCGGAACTGCCTGTTAAATGTGTGTCGAAATCTTCCCCTGACCACCTAGTTACTAAATCACCCCTTCCCAGAAACCGTGCAGCTCAGCACATACACATCTCAGGGCTTCAACCAATCAGTTTAAATATATACCTATCTTAGTACTAACCAATCACCCCTACCTGACCTGTTCCCACCAATGAATGTGCTAATCATGTTTTAGAGTTGTTATTTGATTTTCCCGCAGTATATGATGATTTGCTAAAGGAGGCTATGATGTATGTAAAGCCCCTGCCCTCTCTAAAGAATGTATATAAACTCTGCTCAAGTGGTTCTCAGGGCTCTTTGTTCTCTGCTCTTCTGAAGTGAGCTCTGAGCCCCAGCATGCTGTACCCCCAATAAACCCTTTGCTGTTGCATGAGATGGTCTCTTGGTGGTCTTTTCCTCCGATGTTCGCCCTACCTTTTCAATAAAATGATGAACAAAATAAACTCTCTGCAATACAAATAAAGTAATAAAGGATTATATAGGAGAAAATGTAGTTCACAAGTCTGAAATTTACATTTTCATTATACATGAGCCCAAATGCCATTTCTCTTAGTGATGTTTCTTATTAACTAGCTATCTCATAGCTTCTAAAAATGCAGAATGTTATCACCTAACTGCCTTTGAATTGCATTTTCTTTTAGAATTTTGAGTGATATGTGGATGGATATTATTTTCTAGAAAATGATGCCAGATGATGAAAAGTCACAATGAACCCCATATATAATTTTTCTTTATTATTTTTCTTTAAAACACTTCATCAGACTGTATGTACGCTGAATTGTGCATTTCGTGAGGTTGAGAAAATAACCAATTCTTTGAATAACATGCATTTTTCAGAATGCTAGTACATAGAAGGAACTCAGTTCAAGTTTGTTAAATAAAGATTTAATAAGTAAGGACATAATCTTTTAGTTTCATTTCAAAATATTCCCTAAGCACCAGCAAAACACTACAGGCATGCATTTACTATAAGATGTTCAAAAGTGAATTGTGTTAATCTATTATGTGAATATCTCTACTTGCTTTCCAGTTTCATATTGAAGTAAAATATGATTTCAAAACAATTGAAAGAACTTTGCTACATTTTAGCTATCTAAAGTATTTTAAAACTAAGAAATCAAGAACCATTCTTACTTGGAGAGAGTCATAAAATTGTTCATTATGTTTGTTGAAAATAGACAATATTATTAACTGAGTGTTTATAATTAATATATGCAAAGCATGCTCTCATATCAGAAAAGTGCTCATAAAACCACAGAAAGCCAACAAAGATCTTTATTTCTAACATCTTAATATGTATTTTCTGCAATTTTCTACATTATGACAAGTAGCAATAAATGAGTGTTTCTAGTTTCACTTCTTCCTCCACAAGGTAAAGAAGATTCTGGTTTGTTTTATTTATTTATCTTTTTTCTTCTTCCTGATTTCTGTGGAGACTCAACAATGTCAGTCAGTCCCCTGACAATAGAACAGAAGAATGGGAGACATAGGAAAGATCTAGAGGGGAGAGAGGTTGGAAAGAGGCTAGTTAGGGCTAAAGAAATGGGAGCGAAAATCTTTGAAACTTGTCATTTTGTCCACAGAGTTAAAATTTATAAATTAAATTTAGGTACCTATCTATCTTCTCTCCCTAACTATATATATATATATAT
>NW_026000211.1:22862498-22886221 GCF_001458135.2 Marmota marmota marmota | reverse complement strand
TATATATATATATATATATATATATATATATATATATATATATATATATATATAAATTTATATCTATATTTATTCTATATCTATTTGTCTATATTTGTTTATATCATATTTGGGGCAATTGCATGTTTTGAAAATCAGCCAAAAGGTTCTGGAATTTGTAAATGTAGCACAAAAACAATTTTTTTTTAAATGCTGTCTTACTTTTGATTCAGGGAAAAGAGTTTTGCTATCTTCTGAAACATAAACAATGGATATGTGCTGAACTGTACAAGCAATAACTCAGAAATTTGGGGGGAGGGTGATTCATTTACACAGGATTAAAAAAAAGCATCAGACATTAAAACAAATAGTTTTGAGACTGGTATTACTTATATCATGATGTAGATTTGTGTTTACAAAAGAGAATCAATTTCCTCAAACTTATTATGCCATTTCTTAGTACTTTTAGTGACAGAAATTATATATACATATATGTGGGTATGTGTGTACATGTTTGTATGTGTGTGTGTGTGTGTGTGTATATATATTTTATAATATATATATGTATCCTAAAAATGAAAATAGTGCCTTTTCTTTTGTCTATAGATGTATTTCTAGAGTCTAATAAGAGATGTTCATCAAAAAGCTCTTTCAGGTCTCAGACGATATTTTGGCACTTGTCCAGTAATGATTTTTAAGGTGTTCTGATGAGCACACCCCTGATTTTCACAAATACAATCTCACTGATTGTGTGTACAAACATGTTTTAGGTCATTAACATTTTTGTGCATAACATTAGTTATGCAGAATGGTGGGTTTCCTTGTGGCATAATCCTGCATGCATATGTTATCAGTTTTACTCCCCAGTACCTCTCACATCCTCTCCTCTACCCTTCCCCTGATCCCAATCCTCTACTCTACTGGTTTTCCCTCTAATTTCATGGAATCCTCCTTTTGTTCATTTTTGTCCTTCTTGCTTCCACATATGAGAGAAGACATACAATACTTTTCTCTTTGAAGCTGACTTATTTTTGCTCAAAATTCATTAATTTTTTTCAACAAGTGACTTTTATGCAATAATATCTACAAGTAGTCCCAACTAGACAAAATTCACATTATCAGTTTAAAATAAATATTATTGAGCTATAAGTAAGTTTTCAAACATAATGAATATTATATTTTAATTACTTTGAAAAAAATATGTATATATACACATCTTTCTGCCCATATATTTATATATATGCATATCTGCACCATGAAGAATATATATCAAAATATTAACAGCATTTAGATGTATAAAGTAGGTTAGACATAACGTTTTTTGGCTTTCTAGTTACCAGATTTTTTTGTTTGTTTTTATTGTAATACTGTTTTCATATATAATAAGACATGTTATAGCTTTTTTAATTAATTAAACAAGAAACAAGCCAGAGCTGTCTTGCACACTTGTAATCCCAACTGTTTGGGTGGAGGCAGGAGGATCCTGAAATCAAAGCCAGCCTCAGCAAAAGTTAGGTGCTAAACATCTCAGTGAGTCCCTGTCTCTAAATAAAATACAAAATATAGCTGGGGATGTGGCTCAGTGGTTGTGTGTCCCTGAGTTCCATCTGCAGTACCAAAAAAAAAAAAGAAAAAGAAAAAGAAAAAGAAACAAAACTTTACTATTGATGCTACTATCTACTTTTTGAAATTTCATCATCTTCTGATATTGGCAGTGAAAAAAAAAAGAGGCTTAAGCTGTTTTAATCAGTTTTTCCTCAAAATCTCTAGTAGGCAATATTTTGAGATTTTGAAAATATATATGTAATATTGATGGCTACCCATTGTTTTATCTTCCTCTAATATTAGTTATTAATTCTCTCATTGTATCTACAGTTATTTGGATGTCTTTACAGAGGGTATAGAAACCAGAAAATATGTTTCCTAATTCCAGCTAGCAATGCACATGTTGCTATTTCCTTCTTTGTTTTTATTTTGAAAACAGTATACACAGATTAAAAAAAAAACCAACTTTAAATATAATAAGATGCCACTTTCTGTTTTATAAAACAGAACACAGGAAAAATCATCATCTAAAATCAGGTAAAAAGGTCCCAGTCTTCCTCCAAATAGTCTAGAGTTCAAATTTAAGTTTCATTTTCCTATAACACGTTTGAACTGTGCTGTTGTGTGTCTTGATTTTACCTTTAAAAAAATACATGTAAGGGAAAAGAACCACCCATGTATGTTTTGCCAGTAACAGTGCAACAGACTCTCCTCTTGAGCAAATTCCAGTTAGGCTCCTCGAGGGAGCCTGGACTCTTCTTGACTATGATCCGAACATAGTCTAAAAATTGCCAATATGGTCAACAAAAAAATGATTCCCTATACTTCCTTGATCATGTGAGGGACTTGAGCTAACACCAACATAATTTCTAACAGTTCATTGTCACATCCCTCTGATGATGAACTCTCTTTGTTCTTGCCTGGGAACTGAAGCTCAAGGCTAACAAAATAACTTAACTATTTGTTCCAGCCAACACTTGAAGGGCCCCTGTCTCCTGAACACCAGATCTCTGTCAGAGGGTAGGGCCTAACTTTTGTCATTGGTAGTTGGCAAATTCAGATTTTGTCCTAGACAATTAATCATTCTCCTTGTTTACTTTTTGTGAACTTCTACCTCCCTGACTCTACTCAAGCTCCTTCATTCCCTGTAACTAGTTTCTCATTCTCTTTTAAAGTGCCCAATCACCTCTGCACAAATCCATCTTGAGTTAACTTTATACCCAGCTCTCCTCTCCATTGCAATAGCTATTACTAAATAAAATACATCTTGTCATGGTAACTAGTGCCTGGCTTTATCTGTGTGTGTGTGTGTGTGTGTGTGTTTGTGTGTGTATGTGTGTGTTGCTGGGGATTGAACAAAGGGCCTTGGGAATGCAAGATAAGCAGTCTACCATATGAGCTATATCCCCAGCTCTGGCTTTATTTTTGACAAAAACTGTATGTATAAAATTGTACATTCATTTTCTCATCTTTATGAAGGAGAGATTTTATCTATGTATTGCACATGAGTTTAAAAGAGAAAGAGCGATAAAGATTTCATGTAACTTATTCAGGAACAAATAGTTACTAAGTGGTAAAGTTGTGGTGATTTGACATCAAGAATTATGGCTTCAGAATATTTGACCATAACTACTTTCCATGTGTTTCATGTGAAATATTAGAGAACCCATTTCTATGACTGTCCTCAACTGCAATGCACACACAAATCTTTTTCTTATGGTAGATCATGAGGATGAAGTTTAAACCTAGTCTAACCCCTTTAAATTTATGGATCACAGATATTTCACTCACTCCTCATTCAAAAGTCCTTCCCTAATCCCATTTTACAATGAATTCCTAATTACAACAGTCATTTAGATTATTTAACTATAAAATGTATTTGTCATGGTTGCTGTTTTCTTTTTAGTTTTTGAAAAAGTGCTTTGATTTTTAAAATATTCTCTTATGTTTTTTCTATTGCTAAATTGAATATCTACATATTCATATGTACATACATCTAACATGAGATAATATGATATATATACACACACAAACATATACAAACATAAATATCATCAGAAAAAAGTGACTACATCTTTTGAAAAAATTAGACATTTAGAAGCAGATATAATAGTATTGAAGTCTAAGTCAATAATTATTTATTAAACAGTAAAACATCAGTACTATTTTACTTTGCTATGGCATGGGTGAAGGAAATGCCTACATGATCCATAAATACATTCATTCATTATCAGCAGGCATTTCTATTAGCTTAGGCACTACATTATTGAAATTATAACCTCACTGAGCATTCAACTAACTTTTAATCTCTGTTTTTATATGGTGGTAAAACTCTACTGCCTGGAAATAACAATGTTATAAAGAACTTTTCTATAAATTTACAAACTGGGAAAAATCTTAATAACTTTCTGAAGTAATCAGATTTCATTTGAGCCTAAAGCGAATTGAAATGGTAATGTAAATGAACCACAATTTTCCCTGTACAGTATATGTTATTGCTCTAAAGACAAGTGATTAAAAATATACCAGTTTTCAGACGGTATTATTCACCATATAGATAAACTCAGGTTATTTTTGTGAGTCAAAATAATACATTTAAAGAGGACAAATTATCCTTCACAGGAATGTGCATAATAGAGGGAGCTTTGTAAACCTCGGGGTTTGTGGTGTATTGATTGATTTCTAAGGGAAGCTCTACTTTCTTGTGCACCCTGGAGATTTTTCTATGCCAAGGCAATGAACCACAGTAATTTGTGGAGTATGTAGGGAATGTGACTTTCTTCCATAACCTGAGGAAATCAGTTACAAATTTGTGGAAGGGTTGTAGAATATAACACAGATAGAAACTGTGAATCTATAAACAGATTATCTTAAAATTATTTTGTCCTTCTCTGAATGTGTTTGTTTTTTTTCCATCATGGAAATTAGTATCCCAGTTTGAAGACTACCATTAAAGATATTTTGGAATTCCTATGTGTTAATTTCCAAACCCTCTATTAGTAAACAAGGGAGCAAAAATATTGATATCTTTATAATCCTTACCTATTCAATGGTGCCATTCTGAAACTATATTTTTGTTTTGATTTTACTATGTATTTATTATTTTACTATTTGTTTTCTTTTCTTTTTCTTGACTCATTTTTGTGAAAAGTATGTCATTTCCAATATTTCTAATACTACTTATATTCATATCAAAAATAAATTAACAGGTTATTTGTGACATAAGCAAAATAATTTTACTTTATGTTAATATGAAGCATATTATTAGGAATCGAAATGTACTGGAGTTGTATATCAAGCAGTGAAGAGATAATTATGGGTATATATGCACAGTGAGATGATCAGAAAATGACAGGGGGCTTGCAAAACAAGGGCAACATGAAACGTCAGCTGAGAAGTGGTTTTGAGCACATATAATGTAATATTGTTGCAATTGTTTGAATACTTTTACTAAGGAATTAACTAAGGACTGCTAAAAGCTATCTAAACACTAATTAGTTAAGATCTTCAGTATCTCTGTGGGAAACAAAAGATTGATATATAACACTTAGAACTGTCAACCATACTGTCAAATAAATTTTACTTGCAAGGTTCTTTGTGGTATTTTCCTTTATTTTACTCTGCTCACTGTTACAGTGACAGGCAATCCTTGAAATAAAATATTTGGGTACTTTCAATGTCACTAAATGATAAAACAAATGTAAAAATATTTAAAATGATAATTTGCACATTTTCCCCACTTTTTTCCCTTTCTTTGGAGGGGGGGTTGCCTCTGAAAAGACTTCAATATAATAATGCAGGTTTAATATAATTATATCAAAATATAACAAGAATTGTATTGATAGAGGTAAAATAACATTCTTGGGTGAACTTTTGTCTATGTACCTGATGTTCATTATGCTATCATTACTTATTATACCTGATCTTCATTATGCTATCAGTACTTATTATTAGCTCTAGTAATCACACTCAGTGTTATCTGTAACCAGCTCTTTGGTTCTTCCCCTCATCTCAAACTTAATATAACCATATCTGGTGCTTGATGAGATCACTAATGATCACCATTCTTCCCGCATTAACATTGGAGGATGTCTTTGGTTAGGTCGGTATGTATCTGGGTCCTAAACAAGTAGAGGAACTTTGGCCATATTACAAAGCAAACTATGACATGAGACCAAGACAGGGGACTACCATCAGTTGATTAGCCAAACTCAGCAACTAAAAGTTTCTATTTTTAGTCTTTTTTTTTCTGCTGTGACTAAAAGTTCTGTTGGAAACAATTTTAGGGGAGGAAAAGTTTATTTGGGGGCTCATGTTTTCATAGGTCTCAATCCATAGGCTGCAGACTTCATTCCTTGGGGCTCCAAGTGAGGCAGAACATCATGACAGAGGAATATGGCAGGTGGAAGAAGCTCACATGATGATCAAAAAGCAAAGAGAGAGACTCCACTGTCCAATATAAAAAATACACCCCATAGCCAGGCCCACAATGAGTCACTGCCCTCCCCACACCCCACCTGCCTCCAGTCACTACCCATTTAATCCCACCAGGGATTAATTACTGATTAAGTTAAAGCTATTACCCCATTTTTTCTCCTCCAAACCTTCTTGCATTATGGGGACACCACATCTAAACCATAACAATATTCTTTAGATTTATTTTTTTACTTATTTTTGGTACTGGAGATTGGACCTATGGGAGCTTTACCATTGAGCTATATACTCGGCCCCATTTTTTTTAATTTGTATTTTGAGACAGGATCTCACTAAATTGCTGAGGTTAGTCATGAATTTGTGATCCTTCTACCTTTGGTTCCCAGGTACTGGAATTACAGATATGCACCACCATCCTGGAAAAAGCTAAAAATTTAGAATTAAGTGATCTGAGTGAGAATTTAGGAAGAATTGTCTCAAAAATTGCTATAAAAAGCTTTGCAGATTCTTGTTAGTCGTGTGTGTGTGTGTGTGTGTGTGTGTGTGTTGGATGTCAAGCCCAGGGCCTCTAGCATGCTAGATAAGTGCTCTAGCACTAAGTCAAATGCCCATTCCTTGGTTTATCTTTAATGACCAGCACATATGCTCTGAATTGGTAGGATGGTTTACTTTAAAAGTATATGAGGAACACCAACAAATTTAGTATTAACTATGTAATTAATCAAATATTTACAAAACTGAATCACTAAATTGTTACCTCACAACCATTATCTATTCAAATATTTTGAAACTAATGGAAGAAGAAACAGAATTATTACTGATACCTGAACCATTTCTGCATTGTCAGTTGGTACTTCAGGAAAAATAAAATACAACAAGGAGTCAGAGCAGTAGTATCAATAAGTAAATGAGGGGTCCACCCTCATGATTTAATTACCAACCAAAGTTCCCACCTCCTGATACCATCACACTGGAAGTTAAGATTTTTTCTAAATGAAAAGCAATATATCTATTCTCCTGTTTTCTGTATGTATGCTAATATAATATGACTATTATCTATGTGGTATGCCAATGAAGTCTACTCCAGTTATTAATAAGTTAGTGTTGAATTGAAGTTAATGTTTCTAAAATTGTACTCTAATAAACAAAATAAAACACGTGTGTGTGTGTGTGTGTGTGTGTGTATTCCTTTGGCTATTTAGGCATCAGAAGGGAACTTTGTTAAATTACAATGGAAGATAAACTGTATATTACTCATCTTATTAGAGCCAATAGCTGTGTTGTTGCTGTTTTCTTTCTCATATAAACACAAAGCTAAAACCCATTAATTATTTAAATGCATCTCTAATTTCATTCCAAATCTGACAATGAATAACTACAAATGAGCTGTATCTTGTACTCAGTTTGAACTGTTATAACAAAGTACCTGAGACTGAATGTCTTACAAACAACAGGGATTCATCTCCACAATTCTGGATTCTAGAAGTCTGAGATCAGTATGGTCAGATTCTGGTGAGGGCCACTTTTGTGTTGCAGACTGATGAGTATATGACAAACTTCAGAGAAGTCTGGCTGTGGCTTCTTGTATAAGAATTGCTTATTCCTTTCAGGAATGACCTACCCTCATGATTTAATTACCTGCCAAAGTTCCCACCTCCTGTCACCATCATATTGGAGGTTAAGATTTCAGCATTCATTTTTTTTTTACTTGTACATGGACATAATACCATTATTTTAGCTATTTATTTATTTTTTATGTGGTGCTGAGGATCAAACCCAGTGCCTCACATATGTGAGGCAAGTGCTGCACCACTGAGCCACAACCCCAGACCAGCATTTGAATTTTTGGAGGACATAAACTTTCATTCAATTACAAGTTATGAATGACTTTATATTTATGTTTAATGTGTTTCATTTATATTTACAATACTACAAAGTAATCATTCTTGGATTTATTAACTTGAAATTAGTCAACATCCATTCAATTACATATTGGATACTTAATAGTTTGTGTGTGTGTTCATGTGCGTATATGTGTATGGGTGTAAAGAAAAGGAGATTAAGCATACACTTTTTAAAAATAAAGATATTTATATTTAACTCATTGATATTTGGGTTTATTAAACTTATATGAAAGGTGGAGTGCATTCAGGAAATTCAAGTTAAAGTTACTTTGGAGTTTATACATTGGAAGCAGACTTCCAATGTAAGTGAATGCTAGAGTTCCATAGATTGGATTTTTAATGTTTTGGTGACAATGTTATTGTTTGCTCAATAAAGCAGAAAGTCTAGTAGACAACGCTTTTAACCAAGAAACGTCCTCAGATCTTTTATTCCTTGGCATACTTTTTATCTGATCTTTCTTATTTTCACCTACAGTAAGATATCTTTTAAAGAATTTGCTGTCTAGGGATAGTAGGAATATACCTCAATATTGTAAAAGCTATCTATGCTAAACCCAAGGCCATCATAATTCTAAGTGAAGAAAAATTGGAAGCATTCCCTCTAAAAACTGGAACAAGAGAGGAATGCCCTCTTTCACCACTTATATTCAACACAGTTCTTGAAAGTATAGCCAGAGCAATTAGACAGACAAAAGAAATTAAAGGGAGGTGAATAGAAAAAAAAACTCAAACTATCATTGTTTGCTGATAACATGATTCTACACTTAGAGGATCAAAAATCTCCACCAGAAAAATTCTAGAATTAATTAATGAATTCAAGAAAGCAGCAGGATATAAAATCAATAGCCATAAATCAAATGCATTCTATATATCAGTGATGAATCCTCTGAAAGAGAAATTAGGAAAACTATCCTATTCACAATAGCCTTAAAAAATACATATAAATAAAATACTTGAGAATCAACTTAACAAAAGAGGTAAAAAACCTCTACAGTGAAACCTACAAAACACTAAAAAAGAAATTGAAGAAGACCTTAGAAGATGGAAAGAGCTCCCATGCTCTTGGATAAGCAAAATTAATATTGTCAAATGGCCATACTACCCAAAGTGCTATGCAAATTCAATGTGATTCCAATTAAAATACTAATGTTATTCCTTATATAAATAGAAAAAGCAATTACTAAATTTATTTGAAAAACTAAGAGACTGAGAATAGCCAAAGCAATCCTTAGTAAGAAGAGTGAAGACGGAGGCATCACAGTACCAGACCTTAAACAATACTACAAAGGTACAGTAACAAAAGCAGCATGATATTGGCACCAAAATATATCAATGTACAGAATAAAAGATACAGAGAAAAATACACATAAATACAGTTATCTCATACTAGATAAAGGTACCGAAAACATACATTGGAGAAAATATAGACTTTTCAACAAATGGTGCTGGGAGAACTGTAAATCCATATGCAGCAAAATGATAATAAACCCCAATCTCTCACCTGCACAAAACTCAAGTCAAAGTGGATCAAGGATCTAGGAAATAGTCCAGAGACTCTGCCCCTAATAGAAGAAAAAGTAGGCCCAAATCTTCAGCATGTCAGATTAGGCCCCAACTTACTTAACAAGACTCCTAAAGTGCAAGAAATAAAATCAAGAATTAATAAATAGGATGGAATCAAACTAAAAAAAAAAGCTTCTTCTCAGCAAAAGAAATGATGAGTTGAACAGAGAGCCTACATTTTGGGAGCAAATTTTTGCCACACACACACATCAGATACAGCACTAATCTCCAGAATATATAAAGAACTCAAAAACTTAACACCAAAAAAACAAACAACCCAACCAATAAATGGGCTAAGGAGCTGAACAGACACTTCTCAGAAGAGGATATATACTCACTCAACAAATACATGAAAAAATGTTCAACATCTCTAGTAATAGAGAAATTCAAATCAAAATTACTCTAAGATTTCATCTATTGCTAGTCAGAATGGCAGCTAATAAGAATACAGACAATAAATGTTGGCAAGGATGTGGGGGGAAAGGCACATCCATACATTGCTGGTGGGGCTGCAAATTGGTGCAACCAATATGGAAAGCAATATGGAGATTCCATAGAAAACTTGGAATGGAACCACCATTTGACCCAGCTATCCCACCCCTCAGTCTATACCCAAAGGACTTAAAATCAGCATACTATAGTAACGCAGCCACATCAATGTTCATTGATACTCAATTCACAATAGCTAAACTGTGGAAGCAAACTAGGTGCCCTTTAATAGATGAATGGCTAAAGAAACTGTGGTATATATACACAATGGAATATTACTCAGCATTAAAAGTGAATAAAATTATGGCATTTGCAGGTAAATTGCCGGAGTTGGAGAATATCATGCGAAGCAAAGTAAGCCAATCCCCAAAAACCAAAGGCCAAATGTTCTGTCTGATAAGTGGATGCTGATCCATAATGGAGAGGGGGTAAGCATGGGGAAAAAAATGGAGGAACTTTGATTGGGCAAAGGAGAGGGCAGGGAGGGAGAGTACATGGGGGCAGGAAAGATGGTGGAATGAGATGGACACCATTACCCTAGGTACATGTATGACTGCACATATGGTATGATGTTACATCATGTACAACCATAGAAATGTAAAGTTGTGCTGCAATTGTGTACAATGAAATCAAAATGCATTCTGCTGTTATATATACCGAATTAAAATATTTAAAAAAAAAAGAATTTGCTATCTTGGGTAAAGTTTTCTTTTTCCAATTTTAAGATCTATGTATCTGTATTTATATTTGTATGGATGGTTGGGTAGATATTTGTTTCTTAGTTTTCAAGAATAAATGAATCAATAGAGAAATAGTTTGGTGATGTTTTTATATAGGGAGCAGGAAAGACAAAGCAAGAATTTGCATATATGCTACATTAATAAAATTGGGTTTGTGACAAAAATCTAACTAATAATGCACTTTAACCCACTCAAAAAATAATTAAAAAATAGTATCAAAAAGGTAGAAAGATACCCAAAGGACTTTAAATCAGTATACTATAATGACATAGCCACATCAATGTTTATAGCAGCTCAATTTCCAATAGCCAAACTATGAAACCAATCTAGATGCTCTTCAACAGATGAATGGATAAAGAAAATGTGTTATATATACACAATGGAATATTACTCAGCCTTACAGTGAACAAAATTATAGCATGTGCAAATAAATGGATGGAGCTGGAGAATATCATGCTAAGCAAAATAAGTCAATCCCCAAAAAACAAAGACCAAATGTTTTCTCTGATATGTGGATGCTAATTCACAATAAGCAGTGTGGCTAGGGAAAAAATAGAGGTACTTTGGATTAGGCAGAAGGGAATAAAGGAAGGGGAGGGAGTACGAGGGTAGAAAGGATAGTAGAATAATGGAAGATCATTACCCTATGTATGTATATGATTACACAACCAGTGTGAATCTACATCATATACAACCAGAAGAATGAGAAGTTATACTCCATTTATATATGATGTGTCAAATACATTTTACTGTTATGTATAACTAATTAGAAAAAAAAAATTTAAAGAGGTAGAAATGTGCAATTGAAATGGATAAGGGGATGGAAATTAAGGAAGAGTGAAGAAAAGAAGAACTGTGGTGGTAGATGAATACTGAACTCAAAGAAGAATTATGATATTGATGATAAATAAAACTGTGGGGACATAGTAGGCCAGAGAAAAGGAGTGAGGAATAATTAAAAATACACAAAATAATAGAATAAGAAAAAAGCAATTAGATAATGGTGAAAATACTAGCTTTAAGGAGAAATTCTGGACAGTGAAGGGATTTGGTGGGAATGCAGCCTCGGGGTTTACTATCATCAACATTCCTTCTGAGAACCTACAGAGAGAGAGCAGTTTCAGAGACAAGGCTTCCTATTCACCCCACAGAGTACAAGAGCTGAGAAAACAGACCACATCTCTTAGAAAAGCCTATCTTCCCCAAATTGCCCTCTTCAATTCCAGATTCACTGCTTCACCAGCAAGTCCGTGTGTGAGTCATGACCAAGATAGCAAATGCACTCAGATTCTCATCTTCACTTGGTGGAGTCAAACCTTCTTCACTGTCTTAAATGATCTAGAAAGGCTGAATTTACCGTTAAGTGTGTCCACATAAGTCCTGAGTAATGGGGTCATTTGCCATGACAGCCATCTTGGTGCCACAAGTAAAGAAAAAAAAAATTACAATGCTGATGTTGCTTCTGTATGCAAAATTTTATATTTTGTTCATTATAGATGAACATAATGTTAATTAACAAGATTAATTTTCATTAATTTTTATTTCAAAATGTCATATTATATATAATTTATCTTAATTACTGAGTTCTTAGGCACCCTCTCGGATTTTTGCCAATGAGTCTAATAATTCATTCAGTTCTCTCCCTCCCCAGCCCTGCAGTGTCCAGTCACTATCAAGTAACTTATTAGAACTGATGCCTACTCTTGTTAACCTGTTATCATGATATCAACCCTGATGGTCAGCTGATTTAGAGCTTTGCTCCAAACAGAAAAAGAAAGTGACAGAGTAAAAATCTAATTGTTTTTAACTGAATTATGAAATCTGAACTAGTTTGAAAAAAGTAGTGTAAACAAAAAAGGAAAGGAAATCAGTGACCAAATACATAATAAAAATTTGGCTGAATTTTGTTCCCAGTTCCTGGGAGGTGGTCTCCAAATTCTCAGTATTACCGCTGTGACAGGAGAATCTCCACCCCCATACTTGATAGATTATGCAAAGAGAATGACTCAGGAGGAAGGTAGGTCAAGACAGAAAGACTCTTTTTTAGAAGGTTGGAGATTTGAGCCAAGTGATATCAGCCTGAATTCATGATGGAAGAGGGAATGGAAATTGAAACACAGAGCCAATGATTCTATCACTCATGTTCATATATGGAGTTCCATTAAAAATCATGGACACCAAAACTCACATTAGTCTCTCTGGTAGACAATATATTGTCACAGGTTAATATGTCTGGAGGCTAACCAATACATGCTAACTCCACAGGAAGAGGATAATCCAGATTTCCCCTTGGGGACCTTCTTATAATTTGTCTCAACATTTGTTGAGTTCTGATTTGTATCTTTCCGCTATAATAACTCTTGTTTTTAAGCATGATGCTTTCCTGAGTTCTATGAGGTGTTTCAGCAAATTTTCAAACAAAAAGGAGTTGTGGGAATTCTTGAATCTGTAGCCAGCTTGTCAGAAATAGAAGAGTCCGGCTGAGCTTGCAGCCAGTGCCTGATGTGAAGACAATCTTCTGAAGGAAGTTTGGCCTGAGTTGAGTGCTTGCTGTCAGAAGTTATTGCAGAAAGAAATTAACGCTTTGATTCTGATCAACTTTTCTATTTGATTCATAAGCCACCAGAAAAGCTTGACTCACAATCACACTTATGAAACATAAATTCCAAGTTAGCTTCTCCTTTGAACATCCAAATCATTTGTCAGTACTTGAATTAAAATGCAAGATCAAGAGGATAGTGACTTTTAGCACAGTACCTGGTATGAAGTGCGTATTTGATATCTCATTTTTACAATCAGAAAATAAAGTATTTGGAATTTTCTAATGTTTATAGCAATCAGCTTTTGTTTAAGAGTGACTTTTCCACCACATGACCTTTCCTTTTTCTTTTAGCCTCATAAATAACAGTAAAATTCTGTTCCCTAAGTAGTTGATATATGATATATGTCATATATTTTAGAAGTTAATATAATGTTGACTGTGTGTGTAATTCTATATATTATATGTACTGATCCTTCAACACCTTATAAATTATTGTATTCTAGAGTCTACCAAATATTTCACTGTTGCCAAAACAATAGTGGCAATTATGTTTCAGTAAGTAATAGAATTTGTAAGGCAAAACGTAAAGATGAAAATTGAAAATGATCAAGTTGTACAAATCTGAAAAGTAACATCTATCTGAACCTTTGTGCCCAAACTGTTTTTCCTCCTATTTACTCGGCTGAGGATAATAAACATCACATGCTCTTTGGTATATTTCTATTAAGTAACCCTATGGGCATGTCTTTTGCTCACCCCCCCCACCCCAGTTTGATCAAACTGGCTGTCAATCATACAGCAAATTTTAAACCCAATTCTGTGTGTGTCTTCATTCTACTAATGTATATAGTAGATAGTTAAATGGTTGATTTGGGGAGCAGATTAGAGAAAAAGAACTTTAACCAATAATTCCCCTGGTGCTCTTTCATGCTTCTTTGTTTCTGTTTTATTTTTTTGTTTGTATGTTTCCAAAATTAGGTACATTAAATACTGTTTTAGCTTAAAACACTTATTATTTATTTTATTTATTTACTTTGGTTTCACATAATTTCCATCATGTATCATCACATTCTAACATTACATGCACGAATGGAAGTTAATGGAAGCCCTACTGAAACTCATAGGGATTACTGGAGTTGAAAAGCAATCAATATAGTATTTTTATTAATTATCAAAAATTTGTAGGACGTGGCATGATAATTAAAAGATCCTCAGATGAAACACTTTTCCTTCTATTCTTTTTCAATTCTGCATTCAGAAAGAAAAAAAATTGTAAATCTTTACCTATTTTCAGAAACATCATACTTAATTAGCAATTATCTCAAACATAAGAGAATACGAAGAGCTATAGAAAGGGAATAATGAACTTTTCTATACAATTTACATGACTTATTTTGCTTCTGCTGATCGTTAATGAATTCAAATTGAGAGAAGCTCATAAGTTCCAAACTCTGATGTTAATTAATGGGCAGAAAATTTCATAATTACATGTCACTTTCTTCATTCCAAATCAGTAAATATGAACTTTGTGTAGAGTTGTGTATAATCCTGTTTTTTTGTTTGTTTCTTTGAACCTTTAATAAACCATGCTGTTGAATTGCCCTTAACTGCCCTGGTGCGAGGACTGGGTGAGGTGGGTGAGGGCTTTCTATACTGTCCACAGGCCCCACAGTGGGTCCCTGTGCTGAGCCAGGAGCTACGTGCTGAGTGGATATCTTCAATCAGGTCCTGGAAGCTGGACCAAAGCCTGGCAGTGTTTATTCAGGGACAGGGAAGGGCTGGCTGAGTGCCTTGGTGCCCTGGGGACAGCTCCCCAGGCAAGTGGCCCACCTGAGCCTTTGCTTCTGGTCATTAGTCCTTGCTGCCAGCCCCAGTGTGTGGCAGGGCAGGGATCTGGGCAGGCCCAGGTGGGCTGGGGTCCATTACGATGAACAGTATTACATGCATGTAGGGCATGTCACAACATGTAGGGGCATGCTGCAACATGTGAGGCATGTTGCATTAGAAAAGAGGAAGTCTTACTTGCTGGCTGCTATCTGCTTCTCAGTCCTGGGGCCACATGTAGTTAAGATGGCGCCTGGCAATCAGCCAGGAGGTGGTGCTATGGGTGGTGACAAAAAAATCAGACCACCTCTAGGATAGGCTCAGAACTCTCCCCACCCTGCTGACCTTTATTCTGATTGGCTCCTGTACATTATATTAGCTGTGTGTGTTTTGTCAATAAGCTGAGATCCTGCTTTGACTGGTCTCCCTGGCATGTCTGATTGACCTCTAGTGAGGGAGGGCTTTGTGCAGGCTGCCAGTCGACCTTTGCCTTTGCCTTTCTTGGCTCATCATGGTCAGAGTGTGCTTTCCCCATCTCTCCCGCAGGTCAGGAGGAAACAGGTTGCTAAAAACCTGGACACATGCAGAACCAGCACCTCGGAAGGTATGGGGCTGGCCCACACACCAAGGCCGGTCTTTGGTTTGCAAATTAGATTGTTTATAAGCAATTTTGATAGATGTAAATTAAAGTTAGAAAACCTTTTGACTCTATGTATATATTCATTTCAAGTTAAAAAGTTAAAAATTACTGCTAATACACTGTACTGCAATGTGGATGTCACAAGGCCTATCTCAATGTACATGGAAATGATTCTTTTATTACAGATATTTTAGTGGCTGATTACTGTTATTTATCTGTGGTGAGCCGTTCTAATAGACCGTGGCCGCCATTAGAAGATGGCGCCGGCTTCCACTGTGGCCTGTGATAAACAACTCCTTTTATGGAGAATTGGCGCGCAATCCCTTACCACCCTATGAGAAAGATCCACGTGGCAGCTTGGGATTGGTATGCGGGAGGCTTTATTAGGCTGTGCTTGGGCGCTCAGCGGGGGGTCGCTAGAAGATGATACTTGAATCAAGGCCTGAATAAACTGCTGAAAGAAGAATCCTGTGTCCTGTTTTCCCTTGCTGGCGAGGGGTCGCAACATTTATCTACACTTAATTCCCACTTAAATGAATAAGGACAACTTATTTGTTTTTTCTTCAGAACTAATTTAATGTATGCTTAAAGCATTCCATCTGAATTAGGCAGATACAGTGTTTTCTTGTGTATTTAGATGCAGTACATAATGCATTTCTGTAGTGCCTTGAGAACTTCCCTACACTTGACTATGTAGTTACAAACAATGGCCATCATCACAGACTATCAGAAGACCCATGTAACAAGCCAGGCATTTCCCACAACCACATACCTAGAGCACACACAGTAATTAAACTTGGACCTATGCCACTCACAATTGCAGTGTTGCATGGGTTACCAATGCTCTCAGGAGTACTGGTTCAAAGGTGAATAAAACAGAGGAAAGAACATGTTGGGGAGATAATGTCCATCCCAAGGTTAGAGAGGGTTATGGGAGTAAAACCTAGAGGAAGCACAAGAATCAAGGCAAAAAAAGATGGCTGAAATTGTTCTGTGTAGTTTATCTGACACGTAAATATCTATTTTGAATCATATGCAAAATGACTGAGTTCCTCCTTTAGTGTAAATTCTAAGACTTCCCAGAATGAGCTTAGACTTCAGGAAATGAAGCAATCCTATTGTCTAACTATGAATTTCTAATAGAAATTCTTGGAGATTTGGTCAATTGTAGGTTCAAATACTGTTTTCAACAAACAATAGCATCTTTCCATCAACAAGACAAAGATCTTATCAATCAATCCCTTCTTTGTATATCAGGCTAGGATTACTTCATATCAAGTCCCTGATAATACTTGAATTTTCTATTTGTGAAGACATCAAAGCACATTTGCATCAATTGCCCACGCAAAACCCTCACACAGCTAGTTAGAGCACAGAGGTCACCATTGTCCTATACCATCATTGCACTTTTGAAGCAAGTCCTTCAAATCATACAACCTCTCCTTATTGTTCTGTCAGAGAGATCTACCTTTTCCATTCAAACCATGACAAAAATACTATATGTTGATATAGGAATAATAATGGGTATTAATTAAAGAGAATCTCACTGTGGATGTTGACAGATTTCTCTTATAGTCACTATAGTGGCCAAAATGAGAGATGTCCTAACATTGAAAGATGAAGATATGATCCTTTCATTAATTATACACAGTATAGATGTATAGTGCTGGATCATTTAAATAATAACTAGAGGAAAGAGGTGGCAAAGGATGAATGGAGGGAAATACAGAAAGTGACACAAAACACATAATCCAAATCATATGATTTTGTCTCCAGGCCTCAAAGTCCTCAAATCACCTTGCCTTATGTTCTCTTCCAATATTCTGGACACAGGATTATAGGAAACTAGACCTGGTCAGCTATTGTCCCTGGTGTCTATATTTAAGAAATGGGTGTCCAGTGAGAAGCAGGATCTTTTGTATCTCCCCAGACTTCTTTTCTCTCTGTAAATTTACTGTGATCAATGCTTAATATAATATATTCCCCAACAATACCTCTTCAAGGGAAAAACTCACATCTCATTCTTAAAGGCCACGCCTCACTATATACTCACAGGTCAATGAGAACACTGCAAAATGGAGGGCACTGTGCTATTCTTCCTCTATACATTTTCATACCTAAGATTGTGTTATGTCAATTGCATGCTTGCGTCTAGCTTTGTAAGAGCACTATATATTGAATAATGAAGTTGTAATTTCTTGCTTGTATCTCATGAATATTTTATGTTAAAAAAATGGTATCGCTAATGACATCACTTCCTTGCTCTCCAACTCAGGTACCAACTCATAGGGCTAGCCTTTGGAAAAATCATGGTAACAGATTTAGTGATGCACTCAGAATCATGTAGCCTAACTGGTGTTTTGCGGGGAATAGTGAGATAAAATATTTAAGCTAACATATTAATGAAAATGACCTCTTTCAATAAAATATGAATTTTTTTCATAAGCCCAACTTTTTCTTACCAATTTTATGTTATAGATGTTCAGAGGAGCACATTAGTGATTTGGCAGTTTCAAATGAGGGATAAAAGAATCCAGTAAGGGAATGATTAACTAGAACATTTAAGAAAGTAAATGAAGGCATTAGCAATGAATGTAATAAAGAAGTTTTCGTTTTTAAGCAATATTTTTCATTTTCTACAGAATCAAGTAAATTCTAGAAGAGTTTTGTGTATTTTTAGTTATTATGTGTACTAACTTATCCTTTTGATCATGGCAGCAGATAGGAATTAAACTTCTCCACAGACTATTCAGTTATATCATGATCTGCAACCATGAATAATATAGCTGTTCAAAGATGATAATGTAAGAATTAATTAATAAGACTGGCTACATATATTTTACTACAGTAAAGCATTATGCTTACCTTATGATAACAATGAAAAACACAATAATCAAAGAAATAATTTTGGATATTTTTCATTATTATAGATTGTAATGATCTGCCAAATGGCTTGCATCTCCCACCTCCCCCATTTAGGGTGGCCTAATTGGTCCTCCTTTAAATTCAGGTCAATCAATTTCAATTTCTGGAATCAATTTCACCTCAACATACAGAGAAATAAATATAAAATCTCTAATTCAATTTTTGTGGCTCTTCAAGTTGACCTTGCTGTAATACTTCTTAAACTTTGCCCTCTCAGTTTCCTCACTGAGAGAGGTTGCTTTTATAATCTTAGTACTCCGTATTTTCTTGGTGTTCTAGATTCTGTTAGTTAGAGTTTCATTTCTAAACTCTTTTCTACTTTTGAGTTTTGACTTCTAGGGGAGTAAACTCTGATTTTACTAGCAGGTTTTGTATCTCTCTTCTTCTGTAGATACAAATTTATTTTTTATGAAAAACATATTTGGATTCTGTCTAGCATAGTTCTTCCGCATTCCTTATTTTGTATCTTTTTTTCAAATATATATATGTGTAAAGTATATATATATATATATGTAGATATATACAGATATAGATGTGTATATATGGTGTTTGTGTGGAATATTAATTTTGTAAATTACATAAATTGTTATTTCTTTGTAAATAAATTAACTAGATGAGAGAACTGAAGTGAAGGTGGCCAAACTTGTTGCTAAGTATACTTATACAAAAGCAGTGTTTAATTTGATGAGTGTTTTTTATTATGTATTCATGAATCTGGAAAAATAATCCAATAAATCAACTATGGTTTCATAATTGATTATAAAGAAGATACTAAAGAGCTGTCTTTTAGTAAAGCTAAAAAATGAAGAAAAAAAAAACCAATTTCCAATATTCTGAGTAATATTGTATTTCAAGTAAGAGGAAAAAAATATTTATACAAATAAAACAGAAGATTCTACCACTAAAAGAACAAATGCAATTCCCATTCCTTAACTTTGAGAAAATGTGGAACTTGCTTCAAGCCAGATGCCATAGTGAGTGTTGTTATGGAAGATTGAGTAGTTGAGAGTGTCAGACTCCTGGTTCTCCATAAGCCGCACATCCAGAGACATCTGCTAATTGCCAAGGCATAACCTACTCTGCAGTCATATGTCTTTGTCCCCTATCAGTCAGTTCTGAAATTTCATAAGAAGTGTTTTAAGATCATACTAGCTCTCTGCTTGATTCTCTAAAAGCCCCTTTTCCTTGTCCTCACGGGAACATACCTTGGGTCCCTGTGGGTTGTGAACAAAAATCATTATTCTTTCTCTCAAACAAATGCTTTCTTTGCTTATATTATAGCTTAGTTCTTTTTGGTCCACCCTAGTTAAGAATTTAGTTAGACCAATGGTACAGAATAGACGACCCAGAGACAAAGCAACACATTTACAGTCATCTTAACCTTGACAAAGGTGCCAAACGCATATACTGGAGAAAAGACATCCTTTTAAACAAAAGGTGCTGACAACTGTTTATCCATCTGTGGAAGAATAAAAACTAGACACTTATTTCTCATGCCACACAAAAGTCGACTCAAAATGGATCAAAGATTTAGGAATTAGACCAGAAATTACACAAGTCCTAGAAAAAAATGCAGGATTAACACTCCAGCATGTAAGCACAGGCAATGACTTCTCAGTAGGACACCTAAAGCTCAGGAGACAATTTTGAGAGTTAATAAATAAAAAATAAATAAATAAATAAATAAATAAATAAATAAATAAATAGAATGGCATCAAATTTTTAAAAAATAAAACTTCTGCACAGCAAAGGAAACAATTAGGAATGTGAGGAGAGAACATATAGAATAGGGGAAATCTTTACTAGCTATTCTCCTGACAGAAGATTAATATCTAGAATATATGAAAAATTCAAAATGCTTGACACGAAAAACCTAACGACTCTATTAATAAACGGGCAAATGAACTAAACAGACACTTTTTATAAGAAGAAATACAAATGGCCAACAAATATATTTTAAAAATGTTCAATACCATTACCAATTAAGAAAATGCAAATCAAAACTACACTGAGATTTTATCTCACACCAGTTAGAATGGCAGGCCGCAAAAATACAAATAATTAATGAGAGAGAGGATGTGGAGAAAAAGGAACTTTTAGAGTTTGATGGGACTGTAAATTAGTACAACAGATCTGTAGGGAGGTTTCTCAAAAGGCTAGACAGGAAACCGCTGTATGACCCAGCTAAACCACAACTCGGTGTTTATCCTGAGGAATTAAAGTCATCATAGTATAGTGATTACATGCATACCCATTTTAATAGCAGCACAATTAATAATATTAGAACTATTGTATCAGCCTGAGTGGCCATCAATAAACATATAGGTAAAGAAAATGTGATACACACACACACACACACACACAATACGCAAATGAAGTTTTATTCAGCCATAAAAGATGAAATTATGTCATTTGAAGGAAAATGGATGGAAATAGAGACCATGATGTGAAGCAAAATAAACCAAACTCATGTCCAGTGTCCTGTTTCTTCTCATATGTGGAAACTAGAGAGGAAAAAGGAAAAGAAAGTGGGTGGGGGGAGTCTCATGAAAATCAAAAGGTGATCAGTAGAGGAAAGAGACTAGAGGGTGGGAGGTGGGGAGGGATGAGGGAAGTACTAGAGAGTGACATTGGCCAAATATATATTGATGAATGTATAAATTGTACCAACAATTTCCACCATTATATACAACTATAAAGCACCAATAAAAAATGTGAAAAAGGGTAGAAAAAAAGAAATAACCAAGAGGAATTTTCAACATACCAGTAGTATATTTTTTTAAATGAGTTGAAATATATGCAAACCTAATTAGGTAACAAGTGTCTACATTTAAGCTATTTCACAGAAAAATCTGAATTGTTTTCAAGTGAACTAGAGAGCCATCTTTTAGCAATGTAGATTGGAAAATAGAGCACTATTTTTAAAAAATTATGTTGTCTGAATATGAATATTTTGACTACAGTTTCCTTGTTTTATAATTGTTTAATTTTTATGGTATTGAGAATTTTTAGGGGAAGTGAAAAGTTTCTAATCTGTAAAATAAATTAAAACTTTTAGTTTGATATATATAAAATATTTAAATGGTTAAAATAAAATTCAGCTGTTTTTTGTATGAATTTATTTATTTATTTATTTGTTTGTTTGTTTTAATTAGTTATACGTGACAGTAGAAAGCATTTATATATTTTGATATATCACACATAGATGGGATATAATTTTTCATTTTTCAGAGCATACATATTGTAGAATCACATTGGTCATGCAGTCACATACATACATAAAGTAATAATGTCTGTTTAATTCTACTTTCTTATCCCCACATCCCCTGCCTTCCCCTCCTTTCACTTTCCGCTACCTAATCTAAGGTAACACTCTTCTTCTTTTTTTTTTTTTCAGTACAATTCTTAATATATATATACCACAATTTTTGTATCTCTGTGGTATATAAAGTATGTTGACACCCAATTCAAGTCTTCATACATGTGCTTTGTATAATGATGTCCATCACATTCCACCATCCTTGCTAATCCCTTGCCCCCTCCCTTTCTCTCCCACCCCTCTTCCCTATCTAGAATTCATCTATTCCTCCCATGATCTCCCTCCCAATCCCACTATGAGTCAACCTCCTTATATCAGAGAAAATATTTGGTATTTTTTTTTTTTGGATTGGCTGACTTCACTTAGCATTATCTTCTCCAAATCCATCCATATACCTGCAAATGCCATGATATTATTATTTTTTAAGGCTGAGTAAAATTCCATTGTGTATATATGCCACATTTTTTTTATCCATTCATCCACTGAGGGACATCTAGCTTGGCTCCACAGTTTAGCTATTGTGAATTGTGTTGCTATAAACATTGATGTGGCTGTGTCCCTATAGTTTTTAAGTCCTCTGGGTATAGTCCACGGAGTGGAATAGCTGGGTCAAATAGTGGTTCCATACCCAGTTTCCAAGGAATCTCCAAACTGCTTTCCAAATTGGCTGCACCAATTTGCAGTCCCACCAGCAATGTATGAGTGTGCCTTTTTCCCCACATCCTCGCCAACACTTATTGCTGTTTGTCTTCATAATAGCTGCCATTCTGACTGGAGTGAGATGATATCTTAGGGTGGTTTGGATTTGCATTTCTCTGACTGCTAGAGATGGTGAGCATTTTTTCATGTACTTGTTGATTGATTGTATGTCCTCCTCTAAGAAGTGTCTGTTCAGGTCCTTGGCCCATTTGTTGATTGGGTTATTTGGTGTTTAGCTTTTTGAGTTCTTTATATACCCTAGAGATTAGTGCTCTATCTGATGTGTGAGGGGTAAAAATTTGCTCCCAGTATGTAGGCTCTCTGTTCACCTCAAAGATTGTTTCTTTTGCTGGAAAGAAATTTTTAGTTTTATTCCATCCCATTTATTGATTCTTCGTTTTAATTCTTGCACTATAGGAATCTTATTAAGGAAGCTGGGGTCTAATCCCACATGATGAATATTAGGGCCTGCTTTTTCTTCTATTAGATGAAGAGTCTCTGGTTTAATTCCTAGATCCTTGATCCATTTTGAGTTAAATTTTGTGCATGGTGAGAGATAGGGGTTTAATTTCATTTTGTTGCATATGGATCACCAGTTTTCCCAGCACCATTTGTTGAAGATGCTATCTTTTCTCCAGTGCATGTTTAAGGCAACTTTGTCTAATATAAGATAATTGTAATTTTGTGGGTTAGTCTCTATTTCCTTTACTCTGTACCATTGGTCTACTGGCCTGTTTTGGTGCCAATACCATGCTATTTTTGTTACTATTGCTCTGTAGTATAGTTTAATGTCTGGTATAGTGATACCACCTGCTTCACTCTTCCTGCTTAGGATTGCTTTAACTATTCTGAGTCTCTTATTTTTCCAGTTGAATTTCATGATTGCTTTTTCTATTTCTATGAGGAATGCCATTGGGATTTTGATGGGAATTACATTAAATCTGTATAGTGCTTTTGGTAGTATGGTTATTTTGATAATATTAACTCTGCCTAACCAAGAGCAAGGTAGATCCTTCCATGTTCTAAGGTCTTCTTTGATTTATTTCTTTAGGGTTCTATAGTTTTCATTGTATAGATCTTTCAGCTCTTTTGTTAAGTTGCTTCCCAAGTATTTTATTTT